>NC_089839.1:141973753-142290896 GCF_035609145.1 Eleutherodactylus coqui | reverse complement strand
TTACAAAGATTGCATTTGTACCCAGGACTCTGACAGTAACAAGGGGGCGCTCTCTACGTCTAAAAAAATGAAGGTTTTAACACATACATAAAAGATTCTGTACTTTAAGAGCAATGGCACTATGGAACTCTCTACCTAAGGACATAATGATGCCAAACTTACTATAAGAGTCTAAGGGAGGTCTGGGCGCTTTTCTTGAGTGCAACAATATTACATGTTATAGTCACTGATTCTGATTGCGAGATTGAAGTCGACGAGGAATTTTTTCCCAATAAATGATAAAAATTGGCTTCTACCTAATTGGTTTTTTGCCTTCTTCTCTATCAACATTGGGGGTTGAACTGGATAAACATATGTATTTTTTTCAGCCTTACACCCAATGACAGTAAAGCAAAAGACTTAGACATGTTCTTATGCATTGCAGACCATAAAGAATTGGCCCTCAGGCCTCCTTCTAACAGGCAGATTTGCATTGCAAAATCGGAGTGGGATTCCGCAGCAAATCCAGTCCATGGCATGCTATGGCAAAACACGATTTTCTGCCCACGACCGAAAATCAATTACAATTTTCCACTCACGTGTGAGAAATCGCAGCATGCTGCGATTTTGTGCGGGATAAGCACGCCCGGCTTCCATTGAAGTCAAGATATATCAGCTCTGTGTCACCATAGAAGTCCTGTAGTGTATATATACATCAAATCAGATCGAAAATTCATATCTGCAGGACGGCCTCACTAATTTTATTCGATGACAGGTGCACTTTAAGGGCAGGCAAAAGTAGATAAAATTATTCTATGTTATAGATGAGGAATTCGCTGAAGATGCAGATTCCAAATCTTATTTCCCAAATTAACAAGACTTAAAGGGGTTGTCCCGCGAAAGCAAGTGGGGGTATACACTTCTGTATGGCCATATTAATGCACTTTGTAATATACATCGTGCATTAATTATGAGCCATACAGAAGTTATTCACTTACCTGTTCCGTTGCTGGCGTCCCCGTCTCCATGGTGCCGTCTAATCTTCAGCGTCTAATCGCCCGATTAGACGCGCTTGCGCAGTCCGGTCTTCTCCTTTGCTGAATGGGGCCGCTCGTGCCGGAGAGCGGCTCCTCGTAGCTCCGCCCCGTCACGTGTGCCGATTCCAGCCAATCAGGAGGCTGGAATCGGCAATGGACCGCACAGAAGCCCTGCGGTCCACCGAGGGTGAAGATCCCGGCGGCCATCTTCACAAGGTAAGTATGAAGACGCCGGACCGCGGGGATTCGGGTAAGTACTATCTGGTTTGTTTTTTTTATCCCTGCATCGGGTTTGTCTCGCGCCGAACGGGGGGGCTATTGGAAAAAAAAAAAAACGTTTCGGCGCGGGACAACCCCTTTAAATGATTTCATCCGGGAACTTGGACTAACAAAATCAAATGCTGAGATTTTAACATCAAGGCTAAAGGAATGGAATCTGTTGGATAAAAGCTGCAAGGTGTCTAAGCAGCAAAAACGTCATCAAACATTCTCTCAGTGGTTTATTCTTAAAGATCAACTGTGCTACTGCCACAATGTGAAGAGCTTATTTGGGAAATTGGATTTCCTTTTGATCCAAAGGACTGGCGACTCTTTTTATCGACAGTTCTAGCAAAAGTTTAAAAGCAGTTGTCCTTCATTAAATATCCCTCAATCCCAATTGCTCACTCAGCACATCCCAAAGAAGATTATAGAAATGTCCAATACATCCTTCAGGTGTTACAGTACGAGGAACATCAATGGGATGTTATAGGTGACTTCAAATTGATCACATTTTTGGTGGGATTGCAAGGTTGATATACCAAGTATCCATGTTTCTTGTGTTTATGGGATAGTAGGGATACTGCCATGCACTAGAGATGAGCGAGCATACTCGCTAAGGACAATTGCTCGATCGAGCATTGTCCTTAGCGAGTATCTCCCCGCTAGGGAGAAATGGTTCGGCTGCCGGCGCGAGTGACAGGTGAGTTGCGGCAGTCAGCAGGGGGGGAGAGAAGGAGAGAGAGATCTCCCCTCCGTTCCTCCCCGCTCTCCCCCGCAGCTCTCTGCCCGCCGCCGGCAGCCGAATCTTTGCTCCCGAGCGGGCAGGTACTTGCTCAGGGCAATGCTCGCTCATCTCTGCCAGGCACTATGAAACAGTTGAGTGGCCAACGAGGAATGATTTTCTGGTTGGTGAGAACAACATAAAGTGTGAACCACTTGTGAAGCAAGAGAAGGTATTAATGCCTCCTCTTCACATAAAACTGGGGCTCATTAAACAATTTGTCAAAGCATTAGACGCTAATTCTGAAGCTCTCCAATACCTAAAAACTGTTTTTGCACAACTTTCAGAAGCGAAGATCAGGTGGAAATTGTTTGTGGGCCCACAGGTGAGGAAATTAATGCATGATGACTAATTCATAAAGAGGCTGCTACCAAATGAAAGGAAAGCATGGAAGAGCCTTATTAATGTTTTAGATGATTTTGGGGGCAATCAAAAGGTGAAGAATTACAAAAATGTGGTTCAGAATCTTCTTAACAACTACCACAAGATGGAATGCAGAATGTCACTCAAGTTGCATGTTCTCCACTCACATCTAGAAGTGTTCAAGTTAAACATGGGAGCATATTCATAGAAACAGGGGGAAAGATTCCACCAAGACATTAATGAGTTTGAAAGGAGGTACGAAGGACAGTATAATGAGCGAATGCTTGGTGACTATATCTGGGGAATAGGAAAACTGTGCACTTTTAGAGATTATTATAATGTGTTTAATGACATTTAAGTACCCTCAGGTGATTTTTCATGTACTGATGCATATTTTACATGTTCAGGAAAGTTTCAGCAATTTTATTATCAGTAAATATTTCTATACAACGCTGCAAATAAAGGAATTTTCTCAAATTTTGAAAAGTCAATCTCCTGACTCTGAAAACGATCTCACAGATAAAATTTTCGATGTTTTCGACCTGTTGGTGACCTAATGAATCAGAAACAAAAAAATCCACTTAAACAAAATCTTGTTACACATTGTTATGAACATTTTGAGGAACACTTTGTTTTCCTGCACCAAGACAAGATTGCAAAGGATCATAGGTGTCAGAATAAAAGATACCCCCACAAATGACCTCATTTTAAAACTACACCCCTTAATGTATTCACTGTGGAGTGTCATGAGTATTTTGACCCCACACTTTTCTTTCAGGAGTTAATGTAATTCAGAGGAGAAAAAATTGAATTTCATATTTTTGCAAATATGTCATTTTAAAGGCAGTTTTTTTCTACAGTGCACATGAAAATGAGGATTTACACCCAAAATGGATACCCCTGTTTGTGTTCAGAAACATACCCATTGTGGCCCTAATATTATGTCTGGATGCACAACAGGGCTCAAAATGAAAGGAGCAGCCAGTGGCTTAAAGAACAGACATTTTGCTTGAAGGCGTTTTAGGCCCCATAGCACACTTGTAGACCCCCTGAGTGACCAAAACGATAGATACCCCCTACAAATCACAACATTTTGAAAACTAGACCCCTTAACGAATTCATCTAGGGGTGTATGGTGCATTTTGGACCCACAGTTTTTAAATGAATCTAAGCAAACCAGAAGGAAAAAATTACAATTTTCATTTTTTTGGCAATTGTGTCATTTTAAAAACTGGTTTTTTTTGCACAGCACACATATGAATGAAGACTTTCACCCCAAAATGGATACCCCTGTTTGTCCCGTGTTCAGAAACATACCCATTGTAGCCCCAGTCTACTTATAGGACACATGGCTAGGCCTATAATGGAGGGACCCCATTGAATTTCAAGGCACAAATGAATAAATACCAGGCCCCATTGCTCACTTGTGCCGAAAAAAAATGGACTCCCTAAAAATAATTCCGACCGCTTTCCTCCTTTTTGGCATTCCCTAAATCGTATATAAGAGTAATAATGTAAATTGTGTGGTATGTCTATAAACAGGGGTAAATACGGAGGTCTAGTTGGGATAGGCACATGGGGGGAATAAAATCTGGTATCCCTCCTTCTCTCATGCTTTTTTGGGGGGTATTTCTTGATATCAGTGGCAGGGATGTTGTGTAAAAAGTGGCGCATTGTGAGGCTTTGTAAGCTTGCTGAGGTGCAGCGGTCTCACACAGAAGACGCTCAACAAGCTGCTCCTGGAACTGCAGGAAGGTGAGTATAAATTACGTATTACAGGTAGCAGTCTGAATAACGCCAGGCTCACACAGCCATATGGGAAATCCTTCTGCGGAGGCCTGCAGTGGATCCCAGCTATGAGCTTGCTGTGGCCCTGCGTACGACCGTGTAATGTATTGTGCATAATTGCATACTCACACATGCTGCATTCTGTTTTCTGCGAATGGATTACGTAATTCCAACCCGCTAATGTGAGTGGAATTGTATAATCCAATGCATTTGATTGAACCGCGTTTTACTGCGGCTCAAACGCATGCAGAATCCACAATTCCTATCTGCTCATGTGAGACTGGCCTAATTGTAGGTTGCTACGTTTTTATCAAGTGACCGGGTAAGGCTCAACGAGGCCACCGTTCACTGCTCAAGGCTCCATTGGTAGCTGGGAGTAAGGAGATTTTTAATTTTCTGGGCCCTCCCCGGCTCCTGCACACGTGTCCGGCACTTTGCCGGCGGACGCATGGTCAGAAGCCGGGAAGGTATGTGGAGGGTTGCATCAGGGTTGAAATGCAGAGGCCTCCAGTAAGATGTCTCAACTCTTTTCATCAATTGCATTGGTGAGGGAAGATGAAACTTCAACTTTACGTGATCGCCATTATCCATTAGATAACGGCGATCATGTGACCAGGGACCACTCACCACAGCCCCCCATGAAATCTCCATGCTCTCGGCTACCTTTGGTAGCCAGGAGCAGGGAGATTTAAAATTTCCTGAGCAGTCCTCGACTTTTGCACATGCGTCCTCCATTTTGCTGACGGGCGCATGCACAAAGGGCAAGGGTAAGGTCCGCGGATAAAGATCCCATTATGCGACAAATACGGAGACCTTAGTTATGTACTTTCATCACTCCCGGCCGGGTGGAAGGCTAAACGCTGTCAGGGACTCCCATTATTTTCAGTGGAGCCTCTCAGACAGCCGCTTTCCAGCGCTGTGATTTTCGAGTGAAGTCTGTTCTATTTTAGGGTGTTTCGCGCTCCTTGTCAATTAGGCATCGCTGTGGCCAAAAATGAAAGTAAAATGCAGCAAAGCGCCACAATTTAAATTGCCTCACTTTTAGCAATGCCTGTGTGAGGGAGGTCTTAGATAATAGAATACAAAGGGGTGTCAACTGCTGAAGGCGCAAAATTTACCATCCACATCAATATCAGACAGCACACCTTATAGCCCTATGCACCCAACAGGACTGTGGGCATGGAGGGCATGGAGCCATAAACTCTCCATACTATTGAGCTGTAAACATCTCTTTGATGCCAAATTGTAAACAGCACAATAAGGCCTCAGTCACACTGGCGATTTTTCGTGCGACCTGCGCATGCGATCTGCGATCTTAGAGAACCATTGCTTTGCAATTGTATCGGACACATGAGCGCTTTTTATGCGCTCGTCCGATAAATTATAGAACAGAAATCGCAGATTGCACCTATCTGCGATCTGCGATTCCTGTTCTCTTCTCTATATGCGCTCAATGGGGCCGGCGGCAGCAGCGCCGGCCCCATTGAGAACATATAGTAGACAATTCATTCTCCTCTGCCACAGCTGTAACAGCTGTGGCAGAGAAGAATGATGTTTGTCCATTGAATTCAATGGAGCCGGCAATACAGCCGGCTCCATTGAAAGCAATGGGCTGCCGGCGATCGCACGATGAATTTTCGGGAAGGGCTTAAAAATATAAGCCCTTCCCTGAAATTCATCCAGAAATGTGTAAAAACAAAAAAAATATATACTCACCTGGTCCCGGCAGACGGAGTTCAGCCGCGGCCGGCCGGCAGTTCTCCTGAACTGCTGTGAGTAGTATTCAGCAGCCGAGGATTTAAAATCCCTGCCTGCTGAATGAGCTGCCTCTGATTGGTCACAGCCTCACCAATCAGAGGCAGCTCTCACTTACCCATTCATGAATTCATGAATGGGTGAGTGAGTGCTGCCTCTAATTGGCTCAGCGCTGAGAGCTGCCCCTGATTGGTCCCTGCGCTGAGCCAATCAGAGGCAGCACTCACTCACCCATTCATGAATTCATGAATGGGTAAGTGAGAGCTGCCTCTGATTGGTGAGGCTGTGACCAACCAGAGGCAGCTCATTCAGCAGGCGGGGATTTTAAATCCCCAGCTGCTGAATACTACTCAGAGCAGTTCAGGAGAACTGCCGGCCGGCCGCTGCTGAACTCTGTCTGCCGGGACCAGGTGAGTATATATTTTTTTTGTTTTTACACATTTCTGGATGAATTTCAGGGAAGGGCTTATATTTTTAAGCCCTTCCCGAAAATTCATCGTGCGATCGCTGGCAGCCCATTGCTTTCAATGGAGCCGGCTGTATTGCCGGCTCCATTGAATTCAATGCGCTGGACAGCTCCGGCCCGTTTCTAATGAAACGCGGCTAGGAGCAGTTTTTTCGGGCGATTTTTCGGCCCCGGTCACGCGATTTGCGGATGCGCATCCGTCATGCGATCCGCAGATCGCGAGGAAAAACGCCCGTGTGACCGAGGCCGTAAAAAAGTATCAAAAACTTGGCAAAATGGCATGCTAATATTTACAGTTTTTACAAAGCTTCTGTGTGTTCAGGGTGTTCCAACCATATTTTTTACGATTCAGTTGAGAAAAAATATAACCCCAAAGACAAGGATAGGACATACTGTGGGCTGTTGAATTGCAGCATACCCTGTAAAATGTGCAAGTATCGTGACCAATCGAGTTAATTCTTCAATGAACCTTAGAAAAACGGGAGCAATCTGATTGTTTGCTATGAGCATCTCCTTTATGTTCCCTTTGCATTACAGTGATATGTTTCCTAAAGATCACCACTTTATTAATACCAAATTTTCAATTCTATCTCAGTATTTTGGCACTTTCTTTGAGAGGGCCATGCCTCCAGAAAGACATTTTTCAATGTTGTTTTGGATAGTCAGTTCTAATTGGTTTCACTGTAATTTTGAAAAATACTCCCTATTAAGCAAAGGGGACTTTTCAAAATCTTATTCCTATTCTAATGCAACATATCTGTTCGCTGTGATGGCATACTGCAACGGATAACACGAAAGGCAAATGCCAAGTATGAATTAACAACACTTGTTAACCCATGACAGTACAGATATACTTACTTGGACGTGAACTATAATATTCACAATCTTAGTCTGTAGTCTTGCTTGTACTGCCTAGAGAAACTTCTTTGAACTAGTGTTGATCAGCCAAGTGTTTCCTGGAAACTATAATTACCACATGCACTGAATCGAGTCTAGTGGCCAATCACAGGAAACGCTGCCCTATTTAAACCCACAGCTTTCTACTTCCTGCGTCTGATTATTCTGGCCTGTAAGTAATCTAAATTCTTGGGGTTTTTTTTAACTCTCCCATTCCATGAAGAACCCTGCATTATATTATACGGGTCATTTACATACCAAAGTCTACGTTAGATCTGACTATGTTTGATCCCGCTCTATGATGATTTAATTCCTTCCATTTTTCATCATATTGCAAATCTTAGAATGACCATCAATAAATAAGACCCAACATATACCAATACACCAATCAGCCATATCAGTAAGGCCTCATGTCCATTTGCATGCACAGATTCCACTGCTCAATCCCGCAGCCGAATCCATGCATGCCTGCGGCCATGGACATAAAGAAACACATTCTTACCTCTCTGGATCCAGCGCGGGTCTCCTCTGTGCCAGACAGATCTTCTTTCTTCAGCATGGTGGATGTGTCCAGCGCCTTTTTTTCTTTTTTCAAAATCTCCTGCTATCCCGCGGATCCGCGGCCAGCCACAGTGACAGCTGCGGGTGTGCTGTGGATTGGGCAGCTTTCATTGACTTAAATGGAAGCCATTCCTGTGGGATCTGCAGAAAAATGGAGCATGCTGCGATTTCTTCCCACGTGTTTTGCGGATCTCCCATGCGGGTGCTGCAAATGAAATCCGCCCGTGTGAATTGGGCCTAAGGGTTAATGTCTATGGTATACACGGATTTGCAATGCGGATCATCTGAAAAATGATTTTTTTAATGGATTGCGGGTGATCACAGATTGTGTCTTCATCTTCCATAGAGATGAATGGAGCCACATCCACAATAAAATGGAGCATGCTGCGATTTTAGATTCAAGCAGGGCATCAACAAAGCACCTAAATATCAAATACGCAGGGTTTAATTCAGTTACCGACGCCCCATTGTTTTCTTTGGGCGGCTAGAGCTGTGGATCTCACACGCGGATTTAATCAAATCCACACGTGGACATTGGGCCTAAATCCTGCCCCTCTGTCAGGCCGCAGGCAGCATGAAGCCATCGCTGGATCGCAGCTTGTCGTTCCATGTAGACACACCACCTCATAGAACGTGAAGCGCCGAGTCAGAAGCCGTGACAGAAGGCCGTTTACTTGGATGATACGTTCAGTTTCCCGCACTCTCACAGAAATCTGTGGTATAATCGCCCCATGTAACCGCGTGCAGCGCCTGTCAGAGGCCAGAGAAGTGAGTGCACCCACAAAAATACATGGAGCGCACACACTCCTACATCTTACTAGTGATGAGCGAGTATACTCGCTAAGGGCAATTGCTCGAGCGAGCATTGCCCTCAGCGAGTACCTGCCCGCTCGAGACAAAAGGTTCGGGGGCCGGCGATGGGCAGGGAGCTGCGGGGGGAGGAACGGAGGGGAGATCTCTCTCTCCCTCTCTCCCCCCCCGTTCCTCCCTGCTGACTGCTGCTACTCACCGCTCCCCCGTGCCGACACCGGAACCTTTTGTCTCGAGCGGGCAGGTACTCACTAAGGGCAATGCTCGCTTGAGCAATTGCCCTTAGCGAGTTTCCTCGCTCATCTCTATTTCTTACCTCTCCAGATCCAGCGCGGGTCTCCTCTGTGCCAGTCGGATCTTCTGTCTTCAGTACGGCGGATGTGGCCGGGCAGGCCAGCCAACGCGGCCGGTGCATGCGCAGTGCTTTTTTTTCGAAGCTCCTGCTATCCCGCGGATATGCGGCACGTTCATAGTGTGCTGCGGAAGCTGTCCCAGCGTGATCCGCAGGAAAATGAAGCATGCTGCGATTTCTTCACAGGTGTGTGATACGCACGCCGGGGAAAAAAATCACATCTGCATGCTTTTAGCTGCTTTGCGGGCACCGATGGCTTAACTTGCGGATCTCCCGCACAGTTGCCCCATGCAGGTTCTGCAAATCAAATCCACCCGTGGACATTGGACTTAAGGGTGCCTGGACATGTAGCTTTTTTTGCTTTGTAGCCAAAATCACGCTTGATTTACTATGAATTGCAGTCCTTTTATGGTGCAGTTTTTTGCATCATCTGTTCTTGCCACCTGGCTACAAACTGCACTGTAAACCCTGGAAATTATTAGTATGAACATGTGCATTTCTTGGTTGTATGGAAAAAACTGTTATGTATACGGGCACCTTAAAACCACTGACAGGTGAAATTAATAACATCCATTACAACGGCACTTGTAATATGGTGGAATATATTAGGTAGCAAATGAACAGTTTTTGAAGGAGATGTGTTGGATGCAGGAAAAATATGATAACCAATGTGATAGCTAGCAAAACTGCATATTACTTTATTTACCTAAAATGACCTTATTGCTCTGTAGAAATATTATAAAGTGCTGGCCACTAGGGTTCACATCTACACTGCTCAGTACTCCTCTAGTGTCTTCCATGGTGCTGTTATTTATGTGTCTTGACCTGATAAAGCTGCTAACTACCGACTCATCACTATTTTTCCCTTCATCTACAAACTCCAGGCATGCTTGGCCTCTCAGCTATCTCTCTGCAAATTCTCTTCCCAACCTCTTACCATCTGGTTTTTGTACTCTATGGAAACTAACCTTACTAAAGTGTCAAGTATCTCTAGGTTTTCTTCCTACTTCTCTGACCACTCTCTCAGTCTATCATTTGCCAGCTCTACTTCTCCTCTTCCCCTTGCTATTAGTATTTCTCAGTGTTTGGTCCTATTTTTCATATACTCAGCCCCTATTGAACACACTGTGAACAGATTTGGCTTTCACTACCATCAGTACGCTGATGATTCTCAATTATAACTTTTCCCTAGATATAACCCCTTCACTACTCTAGAAGACCAGTCATGGTCCACTGTCTCTAACATCATGTCCTATCTTAAACCGTATCTTTCAAAAATTGAACTGCTTCCAAAATCTCATCCACCTAAACCTGATATTTCCATTTCGCTGTGTGGTACTGACAGAACTTCTAGGCTGCATGCCTGCCGTCTTGGGGTTATATTTAATTCTGATCTTTTCTTCACTTCCTGCATGTATCATGTGCTCACTGATTTCACCTGAACCATAAAACATCTCTAGAATCTGCTATTTTCCTACAACAAAAACTCTTATTGTTGCCCTCATTCATTTTCATCTTCACTACTAATCAGCATTGCAGGCCTTAGGTTAGATGGCTTTTTGTGTGGAATTTCCCCCCTCAAACGTTGAGCGATCATCTTGCGCTCCGGAGGATGCAGAGAACAAGTGGGGGGCCGCTTGTTCTCTGCATCCAGCTGTTCCCCGCTGGGAGCGCCCATCTGTCATACAGCCGAGCACTCCCAGCAGAGGATGCAGAAGACAAGCTTATCTTCTGCATCCAGCTGTTCTCTGCACAGAGCACCCGTCTGTTGTACTGTTGTTACCTGCACGGAAATTCCGCCCGTGCATGCTGCCATAGGATTGCATTACATAATGCAATCCTATGCAGACGGCCGCAATTTGACCGAGTGAAAACTCGCGCAGTAAACAAATCGCGGCATGTCCTATTTCTTTGCAAGCCTCGCAGAAACCCGCACAGAAACATCACCAGTGACGCGCCAGCTCTGCACTGCGCATGTGCCGGCAGGGGCGGCAGTCGGCACATAGCAGAGCGTAGCGAGACGCCGGGAGCAGGACTTCTCGCAGCGGAATCCGACCTGGCCATCTGCAGGAGGCCTTAATCAAGTGTTTAGTGTAAATGTGCAACCAACAATGGAAGTTTGTATCCAGGGATTTTCGAGTGACCAAGACATAGTCACAATGGAGCTTTTGATTATACCTAAAGCCTTGTTTATATGATGACAGACATTTTTAGCAAAGCATTGACTGTCTAATACAATCCATACTAATATTATAAATGCAAAAGTAACTCTGTCTGTCTGTCTGGTACCTTTTCACGGCTAAACTGCTGAAGCAATTTTGATGAAATTTGGCAGAGAGACAGCTTGCATCTTGAGGAAGGACATCGGCTACGTTTTATCTCCCACATTTATAGATTTCTCTAGTGAGCGCAACAGGACAGATTTATTTGGTGATGCGCAGGTGCACCTCTGCTCCAGTGCCGCGCGGCGATGCGGGGAGCAGGGGGGGTGCACATTGCAATGTGCAATTAAAATATATAAAAATATCCTATTAGGCTGGGTTCACGCAGGCAGATTTGCCGCGGAAATTCCGTCCGGAACTTCGCCGCGGCAAATCCGCCTGCGGCCGCTAATCCCATCCGTGTAGACATTGCCCAGCCATGTAGACGAGATTTCTCAGAAATCTCATCCACACGGGACAGCGAATCCGTTGCGGCAAAGCCAGCAGAAGCCGATGCTGGGGCGCTGATTCGCCGGCTGCAGCATGTCCATTTTTTTTTTTTATTCCGCTGCGTCCGTGCTCTCCTCTATGGAAGTGCGGACCGCAGCGGAAAAGGCCAGGCTGCTTCAAAACCCGCTGCACTTAGCCGTGGGTTTTGAAGAAGCGCTTTTCCCGGCGGAAATTTTACAGTTTTTCGCTGTGGACAAACTGCGAGATTTCAGCCGGGATTCCGGCGTGTGTGAACCCAGCCCTAAATGACGCCAAGTTCTGTAACAGTTGGATATTAAATACATATACGTATATATATACTGTGAGTGACTGCCAGAAATATTGTACACGGGGCCGAGGAATAAACTATGTACACTTTTCTTGTTACCTGAAATGGCAGGCAATTATGAGGGTTGTAGTTGTCAGTTCGTGATGCCACCTTTCCACACCTCGGCATTCACACTAGGCGCATTAATGACACTGGACAAGTGCATAGTACCCGGGTCCTCAGGAAGGTAAAACTTTACTAGCGACTTTTCCATAAAACACAGTAGAATACAGTATGCAGAGTTACAGTGCACATAAACACGCTTGTCTGAATGCACCCTTAGTTTGTGAATTTCTTGGAATTAAAAGAGTATTCTGGGACTTTTTTTATTGTTTCTATTGCTTATTGACAGGTTACCAATAGATGATCAGCAGTGAACAGCTGCTTGGATCCACACAATTAGCTAATTTCTGGGCCCACTGTTTCTACAGTCAGCGTGGGTAGCAGAACGCTCTGACCATAGTGCAGCGGCCCAGGTTGGTATTGCAGCTTTGTTTGAATTCTGCCTCTACCATGGTGACAGTGGCCCAAGCAGCGGATCCTCGCCAATTATCTATTGATGACCTGATGGTCAACAATAGAAAAACATTAAAAAGTCCCAGAAATCTCTTTAATCTTCTTTTTATTTATTCCTATTTGAGGGGGGTGTTGATTGAATAGGATGATGGGGAGATGAAACATTGTACTGTATTTGTTTATCATTTTTAATAGAAAAATGAAGTGAAAGACAGAAAAAGGGGTCCATGGAAGTACAGCCAGTGAACTGGTATTAGGATCTTGAGCGCCCAAGGCTCATTGGTGGATGTGGAAAGTGAAGACTTGCTATCTGGTCTACTCCAACAGTAGAGCTACTATGGCACAAATTACTGAAAATGTGATGCTGGCTATGATAGAAAGGTATCAAATCACACAGTGCATCAGAGCTTGCTGCGCTTGGGGTTGTGTGGCTGCAGGTCTTCAGTGTGCCCATGCTGATTCCTGACCACTTCCCTAAATGTCTACTACGTGCATGTAAACATCAAAATTTGACCAAGGAGCAATGGAAGAAGTTGGCCTGGTCTAATGTATCACGTTTTCTTTTACATCATCGGGACTCCCAGGTACATGTGCATCACTTACCTGAGAAAAAGTGCCACCAGAATTCAGTATGGAAGAAGGCAGCTGGGCGGAGGCAGAGTTATGTTCTTGGCGATGTTCTGCAGGGAAACAGGTCTGCACATTTGTGTGGATGTTACTTTGACAGGTACCACCTATCTAAACATTGTTGCAGACGAAGTACAGCCCTTCATCGCAACAGTATTACCTAAAGCAGTGGTGCATGCAGCAGGTGTTTTTCCATCCAACTGCCAGCCAACGGGAAGTGGGCAGACCCCATTATAGTCAATGGGGGCCACCTAGCGCTGTTCCGCTCTGTCCAGAGACAGAACTGTTTGGCTGCGGTGATTCCCCTTTCTTGCCCCCATATTGTAGCAGGAAAATGGGAACCTCCAGCGCAGATGTGAAAGCACCCTGACCAAGCTAATATTACCTCTTTAATTATTCCTTTCTACCCTGTTTCCCTAAAAATAAGTCAGGGTCTTATATTAATTTTTGCTCCAAAAGATTTTACTTATCTACATGTATAGCTGCCTGGACACTATTTATATATTTTTTTTATTAACTGTAACTAGGGCTCAATTTTGGAGTAGGGCTTATACTTCAAGCATCCTCAAAAATCCTGAAAAATCATTCTGCATCATCAAAAATCCTGAAAAATCATGGTAGGTCTTATTTTCGGGGAAACGGGGTATCTGAAACTCCTGGCTTCTTTCTCCTCAGATCGTTATGTGATTTAGATTCTGACTAGCTCAGATTTAGGCTGTAAGCGTAAAATGCTGAGTGGGTCCTGCAGCGTTTTTACCGCTGTGCAGTTGGCCATCACCCTGCATACCCTCACTTATGGTGGCATGATTGTATTGCACATGACAGCGTATCTCATGCAAACTGTCATGCGCAGTACACTTTTTTTTATATATTTCCCAATGTAATTGCGTATGGGCTGCTGGTACATACTCTACAAAAGAGAACATGCCACCTTCTGTTTTATGCTTGCGGATTACATAATTCTGACAGGGTAATGTGATCAAAACTGCATAAGGCAATGTAATTGATTGCCTGCAAGTTACCGCGTATCACATGGGCCTACAGCACCCGCATAATATGCTGTAAACATATGCCAGTGTGAGCCTGGCCTTACTTGGGGGTATTCTTCTGAAACTAGTTAATTTCTCAGTCTGTGTGATGCGGGTATTTAAACCCTACCGCAGAAACTGCAAAGAGGGGGACACAGGCACTCCCATCACAGTCATGATAGAGATCATAGCTCACCCTCCTGACTGTATACTTATGGGTTGAAATTTATTTAGGAGACTATAGAAAGTAATGAAAATGTCCCCAAGCAGTCAGAAATGGTTTAGCCTCTAGCTAATGCTGGGCTTATGTATACGGGATTGATGTGAAACTGAAACTACAAAATATCACAATCAATATCATTTCTGGTAAGTATACCGCAATGTAAGTGGCCGAGGAGACCTCCAGAGTGTGACAAGCAATTAGATGAAGAGGGCAGGGATGGAAAAATGTGTTTTCACCACAGTGACCCTCTCACCACCCCCCTTTCCCAGTAGTTACATTCATTAAAAAATTGGTTGTGCTGCATCTGTAAAATTCCAAATTATTAAAATATTACATTATTAATCCTGCATGATGAACAACACAATCAGAGAAAAAAACAGCAATGCCAGAACTGCAGTTTTTCTGGGTCACCCCCTTCTCCAGAAAAAAAAAATTATAAAAAGCCATCAAAAAGCAATATGTACCCTAAAATTGTACCAATTAAAAATACAGGTCACCTCACAAAAAAACAACCCCATCGGCGGAAAAACAGAAAATTTATGGGGCCAAAAGATGTCAAGAGAAAGCTACATTTTTTTAAAGGTATTTTATTATTTTATGTAGTACAACATAAAAAAACGATATACATTTGATATCGCCTTAATTGTATTGACCCATAGAATAAAGATAACATGTCAATTTTACTGCACCATGAATGTCATAAAAACAAACTCCCCCAGAAATAGTGGAACCGCACTTTTTATCTTTCGTCCCGCTTAGAAATTTTTTTAACCCTTTTTTTCAATACATTTAATGGTGTATTAAATGGTACCAGTAAAAATAATGGCTGAAAATGATAAAACAAAGAGTTGTAATGTAATGGCTGACTACTGCAAGTTTGCTGTTGTACTATATCCCCTTTGTTATCATGTTCTGTTTTGCTGCACACATTCATAGAATAACATATCTATATATATAAAGGTGAAAGCAATCACTCACTCACTCACTCACTGACTGACTGACTGACTGACTCACTCACTCACTCATTGATTCGCCACTAATTCTCTAACCTCCTGATGTCGTACAAACATGAAATTTGGTATGATCATTCTTTGGGTTCTAAATAGGAAAAGTAAAGGGGGTCACAACTCGAAAAATTCAATGCTAAGCGCAAAATTATTGGCGCCCTTGTGTAATGCACCAAATCTGATTCTCTAACTTCCCGATGTTGTACAAACATGAAATTTGGGATGATCATTCTTTAGGTCCTAAATACGAAAAATAAAGGGGTCACAAGTCGAAAATTCAATGCTAAGTATTGGCGCCCCTGTGTAATGTATGAAATCTAAGAATCTAACTACCCAAATTTGTACAAACATCAAATTTGTCATACAAACATGAAAGCTGTGATGTGATTGGCTGTTATATATTATACAGCTGTGGTAACTTGAAAGCTGTGCTGTGATTGGTTGCTATATATTATACTGCTGAGGTAACATGTAAGCTACGCTGTGATTGGTGGTTGTTTATTATACCGCTGAGGTAATATGAAAGCTGCGCTGTGATTGGTTGCTATATATTATACTGCTGAGGTAATGAGAAAGTACAGGTCCATAAAATGGAAGAATCTGTCTCAAAATGGCCGCTAGATACAAAATGGAGCATTATAAGATGTTAATAAGCTTGTGTGTAGTGAAACAATTCAAGCAGAAATAGCTTTAGAGCATGAGATACAGTACAATGTGTAATGATTTTGTCTCTGTTCTTTTTCATGAGAACCAAGTCTGGACGCAGTTGTTATCAGAAGAAGCCCTCCCACGCCTCCATTCGGAGACTTGGACAAAGAAACTGACTGTACTACAGCCACCTCAATTACAAAGTGAATACAAGGGAGGACCAGATAACGTCGGGAGAAACAGACACTTGAGAACATTACATATATATTCTCACACTACGCTGATTGCTGCACAATGTATGATTCTTAATGTTTTTCTAACCCAATGAGATTAACGCCATGACTAATGACGCATTCCTTTCCTGTATTAGAACTATACCAAGTCAATAAACGCTCAGTGTACGGCGCGCCTCTTGACAGAGAGAGTCACCTGTTACCTGCCGTGGCTTTCTCTACGTACCTGAGGAAACTGATAACTATCTGTCTAGTTCTTGGTTTCTGGGATGCATCCAAGTACGGACTAATTTGGAACCCAAGGCCTGAAAGGTTATGTGACTGTGTAGCGGTCCTTAACAGTTGGTGTAGTCAGCAGGATTTACCGATTGACTCTTGTGTCACTCATCGGTCGATGACATCGGACTGGGAGGACACATATCCACTGTGCCAAACCAGAGGACTGATCACCCTCCCAACCGGTAAGTGTCATATTTATTATATGATGTCTGCCGTTGGTCTGTTTTGGCTCAGTTGATTGACAGACTCCTAGGTCAGTCGGATGTTTGATGTTTGACATCATAGTTGTCATAGGTTGACCTCAGGTCTTGAGTGGTCTATGACACCAGGGGACAGAATCTTTTAGGACATTATAAATTGTATTATCGAGCATACTTCTCAGGGACTTCAGATCCCGGTTGAGAGACGGCTTCAAGAGGTTTAGTTTATCGAGCATACTTCTCAGGGACTTCAGATCCCGGTTGAGAGACGGCTTCGAGGTTGAGCATACTTCTCAGGGAGTGATTGAGCAAATGGCATCAGACATGACAATTGTGATTACGTGATTGAGCATACGGCTTCGGACTCCCGGTTGAGAGACGGCTCAGAGTTAACTAATTTGGACCTCAAGACTTGAAAGGTTATGTGACCGTGTAGCAGTCCTTAACAGTTGGCGTAGTCGAGTTTAGTTTTGGAACATGTTTAAATTAAGGTACCTGACAGTGGTCTGTTTGATCCTGTCCATCTGGTGTCATGTAGAGGTGGTAAGGAGTATGCTAAGAAAGTCAAGAAGTTATGTGAAACTGTTGGTATAGTCAGTGAGCAAAAGGCTCAGGCACTTAGAGATATACTTCCCAATGTGTCATTGAGCATAGAGCTAAGCATACCCAGTTGGTAGTATGTAGAGTCAATAAGTGATGTAAAGTTGAAGTAAGATAGTTGCAGTTTCAAGATGGCTTTTGTTCATCTGTTTTGAGTTGAAGACAAGGGAGGCAGCCTTTCTTCACCATCTGAGGGCACCGCCCCGGCCGTGTCATGGATGATGGTTTTTCTCCCTTTTGTCCTGCCCCTAGATGGCCGTGTTGTTATTGGGGCCAATACCAGTCGATATATCTTGATACGTGTCTAGGATGTAGTATTTCTGGACCCTCCCATCACCATCGCCCAGTCAGGCCACGCCTTCGGTGGCCATTTTAATGCCAGCCATAGCCCAGCGGCCATTTTAGCATCTGCTGTAACAATACCTTCAGCTGCCACTCAGGTGTCATCTTAGCTCCGCAGCAGAAATGAACTGGCTTCTCATCTCCCATCTATATATGTTTTTACCTGGCATACCAATTCCTTGCACTGCAATGACGAGTGCCTTTTCTAAATTTTGCATAGAAACATTCAAGTCCCCGCATCCCACCTGCAAACAGCCTTCTCCCGATTATCTGTTCTGCAGTCTGTGTTTAGCACCCCCATGCCAAGTAGGTTTGTGCCTAAAATTGTCCGCGAATGTAGTTGTCGCAAAAAAAAAAAAGGGGGAGAAATGTGTCATGATGGGTTGTCCATTTCTCAAAAGTCAGATACTGCTGAGCAGATGGCAGTAGAAAAACTTACAGAGAGAAGGAGAGGGTCAATATGTCATTATATATATATACTGTGTATATATATATATATATATATATATATATATAGGAATAGATAAAGGGTTAATGCTTGATTTGTGAAAAGCCGCAGCTGCAAGTCGCCCCCCTTGTCTCCGAAAGTGGGGGGTATAGTGAGGAGGAACAGAGTTTAGTGAGATTTGCAGAGAAGGAATGCGTGCTTCTCAAGGCCAAAGATTAGAGCGGAGAACCCTGGACAGTAGCTTTGCTTGCTTAAATAGAATAGAACCCGTAATGAATCCAGTGAATCATACTGTCTTAAAAATAGGAAAGGTAGTAATCCTAAGGTATATTTTTGCTGTTGTGTAAATGTCAGTTCTGTGATTGGCTGGACGTGTGTGTAATTGCTTAATGTGTGTTTCTTTTATGGAAAATATTAGTGATGAAGTGGTTGTTGTGGAATCTGGTGTACATCTCTAGTATTACAAACAGTTAAAGTTTGATTGATTCCAGGGAGCGGTGGTAGTGATTGAATGCATTTGTATGCAAGATGAAGACAGTTGCATCATACACGTTATCTCCTGGTGTGAACGGTGTGCATCCTAGTGCAATGTATCCACAATTTCCTGAACTCTGTAACAGCGCAAACATTGTGTGTGTGGTGAATCATAGGCATTTGAATGAGAGAGCCAGATTTGACCGCAAGAACGGATGAGAGTTAGTGACCCGTGTTTGGACTGTGATGAATGTAAAATGTGTGATGCAGATATTGACTGGGAACAGTGTTCCCTCCCCCTCTGTATGAGACTTTACTTGTCTGTGATGCGAATGGGCAGACTGTGGAGTTTGAATGAAAGTGTGAAGAAAAACGCGGACGGCCAGTATCGAAGTATCGAAGCTACATGATGTAAAAGTACGTAATGGGTCATCCCTCTCTTGTTAACAGTTGGAGGAGAAGGCATAGGTGATCTAGGTATTGCAGATCAGCTATTTTTTAATTTTTTCCAGTAAAGATTCTGATCTATTTGAAATAGAATATCAGCATGATTGTCTAGCAGTGATGCAACAAGAAAATTTAAAGGGGTTGTCCCGCGGCAGCAAGTGGGTCTATACACTTCTGTATGGCCATATTAATGCACTTTGTAATATACATTGTGCATTAATTATGAGCCATACAGAAGTTATAAAAAGTTTTATACTTACCTGCTCCGTTGCTAGCGTCCTCGTCTCCATGGTGCCGACTAATTTTCGCCCTCCGATGGCCAAATTAGCCGCGCTTGCGCAGTCCAGGTCTTCTCCTGTTCTCTATGGGGCTCCGTGTAGCTCCGTGTAGCTCCGCCCCGTCACGTGCCGATTCCAGCCAATCAGGAGGCTGGAATCGGCAGTGGACCGCACAGAAGAGCTGCGGTCCACGGAGGCAGAGGATCCCGGCGGCCATCTTCACAGGTAAGTATAGAAGTCACCGGAGCGCGGGGATTAAGGTAAGCGCTCCGGTGAGCTTTCTGTACGTCCCTGCATCGGGGTTGTCTCGCGCCGAACGGGGGGGGGGGTTGAAAAAAAAAAACCCGTTTCGGCGCGGGACAACCCCTTTAAGTTTTAAAAGGTTACTGAAGCCCCTATTAACAATGCATATTTTGAGTTGTTTTTTATAGATGGTCCCACGGTGAGGATGGACGACTCCACACCAAATATGCAGTGGTCACACAACAAGATGTCCTAAAAGCAGAATGCCTCCGCATGTCTCAGCACAAGAAGCGGAACTGAAGGCCCTCACTGAGGCGTGTAGAGTGACAGAAGGTAAGACGGCAAACATTTACACTAACTCCCGGTATGCATTTGGCATAGCTCATGATTACGGCCCAACATGGAAGGCCAGACAGTTTTTTACCTCAGCAGGACAGCCAATTAAGAATGGTGCAGCGGTGCAGAGTCTCTTGGAAGCCCTACTTCTACCTGACAAAGTGGAGAGCTCATACCAATTTCTACACCGGAGAAGCAAGAGGCAACGCCATCACAGAGCACACAGCAAAAGCAGCGGCCCTCAAGCCGTGGAAGAAAAGAAGAAAAGAAGAATTTGACAAAAATCTTGGACATTGACTAAACTATGGACTTTGATAAAAACTTTGGACTTTGATAAAAACTTTGGACTTTGATATGCTAAAGACTTTACAGTTACAAGCCAGCAAGGAAGAAAAAAGACAAATGGACTAAATATGGGAGCAGCAGAAACAGGACGGCGTATGGCGGACAGTCAACAGAACTTGCCTACCACAGTCCCTGTGCCCCATGATGGCCCAGCTGACGCACGGAAAGACACACCTCTCAAAGCAGCAATGATGTCGACGCTTGAACGAGCACGGGTGGCTCCTGGGTTTTCTGTAACTGCTGCATCATTTGTCCAATTTTGCATGATCTTTGCCGTAAGCAGCAGAGCAGAAGTAAAATTTGCCACATAACACTTGCTGGGGCCACTCTACCCATTTCAGAGATTGCAAATTGGCTACACTCAGCTCCCACTTGTTGGGAAGTATGAATATGTGCTTGTTGTTGTTGATTTCTTTTCAGGTTGGAGAGACCTACTCTGTTACCAAAGTAAATAAGCAGGTAACCGCACAGAAGCTCATGAATGAGGTAATCTGCAGATACGTGGTACCAGAAGTGATTGAGTCAAACAAAGGTACACACTTCACAGGTGAAATAATACAACACATCATGTCTGCTCTGGGTATATCCCAGGCTTTTCACACACCCTACCATCCGCGGAGTAGGGGGAAAGTAGATACAAAGGCAATTAAGGAAACGGATGAATCTTGAATTGAGTGTCTTCCATTAATTCTTTCCCAGGAGGGTACATGCCACTGTAGCTGAGTTTGGGAAATGACTCTCTTGTTAATTTTGTCATAGGTCTCTCCAAGAAATTGTCAATAACGCATTCTGTAGTCTCTGCTTCTCTCTCTCAGGTCCTACAGACGAGTGTCACATTCTGAAACCAGGTGACAGGGTCTATGTGAAAAAGTTTGAGAGAGAAACCCCGTTTGAAGGTCCCTACCAGATGTTGCTAACCACCCCAACTGCAGTCAAGCTCGAAGGAAAGCCCACTTGGATCCACACCTCTCAATGCAAAAAGGCCCTGGGTCCCGGAACACAGAACTCATGATCCTGCATATCCTTTACAGGCTATGGGCAGGGTTGGGGACCTGGGCGGAAGTGGATGTCACAGTGATATTGTGGTACAATTCCTCTAACACACACAAGTAGCCATATACACCTTTAACTACTGTACACTAGCCCCCTGTTTCAGGGACCAGAACAAATCAATACAATCAAATGTGCAATAAGACTACACTGAGGTTGAGAACCCAACACTGCATCGTGCTAAGAGAGAAATAGACGCTCCAAGTAGCAGTTTTGATCCACATGTATATGTAGATGCAATAGGAGTGCCAAGGGGGGTGCTAGATGAGTTCAAGGCCAGACCCCAAGGAATGGCTATATGCCTATAATACAACAGAGCGATTTGTCCCCTAATGGATCTGTCTCAACAGAAACAGTGGTGACCACTCTAGTCTCCCAGCTATTAGAATAGAGTAGCATGTGTGTTGTAGATCCCTTCTGTGTCTATTAGGTCTTTGCGTTTAGTTAGTTAAGATTAGTTGTCGGGGAAGGGATTAGCCCTTGGACAGCTGACCAACAATGATAGGTAGGGCATAGATCATAAGCTAGAGATAGGGAAAGCAAACCTTACTCTGTTCTGTAGAAGTTATAAAGTATTGTTTATTTTGAGACAGTTTCTAGGGGGGGATTGAGAAAGTACAGGTCCATAAAATGGAAGAATCTGTCTCAAAATGGCCGCTAGATACAAAATGGAGCATTATAAGATGTTAATAAGCTTGTGTGTAGTGAAACGATAATTCAAGCAGAAATAGCTTTAGAGCATGAGATACGGTACAATGTGTAATGATTTGTCTCTGTTCTTTTTCATGAGAACCAAGTCTGGACGCAGTTGCTATCAGAAGAAGCCCTCCCACGCCTCCATTCGGAGACTTGGACAAAGAAACTGACTGTACTACAGCCACCTCAATCACAAAGTGAATACAAGGGAGGACCAGGGAGGACCAGATAACGTCGGGAGAAACAGACACTTGAGAACATTACGTATATATTCTCATACTACGCTGATTGCTGGACAATGCATGATTCTTAATGTTTTTCTAACCCAATGAGATTAACGCCATGACTAATGACGCATTCCTTTCCTGTATTAGAACTATACCAAGTCAATAAACGTTCAGTGTACGGCGTGCCTCTTGACAGAGAGAGTCACCTGTTACCTGCCGTGGCTTTCTCTACGTACCTGAGGAAACTGATACTGATAACTATCTGTCTAGTTCTTGGTTTCTGGGATGCATCCAAGTACGGACTAATTTGGAACCCAAGGCCTGAAAGGTTATGTGACTGTGTGACTGCTGCATTGTCTCACAATATAGTAACATAATACGCTGGGCTGAATGAAGACAATGTCCATCTAGTTCAGCCTGTTTCTGCCCACCCCCGACTCCATAATGGCAGTGAGAATAATCCCTGGATCAACGTTTGAGTTCTACCTAACTCCAAGTCCCAGATCAACAATCAGCATTTGCTGCCTTCTTGTTTTAGTAATTTAAATGCTTTCTTTCTATTGCTTATTGCCCCCCTTACAGTCTTGTTGAGCCACATTGTTTTCCTTGTACTTATTTTTAAAGGGTATGAACTGCTCAACGGGTAATTAGGATGTTTTTAAACTTTTCCCATTTGTCATCTGTGCTGTTATTTTCAAGGATTCTTTAGCTATTTATGTTCCCAATAGTAATTCTGAGCTGATCAAATTTTGCTTTACTGAAGTTTAGTTTTTTTGTTGCTTCCAGATAAGCCTTCCTATTGAATGACAGCTGCAATTTAAATATATTATGGTCACTGTTTCCCAAGTGTCCCTCAACCTGCAGGCCCATTATTCGGTCCAGTTTGTTAGTTAATACTAAGTCCAGAATGGCCCTCCCTCTAGTTGGCTCCAACACAAGTTGGAAAAGGTAGTTATCTTTAATTGTTCGCAAAAACGTATCATTCTTACAGGATTTACAGGTTTGTCTTCCCATATTATATCTGGATAATTGAAGTTCCCCATAATAATTACTTCATTGCGGTTTGACACCTTTTCTATTTGCCTTAATAAGTTTTCAGTTTCTTCTGTTGCTTTTGGTGGCCTAGAGAAAACTCCTATCAGGATTTTGTTATACTTTGCTCTCTGTATTTCTACCCACAGAGATTCCACATGTTCATCTCCTGCCTCATATCCTCCCGTAGCCTCGGCATTAGGTATGATTTAACATAAAGACATACCCCTCCTTCTTTCTGGTTGCCACGGTCTCTTCTAAAGAGATTGTAACCCTGTAAGTTCACCACCCAATCACACTTATCATCAAGCCATGTTTCCATTATTCCCACTATATTGTAATTTTCTTCAGACATTCTCACTTTGAGCTCACCCACTTTACTGATCAGACGTCTTGCCATACAATTTATACGGTGGTTGTTATTCTTTATGTTCATTGTTCTATCGTTGGTCCTATCAGCTATACTGACAGTTCTAACTGTACTAACCCCACCTCCTGCTTGACCCCCACTCCCAGTTTTTCCATACCCCAAAGCTGGAAAACAGGCATGGTTGAGGAGTATGTCCTCTTCTCTCTCTGCAATGCACCTTCCAGTTCATCCTCACGGTACCATCACTCACCATCCTATCGTTTGAGGTACATACCCTACATCTTTTCTGTCCGCTGTCCATGCGAGTAGCAGTTATCTACCGCCCCCCAGGTCCTCCCCGCCTGTTTCTGGATCACTTTGCCATCTGGCTCCCTCACTTCCTATCCTGCAGAAACCCAACCCTCATTCTAGGTGACTTTAACATTCCCAACAATGACCCCATCTGCCTCTTGGTTACTTCCTCCCTTGGTCTCTCACAACTCACAGCCTCACCCACTTCTGTCTCTGCTTATCACTTTACTAATACCCCTCTTGCACTCTTAGACCATAACCTTCCCTCTTTCTCAGTCAAGCAACTTACTATCTCCCCAGACCCTTCTACCCAGTTTTCTCTGTCCCCTATATCTCTCCTCACTTGGCCCATCCTGGCCGCCACACATTACAACACTGTTCTCATACGCACCCTAGATGAAGCAGTGTCCCCTGTGACAAACCCCTAGTTTGTAATTTATATGATCGGTAGCCTGTGTGGACTGGTTTACATCGGGGAGACCACAAAAGAAGTTAAACTACGTATTGCCAAACACAAAAGTACGATCAGAACTGGCAGTAAAGATGTCCCCATTGCTAAACATTTTATAGAGGCAAAACACACTGTGTGTCAATTGTGGTACAGAATTATTGATGAAATTTCAAAATTGTATTGAGGGGGGCTATAGGGAAAGTCGACTTAAGTGGCTGGAGCTTCAGTGGATTTTCAATTTGGATTCCTTGCACCTCCGTGGTCTCAGTCTGGAGGCTCCTTCCTGTGAGTCGATACAATGGGCTCAGTGAGTGAATACGGTAGGTGGGTGTAGATGTGCATCCATGCTCATTGGGCGTGCATGCATCTGTATACTCCACTATTACACGGAATATGGGAGCATGTGTTAGGTCTTTTTAACTTTGTCTTTGTTAGTATGTTATAATGTTTGTTATTTATACTGATTTGTCTCATCCTTCCCCTCCCTTTTTCTGTTTCTCATTGGCAGGTGATGTACCCTACGGCTGGTGCTGCTACTAGGTGGATACCATTTACATTATGATTGATAATACACAAATTTGACGGCTGGGTGTGTGGTCATACTATATGTCCCATTTTTCATATTGACTAAAAGAGTTGCCTGTTTTGGTTGCATGAGACATACGATATATGGATGCTTTTTTTTTTCAAACTTAGGCTAATGTATGAAGCTGTTATATTATTTGATGTCTATTTATGTAGGCTGTTGTACTATACGAAGTGACACACATGTGTTATTCACCACATACTATCCAGTTATTGATGGATGATGACATGGGCTCTATACCTGTGGGCTATGTGTAGTGTGGATCAGCTTTGTACTGTAGTGTGGGTGTAAGTGTTGATGAGCCTACTGTGGTTGATAAACATAGTCGCTAGGTAATGATATATCTCTCCTTATATATACATATATGTATTTTGTGCCATCTGATTCCATATACATCTAAAAGGTTATGGCTGTAGCCTTGTCAGTGTGTGTGCACATCCTCATTTGAGCGTCCTGTTTAGGTTACGTTATGCCCCTGCTGCTGGGTGTGTCACGGCGCGTTGGCGGTTGGGCATGTGCGGGATTGTGAGTACTAAGTACCGGGTCTCGCAGTATTGTCGATGTCCAACGCATGCGCTGTGGCCATTGACGTCACATGCAGGTAGCACCAGGTCCCGTTATGTTTTCTCCGTACACTATAAGGGACTGATTGACGGACCACTGTTCACATACACTTGTGAGCTACTTTATTAGTGGACGCACCTGTCGGGGGACGTATATGCCAATGGGAAGGTAAGATTAGTGAGGGGAGTGTGTTACTGTGATTGGGCTTTGGGTGTCTCCTCTGTGTATTTGTCAGTGTATGCTTGATAAAGACTGCTACTATGTCAAAACGTTGCATGTTTTAGCTATGGAGTGGAATAAAGAACATACTTTTTAACCCTTTCCAATCCATTTATTTTTTCTCATCCATTCTCCCCAGCTCCAAATAAATCGGAGCTGGGGAGAATGGATGAGAAAAAATACATTTTCCCTGCACCCTCCTAAGCTGACAGAGTTCAGGAGGGTGCAGGTGCTCACTATACCGTGGAGGGATCTGCTTACCTGTTCGGCGTCTTCCGCATTCTCCCTTCTGCCTCCCGGCTCGGCAATCATGTGACCTCTGGGGTCAGGTGGCACCCAACGGTCACATGATCGCCGGGCCGGGAGGCAGAAGGGAGAATGCGGAAGACGCCGGACAGGTAAGTAGGTCCCCCCACGGTGCAGGCTCCCGGCTCGGCGTTCATGGGACTGCTGGGGGTCAGGTAACACCGGCGGTCACATCATCGCCGGCCGGAATCTCCTGCATTACATAGCACTAATTGAGCGCTATGTAATGTGTAAAGGAGAAGGCAGAAAGGGTTAAAAACCCTTTCTGCCTTCTCCTTGAGGGTCCTTTGTTGAGGATCAGTGCAGGAGTGCATCTTCACCCAATGTGTCTGACGATCGGGTGCAGATGCACTCCTGCACTGCAGTGTCGGGCCTGTCCCGACAACGGAGCTGTGGAGGGAAATTATGATGTCGGGGCAGACCCGACATTGGATTGGAAAGGGTTAACCTACATGGATTCTTGGAAAAGTTCCTGAGTGCTGCACCTATTTGTATGTTGGACTTGCTGTTTCTGGCTGAGGAGAATGAGGCCATTTTTTGACCATGCACCACGTCTGAGTACTTCCCCCACACATGGTGAGAATAAGAGTGCTGCTGATTATTACTATACATTACTGCGGTAACCCTGGCTCACATCTCAAACGCGCTTCATCCGGCGGTGCTCTAGATGTGTTGAACGGCTGTGAGAAAGTCACAAAAGTCTGCTGACTTTCTCCACTTCAAATTTATGCTCAGAACCTACAACTACCCCTCCTCAAACAAGTCTACTTCACGTCTCCTCGCTTTCTCACAACCGTAAACGACAGACACTTTTCACTCCTTCCTCAGCCATTAAATTTTGACCATTGTCTATGTGTATAGCATCCCACACTCTCCTCCCCCACCACTCCGTGCACATCTCCAGCCCCTTTACCTTCTATATCACCCCATTACTTGTAGTATGTAAGGTCACTGGAGCAGGACCCTCACCCCTACTGTTTCTATCAATTGATTACTACATGAACCAGTGGTTTTATTTCTGTTCCCCCTGTCTTGTAAGTACTGCAGAATATGTTGGCGCTATATTAATAAAGATTATTACTCTTATTCTTTCAGTGGTGGACAGCCAAGGCAGAGTTACTTCAAGTGACCTAAATTATCACTTAGTGACCTAAATTGGAGGAATCATGTGACCTGAGCCTCTGTGTCCCGCAGCTCTAGAAGTGAAAGAACAAGTTCTGTGGCTCATTGTCAGCTGCTTTGCAGTGCTTGAGTTCTAGGTTCAAATCTGACTAAGGGCAATATATGGATTGAGGTTTTATACTTATTTTTTGCTCATTGGTTTTGTTCTCCTCTTCTCATCTGGAGGGGAAAGAAGAAGTGTTGTGGCTCAGTTGTTAGCACTGCTGCTTTTCAGTGCTGTAGTGCTACATTCAAATCTGACCAGGAGCAACATCTGGATGGAGTTTTTCAAAATCCATGTACATGTTCTTGCTAGAATTTGAACCTAGGAGCCCAGCACTTAAAGGTAACAGTACTAACCACTGAGCCGCATTCATTGAAATACACACACAACTCCACATTCTTCAATCTATTAGAAATTTGATTTTTTTTTGCGTTTTTTTTTCTGTGAAAGTTGGGTTGGGAAAATCCAATTTTATCTCCTGCGCAACATGACAAGCAACACTAATTAACAGCTGCAATCAGCGTGAATGCTGATTGGGGGTAGGTGTTAGCTGTCAAAGATAGCTTATACTGCCTGTGTATGGAGCAGGCTTGGCCCTCAATCCAATTGCATACAAACTGTATGCACCCTGGAAATACATATGTATGCTGCAGCGCTAGGGGGCTAATAACTACTGCAGTGCTAAGAGCACACCTGATGCAACTAATCAAGGACATCATAAACGGCGGTCACGTGATCGCCGTTATCCAATGGATCATGGAGATCATGTAAAGTTGAAAAAAAGTTAGTTTCATTTTCTCTCACGGATCATATCCGTGGGGAGAAATGAAATTACCTAAAGCCCCCGGATTTGTCCCCCGATGGGATCTTTATCTGGCGGACCTTTCCCAGGCTTCTGTGCATGTGCCCGTTGGCAAAATGGTGGCCAAATGCGCAAAAGCCGAAGCTTGCCCAGAAAATTTAAAATTCCCATGCTCAAAGGTAGCCAAGAGCATGGAGATTTCATGAGGGCTGCAGTATGCAGTTTCTGGTCATATGATCGCCGCTATCCAATGGATAACAGTGATCATGTAAAAGTTTGAAAAGATGTTATAGTTTCACTTCCCTTCACGGATCATATCCATGAGGGGAGGTGAAATTACTTACCTAAGGCCTCTGGCGATGTCCCCCAGTGGGATCTTTATTTACACGCCTTTCCCCAGCTTCTGTGCATGTGCCTGTCATCAAAATGGCGGACACAAGCGCAGCACTGGGGAGTATCCAGGAAATTTAAAATCTTACTCCTGGCTACCAAAGGTAGCTGAGATCCTGGAGCAGTGACCAAGGGCTACAGTGAAAGGTCCCCGGTCCCATGATCCTTGTTATCCAATGCGATCGGTGATGAGAAGAAACTTCTTACCGGAGGTCTCCACATTTGAAGCCTCACACGATCATCCTCCACGGACCTTCCCCCCGGCTTCTGTGCATGTGCCCACCGGCAAAATGATGGACACATACACAGAAGCCAGTGGAGTCCGGAAAATTCAAAATCTCTTTGCTCTCGGCTAAAGGTAGCTGAGAACCTGAAGCAGTGACCAGAGGCCTCATTGAGACGTCCCGGTCACAAGATTGCCGTTATCCAATGGTATAAAAAGGTAGCGATCTACCTTATGCTGGTCTTACACGACCGGATAAAAATTGCAGATTTCGCAAGCGTTTAATCTGTGGTAATACGCAGATCAATAAAATGCATTGGATTACACAATTCCGCTCACATTAGCGGATTGGAATGGCGTAATCCACTCGCAGAAAACAGTATGCAGCATGTTTTATTCTACCACAGATATCGGCAACATAGAGCCCATTGTGCTCGATGATCGCGGATATACCCGCAGCCCATACGTAACTACATTGTGTACAGGCTGTGGGTACCCTCATCATCGCTAAGCAAGAGTGTAGGAAATACAAACAAAAAAGCTGTACTGCACATGACCCCCTGTGTGAGTATGCAGTTATGCATAGTACATTACGCGGCTGTGCGAAGGGCCTCGGCCGGGATACACTTCTGGCCTCCGCAAGCGGATTCCACATACGGCCGTGAGAGCCCGGCATTATTCAGACCGCTACCTGTAATCCGTAATTTATAAGAAGCCCCGGGAACGCTCACCTTCCTGCAGTTCCAGGAGCAGCTTGTTGAGCGCCTTCTGTGTGAGTCCGCCGCACCTCAGCAAGCTTATAAGGCCTCACAGAGCACT
Organism: Eleutherodactylus coqui; assembly: GCF_035609145.1. NCBI lineage: Eukaryota > Metazoa > Chordata > Amphibia > Anura > Eleutherodactylidae > Eleutherodactylus > Eleutherodactylus coqui. The sequence continues at coordinate 142,261,363 of NC_089839.1, read as the reverse complement.
ACTTTTTACACCCCATCCCTGCCACTGAGATCAAGAAATACCCCCCAAAGAAGTGTGGGGTTTGCAGCAAACATGTGGGGAGGAGGGATACCCGGTTTTATTGCCCCATGTGTTCATCCTAACGAGCCTGTTTTTAGACATACCACACAGTTTACATTATTACTTTTATCTAAGATTAAGGAAATACCAAAAAACAGGGGAGTCGGTTTAGGGAGTCAATTGTTTTTCCACACAAGTGAACAATGGGGCCTGGAATTTATTCAGTTGTCCCCTGAAAGCCAACGGGTGTTCCCTCTATTATAGGCCTAGTCATGTGTCCGGTAAGCAGATTGGGGCTACAATGGGGGTATTGCTGAACAGAGGGAAATAGTGCTGAAAAATATGGGGTGCGTATCCCCAGGTTTTCCTGCTTGAAAGAAAGGAAACTATCACGAAAGTGACATTTATAAAAAAAAAAATATATTTATTTTTCCCCTGCTTTATAACAACACTGCTCAACAGCATTTTTGCATCTGTATATATCAATTCTTATAGATTTTTGAGTGTAGAATCCGAATTTACCTTTAGAAATGATGTATCATGTAAGGTTTTTATGTAATTTAGATTTTTTAAAATTTTTTTAAGGTTTTTGTGCTAATTTTCTAGTGAATTACTTGCAAAAAATTAAATCAGTGACTAAGCTAAACTGTTTATTTGAATGTAATGCACAGTGAATGAAGTTCTAAAAATGGTCACTGGATGGCAGAACAATGTAGTTGAGCAGGAAGGTTACCGACATGAGCCTATCTGTTCTGCTGTTTGCTGTAATCTGCATGAAGCACCTCTCTTCATTCTTACCTCAGCATATTGTTTTTTTGTTTTTTTTTGTTTCATTCACAAATACATTATCAGAAAAACATTATTGAGTTCTGAGTGGGTTTTTTTGTATTTAGAACCAGACAATACCATATATACCAGCATATAAGACAACTTTTGAACCCCGAAAAATCTGCTCTGAAGTTGGGGTCGTCTTATACGCCGATAATACAAAAAAAAGAAAGTGTCAAAAAAAAAATCATTACTCACCTCCCCCGTCGTTCCGCGGCACTGCTGCAGGCTGTCGCTCCCTCCTGGTCCCCGGCAGAGCATTGCTTTCTGGACGCAGGGCTTGAAATCCCCGCCTCCAGAATGATAGTACTGTGATTGGCTAACACACGCCGTCAGCCAGTCACAGCCATTCAATGACATCATTGAATGGCTGTGATTGGCTGAAGGCGCACCTGAGTTAGCCAATCACAGCCATTCAATGATGTCATTGAATGGCTGTGATTGGCTGAAGGCACGTGTTTTAGCATCCTGAATGCGGCAGCCAGGCTCATCTTCCTGTCCAGCCGCTACTCGGACACCTCTGCCCTGTGCCGGTCACTGCACTGGCTGCCCGTTAAATACAGAATTCAATTTAAACTCGCCACCTTCATCCACAAAGCCCTCCACAGTGCAGCGCCCCCCTATATCGCCTCCCTCATCTCAATCCATCAACTAGCCCGGGCTCTCCGCTCTGCTAACGAAACCAGATTGAGCGCCCCTTTAATTCGAACTTCTCATTCCCGCCTCCAAGACTTCTCCAGAGCAGCACCGGTCCTCTGGAAGGCACTACCAAAGGCTACCCAAGCAATCCAGGACTCGCAGAACTTCAGGCGTGCTCTAAAAACGCACCTCTTCAGGGAGGCATACCGCATTCCCTAAACAAACCCCTCTGTACTCCGCCTGATAACATGCTCCCTGACCTACTGACTGCAATCCCTGCTAGCCATCATAAACCGCTCCTGCAGTCATACTGTTTCTGCCGTCACACGGCTAAATGTCTGACCATTGTCTATGTGTATAGCATCGCTCACTCTCCACCTCGCCATACTGTGCACATCTCCAGCCCCTTTACCCTCTGTATCACCCCATTACTTGTAGTATGTAAGCTTGTTGGAGCAGGACCCTCACCCCTATTGTTTCCATCAATTGATTACTTTGTAACCGTGGTCTGTAATTTTTGTACTTTTGTCTTTCTGTATCCCCTGTCTATGTAAGCGCTGCGGAATATGTTGGCGCTATACAAATAAAGATTATTATTATTATTATTTTAGCCAATCACAGCCATTCAATGATGTTCTTGAATGGCTGTGATTGGCTGACGGCATGTTAGCCAATCACAGTATTAGCTTTCTGGAGGCAGGGATTTCAAGCCCCGCGTCCAGAAAGCAATGCTCTGCCGGGGACCAGGAGGGAGCGACAGCCTGCAGCAGCACCGCAGAACGCTGGGGGAGGCGAGTAATGATTTTTTTTTTTTTGCTCCACTCTATTCCCGGCGTATAAGGTGACAGTTGGGGGGTCGTCTTACACGCCCCGTCGCCTTATACGCCGGAATATACGGTATTTGGAATACCGTAATATTGTCTATGTAATAGTGCTAAGTATCTCAGAAATGTGACGTGATAGATAGAATCTGATTGTTCCACTGAATTCAGCACCCCAAAATTAGTTAAATTAGCCTGTTTCCAACCCAGATACAGAAACATTTTTTTGATTTGCTGACCAGTGTAATTTTTGTCAAACCACGTGGGTTCGTCATGCTCAGGACACCTAGATAACTGGGCTGAGGGGTCTAGATTTCAAAATTGGGTCACTTATATCATTTTAGCATCTTGATGGCTCCACAAGCGAGCAGTGGGGGCTGTGCTGCACAGCATAGGTCAGACTCCTGCAAGGCATGTTCCTCAGCGCCAGCAGAGTGAAGACGCCGGCCACTCAGCACTCCGGCACACGGGGGTTGCTGGGAGCCGGACCACGGAATAGATGCGCAGCGCTCATTATCCGTGTCCACCGTATGCTGGAGCCCGCAGGACAGCAGTGCGCACTGCCGCAGCCCTTTTCTTGCGGCTGTGAAGCACATGATGCTCTCATGGCAAACCCCACAGCTGTGCGGGTAGCATACATTAATATTCCGCAGCACTTCAGCAGCATAGACGATTCCAGCAACCTCATTGGTTGTTGGGCACCACGTGGATACACCTCGTGCACGCGGATAGTTACACAGCTGTGCTCGGCCATGTTTTACTCGTACTGAGAGGAACGTATGTGATAAGCCCGTGCTGAGAGGAAGGTATCTGACATAAGCTGCCTAGGTACACTGCTGCATGTGGCCATGTTTTCTCGTGCCGAGAGGGTGATGTTTGGTCATGTATATGCCCACATGGGCCATACATGGCCACATGCAGCAGCGTATCTAGGCAGCTTTTTGTAAGATACCTTCCTCTTAGCACGAGTAAGCATATATTTCCTAGATGCAGCAGCTACGTTCCTCTCAGCACGAGTAAAACATGGCCACATCTCTGATCAGGTGATTCTGGTGCACGAGGTGTATCCACGTGGTGGCCAACAACCAATGAGGTTGCTGGAATCGTCTAAGCTGCTTAAGTGCTGCGGAATATCAATATATGCGGATCGAAACCTAGAGGTCCAAGACAACGCTAACACAGACCGCCCGTCACGTGGCCGGATGTGACGTCCACTTCCGCCGCCTGCAGCTCCCAGAATGCCCCCTGTCCTGTGATGCCCCGTGTAAGATGGCGCCCTCCAGACCAGGCTCCACGCTCACAGCCCCAGCCGGGTATACAGGTACTAGACGCTCTAGAGCTGCCGGGACAGTCGCACATCTGTACCGGGCTTAGCGAGGAGATGCCGGGCCGTCATATGTGTGACGTGGGGGGAAGGTAAGACCTCCATAGTGTAGCTGATGGAGAAGGCGGCCGCCCTGAAAGAGCCTTATGTCGCCTGCGGTGCGATTGTGCTGGTGGAATATTATTTCTCCGTGACGCCAATCCGCAGAATCTACTGGCGGATTGTAACGGATCGCCGCTGCACCTCAGAGTCGGACTGGTAACAACAGAGCTGCTGATATCGGTCACTCCATCCTGTGATGTAGCAGCGAATATCACAACCGCGTTACGGGCCAAAATCCCGTAACTCTGTCAGCCTGCAGGCTGCATGGAGCCATCGCTGGATCGCAGATTGTCGTTCCGTGTAAAATGTCATCAAGGGGTTAATGAAGCCATGGAGTCATTTGTTGCATCTGTAGTGTAACATGCTAAGGGCCAGAGCTACATTCCTACCTGAGGCGCCAGCAGCCGTTGTCTCCTGCCTGTGTCTCACCGGGCGGACGGGTGAATGAGCATCTTGCAGATGCCACCTTATTGGCTAATACGGTCATACAAACAACAACTTCATTCAGCAAGAAACGTGCAAACGTCTTGGGAAACTCTTTCAAAGAAAAGTCATTCAATGACAAAACCCCTTTTTCTCAAACCATGCTCAGGTGTTGCTGCCTTTCTGGAGCATTTTGGGTGCAGACAACATTTAGTTTGCTTTTTATTCAATTTCTAAAAGACAATGCGCATTTTTGACGTTTTTTTCTTCTTCTTAGTGTTCATCAGCTCTGCCACAGTTAGATCTTAAAGGGTGTGTGTGTGTGTGTCTGTGTTTTTTCCCTTTTTTTTTTTTTTTTTTTTTTTTTTATTTGAACAGCTGGTCATGAACTAAAACAAAACAAGAACTTCTGGCATCATGGCGCCCAGGATGTGATCGCTGGTGCCAGGCGTTCAGAAGGCTATCTTCTGACTTGCAGAGGATAAGGGGGAACAGGGCTGCGGAAGCCGCTCAACCATGTCCCCAGGTTCTGCCACCTGATCATTGGGCTGTGTCAGTCGGACAGCTGTTCCTGCTGGGTGTTAAAGGGCCTTAATGTGTATGGGCACCTGAACCCATACACTGATTTGAGAGGATCCACATGTAAGTGAATGTTCTGGAATTGTAACTTCCACAAATATCTTTTTTATCTTCAGCATTTCCAGTCCAGCTCTCGGAGGAGCGGACGGCGCATCACTGCTTGTACGCCAAAGAACACGAGGTCAGAGGAGCGTCAGATAAAACCCATCCACTAAATCGTACATTGTTTGTAATTAACATCCCGGGATATGTCACTGAGGTGAGAAACATTAGGGGCTTCCAGAACGCCTTCTGTGTCTGCAGGGTCCTCAGTGTTTATTAAGCATTGACGCGTTGGTGACGTTGCAGGGTTTCTTGTGTCCACCATGGTATGGCTGAACTTACTGATGACAGAATCCTTCTCATTACAATCTTTATCTCCAGAAAGGTTTATCAGAGATCTTCAGTTCTTGTGGTCCTGTGGAATCTGTCGAAATGCTGGACAAACCTGGGCCATCTGTGAAGGGGCGCTCCTACTTTAACCAGAAAATTATTAAGGTGAGACTAAAGACATTGTATAGTTATTTAGAAAGTAAGAGGGTTCTAAAAGAAAACAGTTTGTTTGGTCTGGTACCAGATGACAGCAGCACACATAACTGGCCTACGCAGTTATTTTATTTTAGCAAACGGAATATGTGGCGGACTTGCGTGGTGTCCAACATGTTTTCATGTAGTCATAAGGGTCAGCGTCCAGATGTTTTTGTGGAAAAAGTGGCTTAAAAAATCAATCTCTGGAGGCACTGTTCTATCTTATGCGATTGCCAGACCACATTATGTATCTACCTGCCAGACCTTCCCTACCAGGAGCGCCTTTGAGACTCATGTAAGCAAGTATGCTCAGCTGTCGGCTGGTGGGATCAAACTTGAAAACGGTGGTTTCTTTTTCCCCCAAACCTTTTCTCCAGAGCTACAAAAACAAAGGGCTTCTTCACCTCTTAAAACAAAAATAAAAATAACCCCATAACATTTAGGCCTCTTGTCCACTGGGAAAATCTGGCCCGCATGCAGAATCCTACAGCGGGTCCCTCCTTTCCCGCGGACATGAGGCCTGAAAATTGATTTTCTTACCTGTCCGGACGCAACGGATCTTCCCTCCGTCGTGGCCAGATCTTCTTGCTTCGGCCCGGCGGATGTGCTCGGCACGCCGGAAGCGTGCCGCGTGCATGCGCTGTGCACTTCTTTTTTTTTTTTCTTTTTTTTAACTCCTGCTCTCCCGGGAGAGCAGGAAACAAATTGTTGTACTCACACTGTCTGGTTCTTTGCGCTGCTTTCCGGGACTCTGGCTAATCCAGTGCCAATCACAGCCAGCGCTGGATGGTACCAGTCACAACCATTCAATGAATGAATGGCTCGCAGCCCAGCCAATCAAAGCAATCTCTTGCTGGAGGCATGGTTTTGTAACCCTGTTACCAGCAAGAGATGCTCTGCAGGCTCTGCATCAATGGCGGACGGTGACTACTAGGTGAACATTTTGGGTTTTTTTGGGGTTTTTTCTTCAGCTTCCTTGGCTGTGTTATCAGCTGTGCTCAAAATGCTGGCGTAACGCATGCCAGTGCTGCTGAAATTGCAGTAAATGTCTGTGTGAGGGAAGACCTAAGTCTATGCGGGATCCCAAACATTGATCGGAGCATTTTTAAATGCTGCTATCAGAATTGATGACTCAATTTTAAGGGTTAACTGCTCCAAACAGTGACACAGCTAATCAGAGCTGTAGCGGGTGGGTGTTGTCTGTAAGAACAACATTGTATGAAGTGGGATTGACCCCCGATCTCTCTCTATACAAACCCTAAACCTACAGGATGTAGCTGTATGGCCTGTAGCGTTAAGGGGTTAATGACCTGGTAGAATGATTGCACAATAAAATATCAATATTTGCAGAGGATATGGAACTTTGTAAAATAATTACCACAAAAGATGACACAAGGAGATTGTAAGTGGATCTGGATAAGTTGGGGGCAAAAAATGTAGCAAATGGGGTTTAACACTGATAAATGTCAGGTTCTGCACATAGTTGAAATGCATGTCACCATCACACACTAAATGGTAAACCACTGGGTAACACTGACATGGAAAGGACTTGGGGATTTTAGTTAACTGTAAACGTAACTGGAGCAATCAGTGTCAGGCAGCTGCTACCAAGGCAAATAGGATCATGGGGAGCATCAAAAGAGGTCTAGGGGCACATGATGAGAACATTGTTCTTCCTCTTTACAAGCCACTGGTCAGAATATAATTTGATTTTTTTTTTGGTAACTAAGGCTGTTATTTTTTTACAGGGCTTCAGAGTGGCGTATATTGTGTTCAGTAATGTATCTGGAATTAAAAAATTTAGGGCAACTAAAAATTGTACACCATGGGTCATATCAAAAAAAGATGGTCTTGTAAAAGCTGGAATACACAGTAAGTTTATCACTTTCTATTCGTATGTCATCATTTTGCTTTGTTACGTTGAAATAGTTTAACCCCTTAATGACCCCCCTTACGTCCATTGACTGCCACCGTTAAGGAGCTTTTTTCTGCAGAGCTGACTTTTGATAGTGCTGTATTAGAAGTTCAGCGCCTGTCTCTCGTGCCAGGAAGGGAGTGAGGCAGATGATCTAACACTGGGGACCGAAGAAACTTTGGCTCCCCGGTGTTAAACGCTTTACTCGCCGCGTTCCCACTGACTTGTGGGGCTGACAGAGGGAGATGGCTCCCTGTGTTACCTATTGGACCTGCATGATGTGGTCGTTGAGTCCCAACGGGTTGCTACGGCATCCGGAGGCTTCAGTATAGCTTCAGGGTCTGCCAGCTTGGGTGGCCTTTGAGGCTCAGTCTCTGGCTGAGTTTCACAGGCCTTCTAATGCACTACTATATTGAAGCATAAGTTTATTCAAAGAATGATAAGATGCAGATATTCAAGTCCCCCAGTGGGACAAAAATAAGAAGTTAAAGTATAATAAATAAATAAATAAAAACGTCAAAACTCCACCTTTCCCCTCTCTACTATGTAAAAAAAATAAAATAAGGTGAATAATTATTTTTATTATGTATCATTGCGTTCATAATGACCCAGAGTAAAAGGTTTTACATTATTTAACCACCACCGTGCACGTCATGAAAATTTTTTTTTTAAATGGCGAAAATAGCTAATTTTGTTTTAGTCCTTACAAAAAACTGAATAGAAAGTGAACAAAACGATGCATGGATCAACAAATGGTACCATTAAAAAGTACAACTCCTCCCACAAAGAAAAGCCCCTTTCAGAGCACCGTTGACAAAGAAAAATGTTATGGATCGTTGAATGCAGTGATGAACAAAAAATAAAACAAAAACAAAACCTGTATAAATGGAATAAAAACGAAATCAAAATGTTATGTTCCCAAAAAATGATAAATGAAGACTAGAGTTTATCCCCATAGATCTCCATTGATGGAAAAATAAAAATGTTCTGGCTCTTGGAAAGCGGCGACACAAAAGTAAATATTTTAAAAATAAATAAATAAATTTGTGGACAAAAAAATAGCAAAACATAAACTGTTTAAACTTTGTGTCGCCAGAATTGTGCCGACCCAGAGAATGTTATCGCAGTAGTTATTTTGCACACCGAACGCTGTAAAAATGATATCCAAAAAACAAATAGCAGATTTTTTTCCCCCAATCACAAATTAATAAGTTATACAATACATTATATGTGACTATGAAAAAAACAGAAAAATTAGGTCAATCGGGCTTCATCACTGAGGTGTTGAAGGTTTTTAAGCAGTTTTCTTATGTTTTGCGTGGCTCGCACAAGCGTAATTCCATATTGTGTGCTCAAAGTACGGGCGCACAATATGCAGTGAATGGATTCAGTTAAAGTATATTGATTTTCATTGATCCATTCACAGTTGCGTATAACGCAGCATGCTCTATTTTACTGCGTATTACATGCGATAGAGCCCTATTCTGAGTGCATGTGAAAACGCTGCACATATGCAGTTGCATCGTGTGTATGTGCGGCATTTTATATCCATGTTGTTAGGAAACAAAACAAGGAAAGTTTAAAAAGAGTAAGCTGATGCATGACGGAGTGCATGAGTTGCGCTGCCATGCACAGGCATACCTGATGACAAACGCAGTGATACGCAGCTACACATGCCGGTATAACGCTGCATTTTACTATACAGTCATGTGGGCCGGCCTCTAGCTACAGACAGTTTGTTGATTTCTATTAAAGGGATTGCCCGGCCACTTACTTTTTTTTTTTTTTTTAAACTGCTCAGAATGCTTTAAAATACTAAAAGTAGTAGCCACTTCCGTTCCAGCACTTTCTGGATCCCTTCTGGTCTCTGCTTCCAGGTTCCCACTGGCAGACATGTGACTACTGCAGCCAATCACTGGCCACAGCTGCATCAGTCACATGTTCAAGATTATTTTTTAATGAAAAAGTATAAAATACCCCGCCACCCAACATCCCACGCCACTCCCCCCCAAAAAAGACCTTTGTAAGCACACATGCAATATTAGACAGGATGTCAGATAATTTAAGTCTCACTACTGACCGCTGCCAGTCTAGAGAACAGGAATTCCGTAAATCCTCCCGTTTGTCCCTTTTTTGTTTGTTTTTTAACTGATAGCCATTCTAGTTTTAAATGAGAGCCATGAACACAGACAAATTTTTTGGGTTATGAATTTTTTTAAATATCACCTTTTTAGGATGCTACATCACAAAGGTAAAATTCTGTTTCAAATCCAAACTGGGATCTGTTAACTAATAGTGAAACTTGTTTTTTTTTTTCTACCCCTCAGAATGGATCGAGGATTATGAGAACTCTTTTACTGATGTTGCTGCTCTACAAGCTGAAATTGATCAGTATATGCAGAATTATGATAAGAAAGTAACAAAGGTAAAACTAGTTTGGCTAATAGTGGTTTTAAGTACCAAGATCAGTTTAGACATGGATTTTTTTTTTTTTTTTTTTAAAGGCCGGGTTCATAAACCACTTTTGCATTTTCTTGGAACTAAAAGAAAAGCCGATAAAGATTGCTTTCTTTTCCTAATTCCTTTGTTCTCAGGCATGCATCATCTTAAGCAGGCCCTCTACTGAGAAAACAAAGCAGATTTATTAAACGGTTTATGCTAGTTTTCTGGTTGCAACTCTCACCTGAAGTATTGCCTACATTGGCAGTGAGGTAAATTCCCTACATCTTTTTCCCTCCCAGCGGTAGAACATAGACTCTGTATAATATTTAAAGGGGGGTTCATTCCGGCTCCTCTACTGCCTTGTTACCTACGATCATGCTCTCAGGCATACTGTAGGACCTCTCCAGAATGATTGTCCTTCGTGTACAATACAAACTCATTATTGCTTCTCCCCCTGCAACCAACCGCTGGTTTAGTCTGGATGGGGCACACTCATTGGATACTCTCTTCCCTTGAGATCAACCCCTTCCCGCTCCAGGACGTACATTTACGTCCTGGAACGTCGGGGTATGTATGCAGAGAGGTCGCGGCTATTAACCCTTTAAATGCCGCTGTCAATTCTGACAGTGGCATTTAAAGCCCCCGAATGCTTTTCAGGAGTCCCGTACCCCCCACCCCCATCGTGAGATCGGGGGAGCTGTGCAGGTGTCATGGCTGCCGAGGGCCTTCTGAAAGGCCCCAGGCTGCCTTGAGAGACTGCCTATCAAGCTATCCCTGTGAGGTGGCTTGATAGGCTGCCTGTCACAATGCAGTCCCCCAGGGGAACTTAAAAGTAAAGTGAAAAAACAGCAATAACGTTGTTTTTTTAATTGTGCAAAAAATAAAAATTTTTACTTCGCCCCCCCCCCCTGCCATATCTAGAACTGAAAGTCTAAATAATAAAATAAAAATACATATTTGGTATCGCCGCGTCCGTTCTATCAAAGTATCACATTATTTACTCCGCACGGTAAACGTCATCCAAAAATAAATAAAGAACGCCAGAAGTGCACTTTCTCAGTCACCCTGTCTCCTAGAAAAAATGCAATTAAAAGCGATCAAAAAGTTGCATGTATTTCGAATTAGTACTATCGGAAATGAGCCCTTGCTGAACTATGTCAACGGAAAAATAAAAAGGTTGTTGCGCGCCGAAGATGACCACAGAAAATAATTGAAAAAAATTAAATGTCTTTGAATAAAAAAAAAATAGTATAGTGGAAAAAAAACTATACAAGTTTGGTGTCGTAGCAATCGTACTGACCCATAGAATAAAGTTATCATGTCGTTTGTGTTGCAATTTGTGCGCCGTAGAAACAAGACGCACTGAAAGATGGCAGAATGTCAGGGTTTTTTTCAGTTTACTCCACTTAGAATCTTGTAAAAGTTTTTCAGTACATTATATGGTACTTTCAATAGCACCATTGAAAAATACAACTCGTCCCACAAAAAACAAGCCCTCATACAGCGACATCGCTAGATAAATAATGCAGTTACGAGTTTATAAAGGAAGGGGGAGGAAAAAACGGAAATGGGGGGGCGCGCATCATGAAGGGGTTAAAAAATAAATTATGCCACATATGACTCTTGGACATCCATCCCTTACAAAACCTGATCCTTTCCCTAATGCCTCGCTCTCCTCCCCTATCCTGACTGGATGGAACAATAGAACGGAGACTTGGAACCTTCTCAGTCTCATTCTTTTTTGTTCGCTCGCTCACCCACCAGTTGTTTGTTCCTTACTATCACTAGTGGCATTTTCTCACAAAGCGATTCACAATCTGGCCTTTTTTTTGTTGCCCAGAATTATGTTTTTAGGGTTATGGTCTCTATTAGAGATGAGCGAACGTACTCGTTACGAGTACTTACGCACCCGAGCACCGCCATTTTCGAGTACAGCAGTACTCGCGCGTAAAGATTCGGGGGGCGCCGTGGCGGCACGGGGGGGTAGCAGTGGGGAGTGGGGGGGAGAGGGAGAGAGGGCTCCCCCCTGTTCCCCGCTGCTCCCCCCCCCCCCCCCCGCACCGCCGCGCCTCTCCCAGCCCCCCGGCGCCCCCCGAATCTTTACGCCCGAGTACTGAAGTACTCGAAAATGGCGGTACTCGGGTGCGTAAGTACTCATTACGAGTACGTTCGCTCATCTCTAGTCTCTATCGATTGACTTCAGGTGTTATTTTGTTTCTCTCCTACTGCTTACGTACAAACTGATTTAGCTCAACGCCTGTAGAAGGGGTATAGCTGGTAGGAGGGACTAACTTTCTTTGCTTAGTGTCCTCTCCTAGTGGCAGGAGCTATAACCAGGGTCTTGCTGTGTCACCCAATAAACATAACGAGAGAGGGATTTACATTAACAAAAATCCTATTTTTAGTGATTACCAAAATTGGTTGAAGAAAAGCGAGATTGGTTTAATTACACACAAGTTATTTGTAGCAGACACTGCTGTACAAGCGCAGCATGCCGAGTAGACGCAGAGTAATCTAAGCACACTGCTTACCCCTATCCACTGCCAAAAGTACCTACAATGGACATGGGAGCTTTAAAACTGGACATAAGGGCAGTGGAAGGGGGCTTGATTTGATTATGTGAATATCTGCGAAAAAGATGGCACTATAAAGCGCAGATGCTCAGGGTAATGTGCTGCTCAGGGACTTTGAGTCCTGGTGTTCACGTGGATTTACTTTGATGCGTATCGCCTACCTAAATGATATTGCAGACCAAGTGCACCCCTGCTTGGCAACAGCATTCCCTAATGGCAATCGCCTCTTTCAGTAGGAGAGTGCATCTGTCCACACTGCAAAAATTGTTCACTAATTGAGGAACACGAGACCCTTCAAGGCGTTAATTTAGCCCTCAAATTTCTCAGATCGCAATCCAATAGAGCATCTGTGGGATATGCTGGGAGAATAAAACCAGTTCATGAAGGCCCTACTTAGCAAATCTTTAAGTCTTGTCGGTTGCAATCCTCCCCTGTGCCAGATACAGGAGACCTTCAGAAATCTCGAGTCCGTGCCTTGACGGGTCAGAGTTATTCTGGAAGCACAAAGAGCTACTCCATATTTGGAAGGTGGCTTTAATTTTATGGCAAATTGATGTATGTTATACAGTACAAAGGCTCTTCAGCAATGCTAGTTTGAATGTCATGTCCTTTTTAATCCTTTAAGGACACGTTTTTGGTTTTTTTCCCTTCCATTTTTGTTTTTTTTTTCCCCTGCTCCTAAAAAAAAAATAAAAAAATCATAACTTATTTATCCACCAACGTAGCTGAAGGCTTGATTTTGGGTCAAGTTGTATCTTTTAATGGTGGTCTTTCTACATTGTGTACACACTGCAGCAAAAACGGCATAACTTCGTTCTAGGAGTCAGTGTGATTACATTTTTTTTTAAATAACAAAATATCTTTTTTTTAAAAAGTCTATATGATAAATATAGAGATAGATATAATATTATAGTATAAAAAATGTATTTTCTGCAGCCATCTTTGGCCCGCCTTAACTAACTAACTTTAAAAAAAAAAAATTATTTTTCCATCAACCTGGTTGTCCAAGAACTACATTTTTGTGGGGAGTCCTGTAGTTATAATTGGTACTATTTTGGAGTACTTATGACTGGATAAATTTTTAATCACATTTCTGGCTTTTTTTTTTTTTTTCTCTTTGACATTTACCATGTTTGGTAAATAATGCGTTACTTTGATAGATCAGACTTTTTAGGAATGTAGCGATACCAAATGTTTGTTTTTATATTTTTTTTAATTATATGGCAAAAGGGGCTTTTTGTTAACTTTTTTATGACCTTATTTTTTTTTTAATTAATACATTTTTTTAAACTAATAGTTTTACTTTTTATCTTTTTTTTTTTTTTTTTTTGTCTCCATAGGGGACAAGAACTTGATGGTTTGACTCCTGCAGTGTGATATAATGCCATAGATTGCCTATCAATGCCTGAGGTGTGGCTTGATAGTATTACATTATACGGCAATCTGCAATGGCAGCCATGGGGGTTTTCAGAAGGCCTCTAGCTGTCGCGACAGCTAAAGGACACCTCATAGTTGTCTCATTGCAGGGGGCTGTATTGGAACACTTAAATGCTGCTGTCAGAGTTGGCATTTAAAGGGTTAACAGCTGCGATCAGCGGCACTGCCGATTGGAACTGTTGCTGGTGGGTGTCAGCCAGCACCTGCATTGTATAGAGCAGGATCGACCACGATCCCCCTCCATATAAACCCTGCACACCCAGGATGTAAATATGCTTCCTGTAGCACTATTTGGAGGGGGTTTAACATAGTTGGAGCTTGAAAGAGATCCACTCAAAGCCATTGATCCATGTACATCAGAATTTTCCTTCTTCAGCTGTTACATGTCACTGTTTAGTCATTTATATTGTTTTGAAGGGGTTTCCTCACATATAAACATCCAAATTATTAAACCTACCTAAAAGGAAGATTAACAACTGTTTATATTTCAACAGGAAGAGGAGAAAGCCAAGGAAAATGAAGGGGTGCCCGATGAGGAGGGCTGGATAACTGTGACAAGAAAGGGCCGCCGCCCAGGCTTAGCACGAACAGAAGCCATAAATCTTCGACTAACTAAGAAGGAAGCGAAAAAGAGAGCCCAGAAAGAACTTCTAAATTTTTATGCTTGGCAGCACCATAACAAGAAGAAGGAACGTAAGTGCCTCATCTATCTATCATCTAATCTTGGTTAACGTTTTAAATGAAAATGTTGATTGTGTTCCCCCTACTACAACCCATGAGTCCTGCAGAAAGGACTCCACGCCCAGTGCTAGACCTCCTCCCTGTAGGTGGGTATACATGTACAGCTTCTGGCGCTTGGAATGTATGGAGCAGGCCTGAATCTGAGCAGGTGTGGCAGTCTTTAACAGCTGACACTTGGCTGCAATGTCTACAGTTGGAGAGAAATGAGCTACCACTGTCATGTCTGACAGCGGCATTTTATTTATTTTTTTTGTTACAAAAAAAAACTTCAACTCTCAACACCCCTCCCCCCCCCCCCCCGCCCCAATTCTCCCCCCTTAACCCTTTCCAATCCAATTATTTTTTTCTCATCCATTCTCCCCAGCTCCAAATAAATTGGAGCTGGTGAGAATGGATGAGAAAAAATACATTTCCCTGCACCCTCCTGAACTGACAGAGTTCAGGAGGGTGCAGGTGCTCACTGCACTGTGGGGGGGCCTGCTTACCTGTCCAGTGTCTTCCGCATTCTCCCTTCTGCCTCCCGGCTCGGCGATCATGTGACCGCTGGGGTCAGGTGGCACCCAGCGGTCATATGATCGCTGAGCCGGGAGACAGAAGGGAGAATGCGGAAGACACCGGACAGGTAAGCAGGCTCCCGACTCAGCGGTCAGGTGACACCGGCAGTCACATGATCGCCGGCCGGAATCTCCGCGCATTACATAGCGCTAACAGCTCTCCCCGGTCCTAGCGACACGGGGAGAGCTGTGCCATTCTAATGTGACACCATAAATAACCGCATCAGAATAAAGCCCCTCAGTGATTGCTGTCAAACGGTCTATGGGCAGTCACTAAGGGGTCATATAGAGAGATGTGGAATTGATGAGTGAGCATTTTTGAACCCCGACCAATGAGCAATTTGTGGGGCACTGTTGAAAGTAAGGTAATGATTGTTATCACTGATTATGCCCCTAAAGGCTGTGCTAAAAAAATGCTTGTTTTAAAAACAAACCCTAGAGGGGAATATTGCTGATGGCCAGATCACTGCGTAGTAATCCTCTGTTATAGCAGCCGATAGAAAATTGTTTTTGCGCTGCTTATTGGCGGATGAGATCTACTGCAGCTATCCCTTGTCATTTTCTCTGGGACGGGTGATGAGACTTCTGAGGCCGTGCGCTCTCCTCTCGGAAGATGAGGCCGTGTTTACCGGACCTACTACTTCTCCCTGTTTACAAATACTGATGTGTGAAGGAGGTCTAAATGTGGGACAAATGCTGATGTGTAATACAAAATTAAGGTGAAATGAAATCTCTTTAAAATCCCGATGGGTCACGTAACTGGGCTGATTTATATTGCAGACCTTGCTGAGCTGCGGAAAAAGTTTGAAGAAGATAAGCAGAAGATTGCACTGATGCGAACACAGAGAAGGTTCCGCCCGTACTGAAAGGCATCGCTCTGCACTGTTACGGATATTATAGACTTGTCACCGGACTTTAAGACTAATGCTCCCACCTGACTGTAAAATATAGAATATGCACATGTTTTACTTCACTGTCCTAATTGCAAAAAGATGTTTATGCAGTAAACGCACCGTTCCAGCTGTTTGTAGTGAAGTAAACTACTTCCAATGACGTTACTTACATGTCCTCTATTCACTGGTTTATCACGTAGTAAGGGTTCCAGTATGGCAGTAGGAAAACTGAATCCACTGGCTCACCGAATCAGTCAGACAGAACTGCATGGCGTTGAGGGGACTCCATTAACTATAGTAAGGTCTGTTCGGTTTCTGTCCTGCGTTTTGCAAGTTGAAGTAGAACTGCGAGAACTGATATTTTTTAACCCCTTAGTGACCAACCATACCGCGGTCTGTAAGTGCGACAGCTCACGGCTGTCGGCTGATGGCAGGGAACTGTCATTGGGGGCCGATGTGTGTGACCCAGCCCCCCACTGCCCAGTCACGTGATTGCCGCTATCCAGTCGATAACAGCAAGCGCATAAAGGTTAGTTAGTCTCATCTCCCCTCATGGGAAGGGGTTAATCTTGTTATTAATAGAGTAGAAGAAAAGTTTAGGATTAATTTTCCTCTTTGGCAATAAGTTTCTCTGTTCCATCTTTGCTGCTTTTATTTGACTTCTGCATAATTTTTTTTCTTTATAGGTTTTTAGTACTTCTTCTCTGCCTTCTTGTTTTAGTAGATTAAACGGTTTCTTTTTGGTGTTTATTGCCCCTTTCCACCTTTATAAGTAAGAGTGGTTTCCTCTTATTACTAAGTAGTTTAATCCTGGAAGTTTAATCCTGGAAGGTATGAACCGCTCACACTAGGGATGGGGTGGGGGAGGAGGAGAACAAGAGCAATAGGGTGGAAGACTGTGCAGACAGTGGCCTGGGACCAAGTAATGGGAGTCGGGCAGGGGTTAGTACAGTTAGAACCGACAAAACAGCTGATAGGACCATAAGTAGTCCAATTAATATAAATAACTGTATAAATTGTGTGGCAATGAATACAAGAAGTCTGATCAATAAAGGGGGTGAGCTTGAAGTGAGAATGTCTGATGAAAATGATATAGTAGGAATAACGGAAACACGGCTTGACGTTAAGTGTGAGTGGGCGGTAAATTTATAGGGTTACAATTTCTTCAGAAGAGACCGTAGGAACCAGAATGCGGGAGGAGTATGTCTAAATCTTAAATCGTACCTAATGCCGAAGCTACGACCAGATATAGGTGTAGGAGATTTACACATGGAATCTCTGGGGGTAGAAATACAGAAACGGAAATGTAACAAGATCTAGATAGGTGTTTTCTAACAGAAAAATAGAAACTGAAGCCTTATTACTAAACAAATAGAGAAGGTGTCAAACTGCAATGAAGTAATTATTATGGGAGCCTTTAATTATCCCGATAGAATATGGGAGGATGAAACTTTTGAATCTCACAAGGTCGATAAGTTCTTAAGAACAATTAAAGATAACTACCTTACCCAACTTCTGCGGAAGCCAACTCTGGACTTATTATTAATCAACAAACCAGAGAGAATCATAGAGGTGCAGGTTGAAGGACACTTAATAATAACAATCTTTATTTGTATAGTGGCACCTTATTCCACAGCGCTTTCGAGGCATATGGGAAACACAAACAATATGAAAATTACAAAAGTTACATTTAGTATTCAATTATTTGGAAACAAAGGGTGTGGGGTTCATACAGAAGCTACAGGAGGTGGAGCAAGGGGGAACACAGCAATGTGACGATAACATGCGATATACAGTTTTTAGGAAACAAACTGGGTGGGGGTAGTGCAGGAGTTGTACATGATGGCCAAAAGTGGAGGGGCAGGGAGCATATTGTGGGGGACTAGATCAGGAGGTTTGATTTTCTTCTATGAAGAGGTGCATCTTTAAGGCGCGTCTGAAGTTCAGTGCATCGGGGATTCTCCAGATATTTTGGGGTAGAGCGTTCCAGACAATCGGTGATGTTCTAGAGAAGTCCTGGAGGCGAGCGTGTGGGGGGGTGTTTAGTCTGGGTGTACTAGCAGAGCAAAGTGCACGAGATGGGTGATATATGGACAGAAGGGAAGCGATGTATGGTGGCGCGGTGCCAAGGAGAACATTATGGGTGACTGTGATGCGTTTAAATTGAGTTCTGTACGTCACAGAATGGGAAATATAAAAAAACAAAAACAATCACAGAAAATGGCCATATACTTACTGACTAAGGAAGGCAGATAGCTGCATCCCCTCAACATGCAGGTAGCAAACGCCTATGTTTTTATATTTTCCCTTCTGTGACATATTTATAGTAGTATAGGGACTCACTACAGGCAAGGAACCTTGACGCTGTTAGTGAGCTGATGTATCTTGGCCAAAATCCAACTAATGCCTTGCATTTATTATCTATTATTCACATGCAGCGTGGCTCACTTTTGTGGTTCACTTTTTCAGGTGCAGGGCAACACGCCGAACTATTATGGCGTCATTAATAGGTTGCTGGTCTGCATGGTGCACTACATGTATCAGAAGGTCTGCCGCTTCATATCCTCTCTGTGTGGGAGTATACACCAAGCAGCTACACCACTCTATATTAAGAGGCTGTGTGAGTGGCTGTCTCATCGGTGTTCCTCACAGGTGTAATTAGCTCCCTCATTTGGTAGTCTGCTACCTGCATGGTGAGAGGATGCAGCTATCTGCCCTCCTTAGTCAGTAAGTATATGGCAATTTTCTGTGATTGTTTTAATGTTTTTATATTTCCCCTTCTGTGATGTACGTATATTAGTGTAGGGACTCCCTACAGGCAAGGAACCTTGACGCAGTTAGTGAGCTGATGTATCTTGGCCAAAATCCAACTAATGCCTTGCATTTATTATTAGTGATGAGCGAGTATACACGCTAAGGGCAATTGCTCGAGCGAGCACTGCACTTAGCGAGTACCTGCCCACTCGAGACAAAAGGTTCGGGTGCCGGCGGTGGGCAGATCTCTCTCTCCCTCTAGCCCTCCCCCCCCCCCCCCCCCCCTCGCTTCCCCTGCTGACTACTGCTACTCACCGCTCCCCGGCGCTGGCACCCAAACCTTTTTTCTCGAGCGGGCAGGTACTCGCTAAGTGCTCGAGCAATTGCCCTTAGTGAGTATGCTCGCTCATCTCTATTTATTATCTATTATTCACATGCAGTGTGGCTTTAATACGCCAGTGGGAGCCCAGGGGGGCAGTACCAATGTGGTTCACTTTTTGAGTTGCACGGTAACCCGACGAACTATTTTGGCGTCATTAATAGGTCTGCATGGTGCAATGTTTGTATCAGAAGGTCTGCCACTTTGTATCCACTCTGGGTGGGAGTATACACCAAGCAGCTACCCTCCCTCTATATTAAGAGGCTGTGTGAGTGGCTGTTTCATCGGTGTTCCTCGCAGGTGCCATTAGCTTCCTCATCTGGTAGTTTTCTACCTGCATGTTGAGGGGATGCAGCTATCTGCCCTCCTTAGTCAGTAAGTATATGGCCATTTTATTTGATTGTTTTGAATTGAGTTCTGTAGTGTATTGGTAGAATAGAAGTCTAACTACCGCATTTAGTATCAATTGGAGAGGGGTGAGTGGAGTGGTGAAGGCCAATGAGCAGCGAGCAGAGGGGCTGCACAGCAAAATATCGATATTTGCAGACTATGAAATTATACAAGATAATTAATAAAAGGGAGGACAATATACAGCTTCAAATGGACCTAGAAAAGCTGTGGGCTTGGGTAGAAAAATGGCAAATGAAGTTCAATATTGATAAATGTAAAGTTTGGCATTGCTTTCTGGATGCAGGGCTTGAAATCCCCGCCTCCAGAAAGCTAATACTGTGATTGGCTAACACACGCTGTCAGCCAATCACAGCCATTCAATGACATCATTGAATGGCTGTGATTGGCTAACACACGTGCGCCTTCAGCCAATCACAGCCATTCAATGTCATTGAATGGCTGTGATTATGTGACGGTGTGTGTTAGCCAATCACAGTATTAGCTTTCTGGAGGCGGGGATTTCAAGCCCTGCGTCCAGAAAGCAATGTTCTGCCAGGAACCAGGAGGGAGCGACAGCCTGCAGTAGCGCCGCAGAACGCCGGGGGAGGTGAGTAATGATTTTTTTTTTTTTTTACACTTTTTTTTGTATTACCGGCGTATAAGACGACCCCCGACTTCAGAGCAGATTTTTCGGGGTTCAAAAGTAGTCTTATACGCCGGTATATACGGTAAATTGAGCCAGCTGTCATAGTTTCCCAGCGTTGGACGCAGATAAACTCCCTTTCCCTCCCTTTTCTTTCAGCTCCCATAGGAACTTATGGGAGCTTGCAGCGTATCTCGACCAAAGATAGGGCAAGACCAACCTCTGGACACAGCGTATAAAATCGGCAACCGAAAATGGACGCCGATGTTCTATTTTTGCCACAATATTTTTATGTGGGGAAAAACAAAATTAAAAAATTGCTCATCTGAATGAATACATTGGAATCCAATGCTTCAGATGGTCCCGATGTTTGGAAACAGCTAAACAGTCGCATATATACTGTCGCGTGAATAAGGCCTCACTTAACAACCAGAACTTCTTTATTCTGGCACCTGCCAGTTTTATTCTATTGCTAAAACTGTTCATAGCACTTCAGATTAAACCGGTGCAAAAAAAATCAACACATGGCCATCTGGCCATTAACTATACAGTATATACATGGCCTTAATTCATAGGCCTAATGCCATCACATTTCACATCATCATAAAGTGCATTGCCACTAGTCACTGCAGAATAGAGGACGTCTCTCCTCACACAGCCTCGATGGCAGAATCCCAGGAGCTCTCATCAGAGGAACGCCCCCCACCTTTTCACAAAAACCTCCCAGGTATCTCCTAATTACTACCAGTAAGTAAATAAGGGAGATGGAATAAATCCTCCACAGTGCCACCTATTGAAAGGCAGCATTCCTTCGAGTCAAAGTGGGACTTTTTATACAAGTCTTGTTACAATGACTGGGAATCAAAAGCAAAGCCAGACTCCATGTACATACAGCTGTTTCTGGGTTATTGCCCATCATCAGTGTACAGTAGGAGTCTGGCTTTTGCTAGTGAGAGGCCTGGGACAGGGGTCAGAAACGCTCTTTTCTCCTTAGTTTATAGTATATAGTTGCTCTCCCTAAGGAGAAAAGAGCGTTTCTGACCCCTGTCCCAGGCCTCTCACTAGCAAAAGCCAGACTCCTACTGTACACTGATGATGGGCAATAACCCGGAAACAGCTGTATGTACATGGAGTCTGGCTTTGCTTTTGATTCCTAGTCATTGTAACAAGACTTGTATAAAAAGTCCCACTTTGGCTCGAAGGAATGCTGCCTTTCAATAGGTGGCACTGTGGAGGATTTATTCCATCTCCCTTATTTGCATATTACCCAGAGGAGCGTGCGTGGCCATTTGAGTCTCCTCACTTAGTTTATAGTATATAGTTGCTCTCCCTAAGGAGAAAAGAGCGTTTCTGATACCAGTAAGTAGAGGCACCCTTTTCCTGCCGTACACACTTCCACAGAGCCCTCTAGTGGCCAATTCTAGTACTGTATCACTATATATGTTGGCTGGTACCCACTCAGTTATTTTATTTATATATATATATATATATATATATATATATATATATATATATATATATATATATATATATATATATATATATATATTACATACACACAGAGCTTTATGTATTTAAAAGATGGCTGGACCGTTGTACAGAACAAGCACTTTTTACCTCCTATCAATGACTAACAAATTGTAAGTTCTTGTGAACAGACTTCACTACTATTGTTCAAGGTATTTACTAGTTTAATACTGTATGTAGGGTTCTGTCTGTACATGTGCCCTCTGATCTGTGAAGCACTGCAGAATATGTTGGCGCTATATAGAGGTTATTATCCAATGGGTGGCCCTACCGACAGATTTGTTGGTATGTACCCAGACAGCTGTCAATCATTGCATAGGCCTACCCACTTGACGTCAAAATACCGAATGAACAGAGGTTCAATGAATAAATTACAGGTCCTACTGAATCTTCCTACAAAACATTATATCTGCTCTACAACAAATCTACATATGACACATGTTCCTTTAAGCAACACAACAGTTTTTAAACGTCTTATGAAGATTTATTTAAAGATGGAATCTGTTTGTAGATGATCCATTTCAGCAGTAATGGAAAAGTTTCTCCGTCAAGAGTCAAATATTAAAGTTGTGAGTGAATATAAGGCTGTTCATGCAGATGATTGGCAATGATTTGGGCAATCTTTTCTGGTTCATTCAAATGTACAAAATGATTTCCATCAACAATGGTGGACTGAAAGCGCTGAAAGATAAATACAAAAAATAAGATGTAACTACAACTAAAATCTATATCAAAAGGCAACCTGTCAGCATTTTAAGACAGCAAACCAAGCCCAGCGCTAGAATAATCACTTGCCCCCGCTTAGAAAGCTATACCTGTGTAATCGCTGTTTGCATGCAAATTAGGAAGAGCCGTCCGGTTGGCGTGCTGAATAATCTCTCTTCTCAGCAAGCTTTGCGGTAAGCCAGCCCCTACATTCTAAGGCTGCACTGCAAACTCTCGTGACCCTCTGATGGTTTGGCTTTCTAAACAGACATGGGACAATAGGTTTTCTAAGTGGGGGCAAGTGATTATTCTAGTGCTGGGTTGGTTTACAGTCTTAAAAAGTTCTGACAGATTCCCTTTAAGGTTTCTTTCCCAGTTACAACAAAATAGGGTCAAGTAATTAGACAGTGACTAGGATGATCCCAATTAAGAAAACGTGAAACTGAATGATTTACTCCAAAAGGGAAACCAAATAATTTTCTTACCTGCATGCTTTGCCAGCAAGAGGGTCGGATATATTGAGGTGGCCCCTGTACCCACATCTGCCTCCAATTTCAAACTGATTTTTTTCTATGAGAATTATCACAAATTGTAGCATGCCCAGCAGATGCCTTATATAAGGAACTGTGCTCCTTTAGAAGCATTGCTTGAGTGGCATAGCTGCGTACACATGGCACCTGTCTTATGTACAACCTCCATGCACGTAGCTCTGAGGTATACACAAGGCATAAATGGTAAAACTCAATGACCAATAAAGTACCACAAGATTCTGCATCAGACCCAGTTCTTTTTATTAAACCCATAAAAGGCACAGACAATTTTTATTTTTCATCTTGACTTCCAAAAGCAATTCACAGAACCATATGAGGGCTTGTTTTATTGCAGGGCAAGTTGTCTTTTTTTATCATATTTCTTTTTATTGAAAAGTTTTCCCAAACATAGCAAAAATAACAGCACACAATATGCATATGTTTATATTGAACTATGATGTTAAGGTAATACATTTTAAAAGTTGAGTACATTAGATGATACATTAAAAGCCAAGTTGGATGAAATGAGGGACAAAAAAAAAAACACCTCGCTTTTTTGGGCTTACTTTTTATTACACAGTGAAAGCCATAAAAACGAAATACACTTTGTTCAGTATGATTAAGGTGATGCCAAACATGCTGTGTTGCCATATTCAGACACTCCTAAATATTCTACAGATGATGGAGTGTGCAATGGCAATTCTTATTGATATAAAAAAATTTAAAAAGTTGTATGTGCCCCAAAAGTATACTATTTTTTGAGGAGCAAAGGTTGCCGAAAATTAGGCAAACAAACGTCAGAGTGAGGTCCCCTTTCTCTGCCCCAGAACAGAGAGCTGCTCAGTAAGGGTGGCCCGTCCTGGTGGACCATTTCCCGTCTTGTGATAATATATTTTCTCTGCAGAAGCCACTACAGAAGAAATGTCAGCCTGCCTGCAGCTTCCAGAGGCTTCTGTGGGAGCTTCTATTGCTGCGATCATCTGGCAAAGCAAGGGGGACAGAGTTTAGCATTGCTAAAGTATCTCCCGCTTGGCCGAGGAATTTCAGGCTGCGGCGTATATACACGGCACCCGGCTGTGTGAATGGGCAAGAAATTCTGAGATTTAGCCGCAGCTTTCTCTTGTCCATGTGATTTTTAGCTTCGGTGCGGGTGGACGAAAATTGCAACACCCATGTGAATAGAGCCTCAAAGGCAGGAAGTTTCTATCTCCACTTTTAATAATTGTACTGCATGTTTAAACAAAAACAAAAAACAACAACAACAAAAACACACACATACCCCTCTTAATACACAGTATTATCAGCTGGAAGAATGTGGCAAGACCCCATAATGCCCAGTAAAGACTCACCTTGTTTAGGTGTTCTTTGTATCCACGTAGGAGGACCTGTGCCAAATCTGTGTAAACGCCTCTCATTAAATCCGCTGATATTCCTTCATTTGCTCTGTAAAGACATATAAACAGTGTAAAACAGCTGCCGTCTCTGTATTGTACTATGTCACAGCCAACATTGGCATTACGGATCATTTATATGACATTTGTTACCGAGAAATCAGTAAAGCCCAATGTCCATAGACGGATTTGATTTGCGGATTCCGCGCAAGGCACCCGCACGGGAGATCTGCAAATCAAGCCGCCCATGGAGATGCATGGGCGCCCGCAAATGGAATAAAACATGCAGATTTGCTTTGCGGACTTTTTTGTTCGGAAAACAAGACGCAGCATGCTCCATTTTTCTGCAGATCCCACATGGACAGCTTCCATTGGAATCAATGGACAGAAAAGTGGCAAATAAGATCTAATACTGATAAATGTAAGGTTCTGCACATGGACAGAGGAAATACATGTCACCATTACACACTTAATGGGAAGCGACTGGGGAACACTGACATGGAAAAGGACTTGGGGATTGTAGTTAACTGTAAACTTAGCTAGAGCAACTAGTGTCAGGCAGCTGCTGCCAAGGCAAATAGGATCGTGGGGGGCATCAAAAGAGGTCTAGAGGCACATGAGAGCATTATTCTTCCTCTTTACAAGTCACTAGTCAGACTACACATGGAATATTGTGTACAGTTTTTGAGCACTGATATGAAAGAAGGACATATCAGAACTTAAGTGGGTACAAAGGTGGGCAACTACAGTAATAAATGCAATAAGCGGACTACAATACACAGAGAGGTTATTAAATTTGGATTATTTAGTTTAGAAAAAAGACCTAATACCCAAGTATAAATATATCAGGGGACAATACAGAGATCTCTCCCATCATCTATTATACCCAGGATGCCCTCTGTGCCTAGAGGAAAGAAGGTTTCTCCACCAACATCAGTCCTTGAAAAATCAGTCCTTCGTAGTGCTTTCATAATGAGCCCAAGTACCTCCACAATTAGGTTCCATAGTTATCCTGCACTGTATGCAAATCAAATCGCATACCTTTAAACAGGAATTCCTGGCTATCAAGAGATAGACGGCATGCTTAGCTTGGAAGCTCATAAATCAGTGTGATTCTTTTTGGTCAGATGACTAATTTCTCCTCATCTAAATACAATGCAGTATAACTTTGGAATCGAATTTCAGAAATACATGACTATAGGAAAAGAGAGGGCATTCGAAGTGACTGATTTTTCATTCCGTCTAGGCCAGTGAAGTTAGGTCCCATTTACATGGGACAAATGTTGGGCAAGAAATGCCAGACACTCGTCCCTGTGTGTTCTTGCTCCCGTGCTGCTGCACAGGAGCGAGTATCGCTGTCTGTCTGACAGAGCAGCCAGAGGGGGGGGGGGGGGGGGGGGGGGCTGGTGGAGATTTCTCTCTTCGCTCTCCCCCGCCCCTCTCCATTCACTTAGCACAGCGGCTGTTTAGTACTGAACGACTGCCATTTACACTCATCGTTCAGGATTTTATGCAGCCTAAAAAATGAATGATGATCCTGAGCGATGATCATTCAATGTAAACAGCAGCCGTTTAGTACTGAATGACCGCTGTGTTAAGTGAATGGATAGGGACGGGGGAGAGCGGGGAGTGAAATCTCCTCCAGCTGCCCCGCTGTGAGCCAGCGATACTAGCTCAGCACGGGAGCGAGTACATGCGGGGACAAGTGTTGGGCATCATTTGCCCGACAGTTTTCCCGTGGAAATGGGGCTTTAGTATTGGGGAAGAGATGGTGGTGACTGCTTCTCTATAAAATAAGGTGGGGCAAAAGGAATATAAAGCAAGTCCTCCCTCGAGGGGGTTGCTGGCAGCTTTTGTGGGAATCTTTTCTGCTCTACTAGCTCTTGCCCATTTCAGGATAGCGAGAGACATGCATATATATGAACTCCCACTGGCTTTGCCAGTTTGTTAATGGAACACTCACAATGGTCTCGGGAATTATGTTAATACATGTATATTTTAGAGTAGCTATATTCAAGCATGCTTAAAAACTTTCAGATTGCTTTACAGAGTTAAGGCCCTTTTACACGCAATGATTACCGCGTAAACGGCCGAACGACTGACCAAATTGACAACTTTTTTTTACATAAAATTTAATGGCTTGAAATAATTCCTGTTTCCTTCCTTAGCTAAAGTAAATTTTAGTAGGTAGAAGAACTAGTTGTTTGCTCAGGTGGGTGTGTGTTTATGCAAGGGATTATTTGGCTGGCAGGATTCTATGGTCTTCTCCCAGCAGAGTAAATAATGTACTCATTGTGTTTGCCTTGCCTTACATCATTTATTCCCCTCAAGTCGTCAAGACGCTTAAAAAGACTGAACAATTTACATTCAAATGGAGCGAATTTTGAACTGCCTATACATAGTCATTATATGAATTACAACCTGCATTATTTAGCAGTTTTCCCCTTTTTTTAGTTGTCAGTTTTCCTTGAGAAGGATCATTAGAACTGGGAGAGATGGACCACTTAATAAAAAAGTTGCAGCCACATTTGTTGGTTTTCTGCTTGTCTCTGCAAGAGTTCCAATAACTTCTATAGGCAGCGGCTGTAACTCCAGTGTATGACTTCTCTGTATGGATTTTAGTTAGCGAATTCAAAGTGATTGGTGCCGGAGAGGAAAAGAAATGGATAGCCATTTTCTGTAGAAAGATATATTATAAAGTTTCTAGTCTTCGCGTGCACTGTTTAATTATGGAGAAAAACTTAAAGCTTATAAGCAAATTTGTTAATTCTTATCTGTACATGCATTATTGTGAACTGAGGAATGTGTTACTTACAGTATAATATGGACATCAGACTGAATGGACTTAATGATATGCACACACTGCTCCTGAGACAGAGGTACTGAATTGTTCTAGAGAATAAATATAAACAAAGCAAATGTAACTGAAGGGGAAATTTATGAAGACGGCAGTTTTAGATGCTGGACTTAACCCTTTCCAATCTAATTTGTATTCTGGTTTTCCTAGGAGGCTTACTCTTTTTCTGCTGTTATACAACAGCGCTATATGCTGGTTAAAGCCAGTACTGCATGAGGTGACACATTGGATAGGCTCAAACAGCAGAGAGGCTGGCAATATACAGTAAGAGAACTCCGACAGGTGTCTTGCAGCATCAGAGCTGTACAGCCTTAAATCATAATGTCTTTAGACGTCAGACAGTGGATTAGAAAGAGTTAATGCAAATCCCCACTGCAGATAAATACTCCTACACAAATATCCATGCCAGACATGAGGTGGAGTAGCTTTCTAGCATAAACTACACCTAAATCTATCGGTACAGACGGTCCCTCCCCAAAAGCAACAAACTTTTAAAAAATGTGGCATGGAAAGGCATAGATTCAAAAAGTAAATTTTTTGCACAAGAATTGCTAGCACCAATAAAAATGTCATTTTTTAAAGCCACTTTTCACTCTTAGTTTTCTACGGTTATGTGCTGGATCAAAATTGAATTCCTAATTATTATCACAAATCTCCTCTTGGCACAATGAGCCTTCTGATGTCTCTGCACAACTCTGTTGGTGGATTATAGAGTTTTTCTTACTTCTGGTGTGAATGTGCCAGGTTGCTAGTTTCCACTGCTCACTGTCAATCAGATCTGACAGCACCCATTGACAGTGAGCAGCTGGGGACCGCCCACTTGACACTCACAGCTATGGAAACTCATGCTTTCAGTTTTGCTTGTCACAAGCACAACAGAGAAATCCACTAATGACAGCCAGATGCTGGGAACCATTGTACATTTACAGACAGAGACTCATGTTAGATACCTGTAGAGGAGACTGAATTTTCTTTAATAATTGTGTAATATTTGTTGCAGGTAAATGTTAAGTAGTGCAAAGTGAAATCTAACTTCCTATATATTTAAACAAAAATCCTCGTCTTACCACCGTGATCCTTATGTCACGACTAAATACCACACCTAGAGAAAACAAGAAATGAGATTACTCTCCTGATTATCAGTAATGAATAAACCCTATAACAAAATTACCCTCTGCAAATAGTAGTTAGTGTCTCTTCAGTCATCTATACACAAGAACAGTATGTAATAAACGTCAATGACCTTCCACAGTTCAGTATGAACATACTCGTGACAGGGAGAGAAGATTGCATTGTCTGTATAGCTACTATATTACTAAGCAAGAATAATGCTGGAATTGCTAAACCCATTGAAGGACATGTGATTTCATTCAATTTTATTAAAAGAAAGAGCTCTGTTTATCCAAGGGAGTGAGGTTAGGAAGGTCAGAGGAAAGTGGCCATTCAGACAACTCCCCAAAACCCAATGTTTCACACTAGGTGCATTGGGGTTTAACTCCTTCACTGTCAGGAGGAGTTTCAAACCATTACCAAACACAAATAAACAAGGATTTATAAAACCGTAAAACAAAAAAAACAAAAGGTTTCTGAAAGCTGTCAACTGGCACTATATGAAAATGGCAGCCAGAATTTGCATAAAAAAAGCTCATGTGTAAATTTTTAATCTAATCATGTTATTTAAAAAAAATGTATAAAAATTCACGTTTATAGCTAAACGTCTGCTTCCAGCAGAGCCAAGACGATCAGGCACCTCCGAATAATAAAAGTAGAAGATGAGCCTAAACATTTGAGTCACAAAGTTGATAAATGTACCAATATTTGCAACTAGTCATCTTCCGATTCTTATTGTGGAAAAATCAAGACTCCCCACCCCAAATTTAAAACTCAATGGAGTCTGGTATCATATGAAAGCCCTTTTAAGATTTGGGGCTATCATATGATATAACATCTAAACTTAGCCCTTATATTCTGTCCGCTTAAACTGTTTAAATGCACACTAACTTTTCACACAACTTATGCTCATCTAACAGTCTGTGTGCATATCATAAATGTTGTAATGTACTTGCATTAAAAAAAAAAATGTTACCACTGAAAATCAAGATTGAAGTGCCTACCACTTGGGGTCTGCCTTCAAAACCTCTGCAATCCACTGCCTGTCATTAGGCATTGTGTTTCTCTACTAACAGGGACATGGAGATGTCCTGCTAGAATAGGCTCAAGGTTATTGTCACAGCCCGGCTTCCCTGCACTCAGACTGAGAAGGGCTCTGCTTGCTGTCAGATTTTCACAGATCTGTAGACAGATAAAAGAGCAGACACTGGGCTATCAACGGGTGGTCTAAAGGACTCTGTATGAATTTATGATATTACCATTTCTACTGATACTTTGCTGAATGTATGACTCCTCTGTTACCACAAGCAACAGACGGGCAAGCATTCAAATGCAGGGTTATGCAAGGCAACATGGAAAGTCCCAGCCAGTACAGTACTGGCAAAATGGCTGACTAAGAGCCCATTTACATGAAAAGATAATCATTCAAAAGATTTGAGCAATTGTTTTGCACAAACTGCTAATGGACGCTAATGTCCATTAGCAGCTTATCACCTTCATTTGTATGCAAACGAGCCTCTGTGACCTGTATGAAGAGAACAGCAGGTGGTTTGTTCACTGCAATCAGCTCCTTTGTTCCCCCACAGGGCTGCAAGCTGAATACAATGTAGTCAGTGCTCCCGTGGAGAATACAGCACCATGGACAGCAAACACAGCATGCAGTCTGGGATATCTCCTCTCCCACTAAACGAAGGATTTAATGCTCACCTAAAAACCATTGTTCAGCTGAAGAGTGAAAGGTGGGAGCATTTACACACAACGATTAAAGCTCAAACGATAACTTTTGAGCAATAGTCACTGCGTGTAAATGGGCCTAAAGGCCGCCCGCACACACCCTTCATTCTGATAATCAGTGGGGCTTCCACAGTTTGGTGTCATATCTGTCAGGGACTGGAGTCCGGGTACAGGAAGTCCCTGAAATCTGCCTGCAACCCCTGTCCCCACCTACTTGCCCCCCTGGGCTAGGCCCCAGGGCGACAGTCCCTAGGCTAACTAGGGAAGTGGGACAGGGAGTACAATACAAACAAATACTGGAACAAATAAACACAGAGACAGGTCAGGCAATCCGGGTCGGCAACTGGAGAGAACGCAGTACAAAAGAGATCAGGCGAAGGCAAAGTCAGACTCCAAGCAAGCAAGTCCAAAACAAAGCAGCAATCTGGAAACCGCGGGTGTAGTTGAAAGACCAAACATACACTGGCAGCACTGGACAGAAACTGAAAGGTTTAAATGCTGTCAGAACTCCCGCTCCAGCAGCTGATTGGGGCAGGGAGCCTGACAGCAACAGGAGCCAGTCATGGAGTGCTGTAAAACCCTCCCCCAGCACTAGCTGGGTGGGCAGAGACAGAGGAAGTAGCCTGGCTGTTATGGCAATGGGGACGCGTCACGGGGCGGCACCCGCCGTGTCCCTAGCAACCCGTAGCAGTACAGGACTATAGCGGCCAGGGGAGGTCACCAACACTGGGGCTCCCCTGCACCGCACCCCAGCCGCCCGGGTGATAGGTCCAGCGGTGCGGTCATGGAGGCCTCAGGAGCTGCCAGTCCTGACAATATCGCTTGATGAGATGGGAAAACCTGTAAAGGCATTAGGTTTTCTGAATCACATGGGGCTTTGTAAAATTCCTTACCAACCAGGCTCTCTTGGATTATTGCCATCAGGCTAAGCAAAATGAAAGCAGTGATGGACTATGGCATCTCTGACAGACAACAGCCCGCAATCTATTGAAAGTAATGATCTAATAATGATAGAATAATGTTAACAGGGATTACCCACCAATTTTCTTGACTTGGGCCCCCCACTCTAATGTCCTTGGGGCCTCTAGTGTTTAAACATTTGCCACCTATCTTGTGGATACCTGAGGTTTATGGTACCAGCAAAGTAGCCTCATTAATACTTCCGTGTTCTGCATTTACAAATCATGGATGTTTTTCTCTGTAATTTTTTTTTTTAATTATATGGCTATGGGAATGCTGTGGATTACTTTCCAAGGTGCCCTGTGACTGGAACAAGCCCTCCATAGGCAACTCATGCTATACTATAGAGGACATCCATTGTATTGATACTGGAGCTTCTTCAATCATCACTGTTACTCTCGAGAACTTTTGCTGGTCCACGCGTATCGGAACATAATAAGCATCTTGTAAATTAATGACTTTGAAGATTTGTGCAATGCATAATTTTTATATAGAAAAGTTACTTTACCAATTTTTTTTTTTGCATCAGATTACAATTGCAACCGGTAAAAATATACTCTGACCTCCCCAGTCTGCTGGAAACTATTATGTTGGGTGCCGTACTCGAATCCCCAGCAGCGGCTTCTCTTTATAGAACAGACTAAGGTTTTCGTTTCTCTAACTCCGATGAGCCAGGATCTCTGGTTTTCCCTTCCGAGGACATAAAACTACTAACACATTATTTGTAGTTTCCCTGTCATTTAGGGCAAATCCTCTAAGGCCATTTTCAGACAATCATATTGTAACATGTCCGTAATACGGACGTGTGACAGATTACAATATAAATCCATCTCATCAGTATTTGATCCATATTTAAGGTCATTGGTTTTATTTTCTACTGCACAAATACCGATGCATATTTGCCAATGGAAAATAATACAAATATGGGGGCAAAACCAAGCAAAATTGTACATGCTGCGGTTTTAAAAAACAGTCGTGAAAAATACGGCCATGTAAATAGATACATAGATTTGCATTAGCTCTGTATTACAGCATACAAAAGGTGGACCAAGTACAGAGTTAAAATATTCTCCTTTGAAAACGGCCTAAAACACTGTCACTATTGTCCAAGAGCGCCGTTGGCGGCTGCAGCTCAGTCCCGTTGGCTGCAGCAGCTCAGTTTTGTTTTTTTTACAGTCTTATAACACTATCACTACTGAGAGTTGATGCCAGAGGATTATTATCAGCTTTTGCCTTTACCACTAAGGGCTTGTAATTCTGAATGATGCTCTGCTTGTGGCATATTATCCTTTGACTGTACAGCATCAATGTGTTATTAATTTCCATAATCACTGTTATAGGTCTATACTGCCCCACAACTAGAGCACGAATGGTCTTGTGCAGCTGAACACATGAAGGAATACGAATCTGAGTTCCATCTGACTCGTTTTGTTGCCTTTTCTTTGTTCATTTTTCACACATATTTAATTTACTGTATTAACAAGAACAATGTAACTACTCACCACCAGAAACCGGTCTAGTCCCACGCTGCAGGAGGACTTTGGCAGTATCAGAGTTTAATGATGGATTGCTATCCAATAACCTAAATAAAAGTAAGAAACATCTGTACAACTTGTACCATTTGACTAAGTATATAAAACATAGTTCTAAATTAGTGGGGTTTTTTCTTTTATAATTTTTATTGGAATTTATAATAAACAGAAAATTTAAAAAAATTGACATATTTGTTGGGTTAGAATACAATTTTTGTACGGTGACATACATATTTTAAACATGTATGTGTTGTTGAATAGCAATGGGACTAATGTTCCTTCTTACAAAAGAAAAGAAAACAGTTGTCAGGTTAATGCAGTTCATCACGTGAGTGCTAGATATCATCTATGAACCAGAAACTTATTTGTACCACTTGAAGGCTTTTATCTTATGGCAAAAGGATCTGTTAGGGAAAGGAGCGGGGTCTAAGACATGGAGATATTTGGAAGGGATTACAACTCATTCCACTGATGTTATATTGCAGATCAAGTTCTTGTGGTCTGTGAAGCCTCTGCAAAACTTTCTACAATTTTCCCTTTTAATACAAAAAAAAGAAAAAGTTATATTTGCAATCAGATCTGAACATCCTTTATTAAATACATGTTGTCTGACCTGTCTGGAGGTAAAATAAAAAGCAATGAAACCAGCAATCTTCTGGGAGTATTATATTTATAAGGGTTTGTGTAGTTACCTTTTTCTCCCCTTTTAATCTCTTCCTCCCTTCCCGCCCCCCTTTCTTGATTCCCAGTCTATTAATGGACAGTAACAGCACTGTGAAATGAACAAACCTCCCACCAACATATCTTTTCCTCTTTTACAATATGATATTATGAATATTGAGGAGGCTTTTCCTGTGATTGTCAATGATTTACAACTGGTTTGTTGTCACTTTGAAAAAAGTTTAATAAAACAGTTTTAAAATAAGCAATGAAACATTTCTGGGGGGTGAAGATACACCTGCTGACTTTTAAAGGGGTTGTCCCAAGGCAAAACATCAAAATTTTAAATTAGCCCATTCCCCCTGTCACCTCCCTGGCATAAAATAGCATTTTAAAGCGGTTTTTAAACCGCTTGCTACTCACCGATGTGATGAAAGATGAACTTATAAAATTCTTCTCCCAAGATGGCCGCCGATCCTTTCCCAGGGATGCACTGCGGTTTTCTCCCATGGTGCACCGCGGGTCTTCTCCCATGGTTCACCATGGGCTCTGTGCGTTCCATTGCCAATTCCAGCCTTTTGATTGGCTGGAATCGGCACACGTGACGGGGCGGAGCTACGCGATGACGCGTAGAAGGGGGCGGAGCCAGAACGCCGCTCGTGCCCGGACCGTCCAGAAGGGAGAAGACCCTTCTGCGCAAGCGCATCTAAAAAAGCAAGAAGACCCCGAAATTAGACGGAGCCATGGAGACGGGGCAGGTAAGTGAATAACTTCTGTATGGCTCATATTTAATGCACGATGTATATTACAAAGTGCATTAATATGGCCATACAGAAGTGTATAACCCCACTTGCTTTCGTGAGACAACCCCTTTAAGGGCTTAGCAACCTCCTCTATGTTTCTATATAGAAATATGTAGGTTCCATAGCGGCAACCAATTAGCCGAAAAATGCCAGCGGTAAGAGTTCTGCCTGACAAAGGTGGCCCAGCCAATTGTTAGTTCCACTTCAATGTACCAGGATGATCTTGGGGTAACAGCAGCTCGGATATGAAATGGTAGGCCAACAAGCTCACAGAACAGGACCAATGAGTGCCAATGTAAATAGCACGTAAAACCATCTGCCTTTGTTGCAATGTACTATACTCTAGTAGCATCCCAAACAGCATAAGAGCTAAATTGATTCAGTTAAGTGGATTACTATTCATTAGCATAGTGGTATAAACATTAGCTCAGTGGAAAGTAATGGTTTTGTGCTAAGCGAAGGGCCTCTTAGGATATTTTGGATTAAAACGTTGCCTTAAATGTGACTGATCTCCAGATCTGCAGATCAGGCAAAATACTAAAAGGAGGAGATTGCATGGGTACAAAATACTGATGAGCAGCCACTAAGGACCTTTTACACAAGTCAATCTGTCGAGCGCAGATACCTGGTGAGTCGACCCAGCGATAAAAGTGTTCCTCTATCACAGGGGAGAGCATCCCTAGTGAATGGAGGTGGAGCAGCCGGGGATCGTTCTGGCCTGCCCGCCTGCCTCCATTCACAGGAAGCAAGGGGTCATTCATAACTGATGCTGCCTGTTTACATGGAATGATACGTCATTCAGTTTCTGCATGCAGAACTGAACGACAAATGAGAAGCAAATTAATTCTCGTTTGTCATTCAGTTGGTGCATTTACACTGAACGATAATCATTCAGATTCTCGCTGGATGCGGGAATCTGAACAGTTTATCGGCTGATGTAAAGAGGCCCTAACGTACCTGCCTTTCATTGGCAGGGGTGCGGTTTATTTATAAGGTGCAGGACAGCCAATCATATCCAAAATAATGGGTGTTATTAACCCCTTAATGACGCGGCCTATTTTGGCGTTGAGGACCAAGCGATTTTTGGTATTTTTCCATCTCCATTTTTCAAAAGCCATAACTTTTTTATTTTTCCGTCGACGCGGCCGTTTAAGGGCTTGTTTTTTGCGTGGCGAGCTGTAGTTTTTATCGATGCCACTTTTGGGTATATGGGCTATATCGTAAAACTTTTATTATTTTTTTATGATAACAGGGAGAGAAAACGCATCAATTCTGCCATAGATTTTTTTTTTACAGCATTAATCATGCAGCATAAATGACACACTACATTTTTTCTGCGGGTCGGTACGGTTACAACGATACCAAAATTCTGTTAGAATTTTTTTTAGGTTTTTACACTTTTTTGCAATAAAAACCCTTTTTTTGGAAATCTTTTTTTTTCTCTATAGCTGCATTCAAAGTCCTGTAACTTTTTTATTTTTCTATGTACGGAGCTCTATGAGGGCTTATTTTTTGCGAGACGAACTGTAGTTTTTGTTGGTTCCATTTTGGGGAATGTACGGCTTTTTTGATCACTTTTATTGCATTTTTTGGGAGGCAAAATGCTAAAAATTAGCATTTTCCCCTGTTTAGCATTTTTTGTTACGCTTTTTGCCGCACAAAATAAAAAGCGTGTTCACCTTTTTGTACACGTCGTTACGGACGCGTCAATACCCAATATGTGGGGGGTTTTAAGTTTTTTTTAACTTTTTTTATGCTATTAGAAAAAGCATAAAAAAGGTTTTTTTTTACATTTTTCTTTTTTTTACGTTTTTATTTTCTTTTTCTTTACACTATTTGAGCACTGTGCCTATGATCACTGTCATAAGGCATGGCAGAGCTACTGCCCTGCCATGCCTTATCGCTTATACAGCGATCATAGGCATAGGCAATACAGGACGCCAGTGTCTGGCGTCCTGTTGCCATGGTGACAGGCTGGGCTCTCGCGATG
Organism: Eleutherodactylus coqui; assembly: GCF_035609145.1. Taxonomy (NCBI): domain Eukaryota; kingdom Metazoa; phylum Chordata; class Amphibia; order Anura; family Eleutherodactylidae; genus Eleutherodactylus; species Eleutherodactylus coqui. Next base: position 142,225,521 of record NC_089839.1, on the reverse strand, counting down.
ACATCGTGAGTGCCGGCCGGAGACACAGAGGGAGTGCGGTCCCTCTGTGAACTCTTTCCCTCTCGCGATCTACTTTGATCGCGGCAGGGAAGGGGTTAACAGCGGGGGACGCATCTCCGATGCCCCCCCGCTGTTGCAGCGGGACGCCGGCGGTGACTGACCGCCGGCTCCCGCTGCGGGATAGCGCGGGATCATATGTGATCTCGCGCTATCCCCAGGACGTACCGGTATGTCCTGTTGCGGGAAGTACCAGGCTCCCAGGACGTACCGGTACGTCCTGGGGCGGGAAGGGGTTAACTGGCTGTAGGCCTGCATGGTGCACTATGCGTATCTTTGTGATGGATACCCTATGCAAGCCAAGCCCTACCTAGGTGCAAGTATAATACTAAGCAGCCCCCCTCCAATATATGGTAGATGTGTAAAGGCCCTTTTACATACAATTATCACTCAAAGTTCACTCAAAAGCCATCTTTTGAGCGATAATTTTTGTGTGTAAAGGTGCGCCCATCGTGCATTTACTGATGCACTACTACTACTTGCACTTTTAGTCCATCCATGAGTTCACCTCAGCTTAATATCCATCGGGACTAATAAGAAGGACCGCATGCTCAGTTCTCCGCAGGCAGCACTGATAACATTCTTTCAGCAGTTGTCCTGCTGGAGAACAATAGCAATGCATTTAGAGAACAGACCACCCACTGTTCTCTAAATCTATGCAAATGAAGCTAGTTTGCTATAATGGGCTGATTAGCCCATTAGTAGCTAATGCAAAATGATCGCTCAAAACTGTCAGTTTCTGATGAATTTTGAGCGATCATCTGTGTGTGTAAATGGACCTTAAGTAGCTGTGCAATCTCCTTCTTACAATATTTTTCCTGTTCTGCATGCTGCCATGAATTGGCGTTTGCACCTGCCTTTGTGCCCTTTTACGTATCAGTAAATGTGTAAGTAGGCTGCCTTCTTTAATTTCTACATGCAGTAAAAACAACGGCATATTGGTGTTGAAGTTATAGCTTGAAGAGGATAGAAAATACTTACCTTTGCAAGGCACTTTCTGGGGTATAAACTTTTGCTCCATCTACACCTTCTAAGCGTGAGTAATGGATGACTGCCTTCTTAAGATGGCTCATTAGTAGGTCCTGTAAACAGAATTAACTTTTGGTGTCTTCTTTTCAAATAACTTGCTCAATAAATTTTTTTTTTTTTTTAGCAGGGGTAAGCCTATTTTAACATTTGTTACAGTTTTTGTTGTAAATTATAGTAAGTTTGAGGCTGTGGGTGGTCCACCTTGCACACTTTTTAGAAAAGTAGCAAGAGCGGCACAAAAGCCCAAAATGTCGTGAACTTTTGCACAAGTACAGTTTGTACAAAAATTTTAGATTTGTTTTCTTTTACTACAAAAATCTGGAGCACGAGACTTACTAAATTCCCCCATAGTATCGAATACTTTATTATCTGTCAATACATATTTGTAAGTATTCGGATAAAAATTTGAATTGATTAAATATAATGGACAATTAAATGCAATCTTACTGAGCCGACAGGGTAAAATCCATAGGAATCCAGAAGTATCAGGTGCTGAACGGTCTCAGGAAATACGGAGGCAAACTATAAAATAAAGGACACATTTCTTTCTTTGAAAATCTACATTTTTTAAAATATTTTTTCAAGTCAACTAAAGGAAAACTTCCTTCCCCCCCAATTTCCCTCTGTATAGCAGGATTAGAAGTACACTAACATGTCAATAGGCAGCATATTAACCCCTTAACAACCGGGCCATAGTGTTTTTACGTCCTGCAGCTGCAGGACGTGTATGGAGGGAGGTAGCGCCGCTATCTCCCTCCATACAGCGCGGGCGTCAGCTGTTTATTACAGCTGACACCCGTGGGCAATAGCCGCGCTCGGCCGTTCGCGGCTATTAACCCTTTAAATGCTGCTGTCAATTCTGACAGCGGCATTTAAATCCCCCGAACGCTGTTTGGGGGTCCCGCACGCCCCCCCCCCCCGCGGTGAGATCGGGGGATCCGTGCAGGTGTCATGCCAGCCGGGGGCTTAATGAATGGCCCCAGGGCTGCCTTAGCAGACTGCCTATCAGGCCATCCACACAGGGTGGCTTGAAAGACTGCCTGTAAAAAAGCAGTATGACGTAATGCTATAGCATTAGGTCATACTGCAGGAGCGATCAAAGCATCGCATGTTAAAGTCCCCCAGGGGGACTTCAAAGTAAAGTAAAAAAAATAATCAATAAAGTTTTTTAAATTGTAAAAAAAAAAAGTTATAAAAGTTTAAATCACCCCCCTTTTGCCATATCTATTATTAAAAAAATCGAAATCATAAAATAAAAATATGTATTTGATATCGCCGCGTCCGTAAAAGTCCGATCTATCAAAGTAGTGCATTATTTTTTCTGCACGGTGAACGTCGTCCGAAAAAAAAAATAAAGAACGCCAGAAATGCATTTTTTTAGTTACCCTGTCTCCCAGAAAAAAATGCAATAAAAAGCGATCAAAAAGTCGTATGTATTCCAAATTGATACTATCGGAAACTACAGGACATCCCGCTAAAAATGAGTCCTTGCTCAACTACGTCGACGGAAAAATAAAAAAGTTATCGCGCGCACAAAATGACCGCAGAAAATAATTGAAAAAAATTTAATATCTTAAAAAAAATATACAAGTACTACAGCAAAAACAATACTATACAAGTTTGGTATCGTAGTAATCGTACTGACCCATAGAATAAAAATATCAGGTCGTTTTTGTTGCAGTTTGTGCGTCGTAGAAACAGGACGCACCGAAAGATGGTGGAATGTCGTTTTTTTTTTTCATTTCTCTCCGCTAAGAATTTTTAAAAAGTTTTTCAGTACATTATATGGTACAATAAATAGTGCCATTGAAAAATACAACTCGCAAAAAACAAGCCCTCATTCAGCGACTTCGATGGATAAATTAAGGTCACTAAGGGGTTAAAGAACCTACAACAACAGCAAGGACAGTACAACCCATCATATCAGTCTACCATTGAGAAATCATTAATTTGTCTTAATCCACATTCCTTCTAGAAGAGGGGCATGTTCTCTTTACACTACAGCCCCCCCCCCCCCCCCCCATAGTTCTCTCTTACTAGAATACAAGTAGCCAAACCAGGTATGTCTGGCCATGGGCCCCAAATATCAAACTTTTTAGTATTTCTCCTTTTCGAGATACACAAATTTCTATAATTTCAAACGCAGATCCACTTTAGCTTTATATTCAGCCGCTGTGAGAAAATTTGGTGACATTGAAATAAATAAACTAAAAGAGAGTATATGGAGGGTAGCTAGCTGATGGCAGTCTATCACAGGAATCTCAGACAGATTAGAGGATTTCTATTCAGCTGCAGTTCAAAAATGCCATCAAATTGAGGGTGCAGTTACACGGGCAAGTGCAATATTCGTCTGAGAAACTCACAGCAATATCACATTTGCAAACATACAATTATTATACAAGTGTGATGCGTTTTGTGAGAAAAATGTTATTGCTACACTTGTGATTTTCAAACTAGTTAAAGTTACTCATTATTCCTTATGGGAGCAAAAACAAATTGCGGTTGCATGTACATGTTAGCGCAATGCAATTTCTTTTTTCTGCTCCTATAGGGAAGAATTGGCAATTCTTCAACCAAAAATAAGAAGTTCTGCAATTTTTCTCTAGTATCGCTTCTTCTCAAAAAGAGAAAATAAAGGAAAAAAATTGACCATGTAAATGCCCCCAATAGGAGCAATGGGTTCTTTTCCAGCGTGCTTTCTGAGAAATTGGGTAGGGAAGAAGAAAAAAAACGCCTATATAAATGCAACCTAAGTATCTCTGTCCAACATGTCTGTAAGCATTGAAAAGATCTGCAATTCATGAGTTCTAAACCTCATTTTAAGGCTAAAGGCCCATTTAGACGGGACGATGGTCGGACAAACGATGCCCGACACTCGTCCCTGCATAGACTCGTTCTTGTGCTGCCGCACGGGAGCTAGTATTGCTGGCTTGCTCAAAGAGCGGCCAACAGGGGTTCCGGGAGGCTAGAGGAGATTTCACTCCTCACGCTCCCCCGCCCCTCTCCATTGAGTTAACATAGCGGCTGCTATATACACTGAACAATTAGCGTTCAGCTCATCGTCCATCCTGAAGTTAGCATACTGAATAGCCGCTATGTTAAGTAAATGGAGAGAGGCGGGGGAGAGCGAGGACAGAAATCTCCTGCAGCCTCCCCGCCCTCTGCTGGCCGCTCTGTGGGGGAGCCAGCGATACTGGCTCCCCGTTGTAGCACGAGAGCGAGTATGTGCGGGGACGAGTGTCGGGCATCGTTTGCCTGACATTCGTCCGTCTAAATGGGCCTTTATTCTCATGGACTTCCATGTGCTATCCAAATTTCAGGCTTCTATTAACATTAAATGGGCTATTCTCATCCAAGAAAGATGACTAGCTGATGCTGAAGGTTCTTTTTGCACAGACTCAACACATGTGCAAGTAGCCTCATTAACTATAAGATGTTTATTGGAGATGGGGATGTGGATTGCAATGAGTGAGATTGGTCTGTAAAATCCACATCAAAACCAACAAAATTTGCATGTATTAAATTTCATTGCTGATATTTATCTGGTTTAACAGTGTAATTTTTATGCGGGGTGTGAAAGGCGGCTGTCGGGGGCTTCACATGTGGCTTAGTTTTCACAGTAGAAAAAAAAACCAAAAAACTGTGGAAACTTACACCACATAATTATGAGAAGGTCATTTTGCACTACATACATGGTTTAAGTTTCCATACAGATTTCTCTGCGTTTTCTACATACATTGTAGATTTTGAATTTGGAATTTTATCAGACTTCAAAGCCATGTGAAATTTTGCACCAGTAATTCCAAGTGCATTTTTTGCATTTCTTGCTAAGTAATTGCTTGCAGATTTTTTTTACATCAGTGGGCATTCACACTTAAGGGTCCTTCTAAATGGGACGAGTGTTGGGGGAATAAGCTCCTAAGAGTTGTCCCAGAGATTATCGTTCCTGTACTTTCACACAAGAGTGCTAGTCATTCAGTGAATGGAGGCCGGGTCTGTTGGAGATCACTTTCAGGTACCCGCCTTCATTCAAAGAAAACAGGCAGACATTCGTAGATGAATATCTGCCTGTTCACACAAGCCGATCTTCATTTGAGTTTTACGCCTGCAGAAACAAAACGACAAACAATACGCAAACAACTATCGTTCAATTTTGCACAATCCAGTGACAATCTGAAGGATTATAGTTCCGTGTAAGATGGCCCTGAGGAGGTAAAACTACCCACACTTCAACTAATTGCTTAGTTTGCCATGCATTTATATGTACTACACCAGGGTCCATTATTAAGGTTTCTACTTATACAGGAATTGCCAATGAGAGCTGCAACAGTGCCGCATCAATACATACATAGAAATTTTGTAGCTGACTTACCATTCCTCCAACAACACCACCTGCAGGAAAATGAACAAAAAAGAAAGTATTCTTCAGTGAGTATAATTAGTAAAGCAATACTTTCCTTTAACTTAAGGAGTTTAGTCACAATTTATGATAATCATGCATACAGCATTCATATCTGTTCTTCCCATTGTTATAACTTTTCAATGTTCTGTTGAGATATGGGTGCAGAACAAAGAAAATTACAGCTATGCCAGACACCTACAGAGTGGGACTGACCCCATTGGCTATATTGTGTCCAGCATTTTAGCAGGGGGGACGGAGTGGGGGGAAAATCACAACATATCTTATCTTTGGCCATTCCCTCGGAGCGCATCGCTCATTGTTTTCAATGTGGCTGGGAAAAGCATTGCTTGGCATGTGATCTGCACACAAGTGTGATGCAGGGTTTACCATTAAAAACAATGTGAAACACTTTCCGATCTCCGCCGTGTCTTTTTGGCACAAAAACACCTCACATCCATGGGAATAAATAAATAAATCACAGATTAGCAAGTGTGATATCAGGCCAAGTTTCATGGCCCGATATCGCATTTACCCGTGGGAAATTGGCCTAAAAGGAAGAAAAGAATTCGTAATGGAGTCATAAATAATGCAGCAGATTCTCACCCATACTGTGCGCCAATATTGAAAATCTTCGCCAACCTAAAGCTGAGGAAACAGAATAAAAGATATAGTTAGATGCGAAAAAGGCATTTGTAATCTAAGACGGCGGTCTGGAAGTAAAGGCAATATACTTGTTCTGGAAGGTTAGAGTTGTGTTATGTAGCTTTGCTTGAACAGCTGATTGAGAGTGCATACTGCTGTAAGGCACAACACTGAGATCCATTGACAATATGGAAAGTAGATTGCTGCCCACTGAGCAGGCACTCGCTGGGGTAGATGTGGGGGTGGATGGTAGTATAGGAGAACAGGATGAGCAGGCAGCTAGCTAGGCAACAGGAGCAGCGGTAGAGGGAAGAGATCCAGGGAGGCTAGTGCCGGACTGGCACACCCCAACAAGTTTGAAAAGTTGGCAAATAAAGGGGATACCATTACAGGATTTGCGCTGCAGCATGAAATGCTCTCTGACCGCCAGGGAAATGTTTGCTACAGTAAGAATGGGAATAGGAGTGCAGGGCAGGCTAGACAAGTCCTGGTAGTGGGGGACTCAATTATCAGGAGGACAGGCAGGGCAATTTGCAACAAAGACTGTCGAACGGTGTGTCGTCTTCCTGGCACTCGAGTTTGACACGTCACGAATTGACAGATTACTAGGAGGGGCTGGTGAGGATACAGCAGTGATGATACACATTGGCACCAATGACAAAGCTAGAGGAAGGTGTAAGTTCCTTAAAAACCATTTCAGTGATCTAGGTTGTAAGTTTAGGGCAAGGACCTCCAAAGTAGTATTTTCTGAGATATTACCTGTACCATGTGCCACACCAGAAAGTCAGCGGGAGTTTAGGGAGGTAAACAAGTGGCTCCAGAGTTGATGTTGGAAGGAGGGTTTGGGGTTTCTGGAGAACTTGGCTGACTTTAATGTTGGCTACATGCTCTACTATAGGGATGGGCTGCATCTCAATGGGGAGTCGGCAGCTGTGCTAGGGGAGAAGAAGGCTAGAAGATTGGAGGAGTGTTTAAACGAGGAACTGGGGTGGGGGAGTGGGAAAGGAAAAGAAGAGAGATAGAGAGGAAGACAGTGATCATTAACAGATTCCCAGGGCTGTGGTTACTGTGGTCATTACAGGAGCAGAAAGCGTTGACCATAGCACAGTGGCATGAATTGGTATTGAGGACGCAGTTCCCATTAAATTCAAAAAGGATTGATAGCTGTAGGTCATGAATAGCAAAAGTTAAAAAAAGTACTGGAATTTTAGGATCCGTATTCTTCAGAGTCTAATTTTTCTACTTAAAAGTCCCATGATAAACCAGTGAATGGTGTGTCTTCCCATTATTTAATGTTATGGCGTATTGCAGAATAATAATAATCATCTTTGTTTCTATAGTGCCAAAACATATTCCGCAGTGCTTACAAGACAGGGGGAATAAAAACAGTAGGGGTGAGGGTCCTGCTTCATGAGCGTACATACTACAAATAACAGGGTGATACAGAGGGTAAAGGAGCTAGAGATGTGCACAGTATGGCGAGGGGGAGAGTGAGGGATGCTATAAACACAGACAGTAATCAAATTGGGCCGTATAGTGGCTTAATCGGTGTGACTACAGGTGCCCCTTGATTACGGCTAGCGGGAATTGCAGTCAATAGGTCAGGGAGCATGTTATCAGGCGGAGTAAAGAGGGCTTGTTTTAGGGGATAGAATATGCCTCCCTGAAGAGGTGCGTTTTTAGAGCAGTGTCAGTGCTTTGTGTCAGTAATTGCCCAGATAGCTTTTGGTAGCATGTTCTAGAGGACTGGTGCTGCTCTGGAGAAGTCTTGGAGGTGGGAATGAGAGGTTTGAATTAAAGGGGCACTTAGTCTGATTTCATTAACAGAGTGGAGGGCGCAGGCTGGGGGGTGGATTGAGATGAGGGAAGCAATTTATGGCGGTGCGGTGCTATGGAGAGCTTTATGGATGAGGGTGGGGAGTTTGAATTGTATTCTGTATTTGACAGGCAGCCAGTCACTGGCACAAGGCAGAGGCATCTGAGTAGCGGCTGGACAAGAAGATGAGCCTGGCTGCCACATTCAGGATGCATTGCAGAGGGAAGAGTCTGGTGCGGGGGAAGATTATAAACTGTGGAGGTCTACCTTCCGGGACCCCCTCCAATTGAGAGAATGCAGGGATGGAGTTCCCTTGGCATTTAACCTACTGTAAGCTGTAGCACAGCTGAACTCTAGTGCTGTGGGGCCTGGCATAGTGGGTGGCCAGGAGTGTTGGGGTGCTTTTAAGGGGAGCGATTTATCGTTTGCACGAACTAACAAGCGAATGATGTCAGAGTTACTTGTTTACTCGTGCATCCTGTTTATACACGCAGATAAATTGTTCGCTCGCAAATTGTTCCGTTGTCCCCATTCGCTGTACATAAATAAGGAGAACAACTGAATGATCAGAATTTAAACTGAATGATTAACAAACGAGCCAACGATGATTTTCAAGTACAGAGCCGGATCAGGTGTCCTTATATGACAGGCCTGCTAGGGAGTCAGAAGGGGTGAAATAGTTAATAGAAAAGAGTAGGAGGTAAAGGGGAGCGGAGGTTAAGAAATATATAACATTGCTTACTTGAGTGGGAAAAAGCCTTTAAATACATTTTTGCACTTGCACTCATTTAATAAATCTCCCCCAAGCTTTTCCAAGCCCTAATCATGAAAAGGCATCAAGTTCAACTTACACGTTACCACTCTATGTACATCAGTCACATAGTCCAGATGTTGGTACCTCATTCCTATAGGTAGGTGGGAGGACTGTCCATGTCCGGAGAAGTCCAGAGCCACAAAGTAACATTCTGCAAAATAGTTCATGTATTGAATGTTATTGTGCAAACTGAGAAAGCAGTTCTTTAAAAAATAGCTTTTATGCAGTATTTAACAAAATGAAATACAAGAACGTTCACATCACATTTATATGTCCTATTGGATGTCACTCGCTTTTTTTAAAATCCAGGATTAGAAGTAGCCCACCTTTAAAAGAAGATGCAAGAAGATGTGTATACCGTGTCGACTTATTTTGCAAAAAATAAATGAAATCAACAGAAAAAAGGATGCTCTTATTAGAGCCAGGCTCACACGAGCGCAAATTCATTGCGTAGTACACACGCGATATACGTGGTGAATGGATCCAATGAAAGTACATTTATTTTCATTGATCTATTTACACTTGCTTAAAAAAGAACGCAGCATGTTCTATTTTACTACATATTACACACGATAGAGCCTTATTGTTCTCTATGGGTGTGTACAAAATGTTGTACATGTGCGATAAGTGACAGAAAGGGAAATAAAAAAACAAAGAAGAAACCAAGAAGCCTGCGTTTCACCACACGCTCGTGTGAGTCAGCCTAAACATAATTTTGTGTCCTGTTGCATCCTGTTTTAAAGGAGCAATTTCATTGGATACACTTATGGCATATCCACAGTATATGCCAGAAACAGCTGATAGATGTGGGTCCTTCATCTACCGCTCGGAGGGTCCCCCACCCTGTCCCAGCTTCTCGGCCACTAGTAGCCGAGATTATGAAAAACGCTGACCTGGCTTGTTCTACTTCCATAACTCCCATACAAATAAATGGCAGTTAGAGGAACAGTTCAGCTCGTTCTGCAATCATGGCTACTGACGGCCATGGTGCACAGTATAGTATTCCTATTCAGTAAGGTTTGGCCCAGTGGCAATGATTGTTTAATAGTAAATTTGCCCAGCAAAAACATGCTGTGAGCCTCGCCTCAATGAGGTTTATAAAAATTTGATAAAAACTGCAAGCTGGGATAAGAATTCCACGCTGCGACTTCTGCCAAGCTGCTTCTCTACTTTGGATTCTCATCAAATTGCAAATCCGCATTCAAACCAATCATTTGAGTAAGGTTTGACAATCTGATTACTAGATTTCCATAGCCAAGAACCACAATGTGTTCAGTGGGTTGTCAACAGCTTGTCCCTGGTAAACCCGTGTGCCTCAGGCTACTCTTCTTCTTTACCCCTTAGTGACGAGCCTATGTTTTGGTTTAAGGACCAAGTGATTGTTATCGTGGCATTGCAAGAGCCATAACTCATTGACAGAGCCGTATGAGGGCTTGTTTTTTTATTGGTGGTTGGAAAAAAAGTGTAAAAAATAAATTGAGGGAATAAGTAAGACAAATTAAATGCCAACTTATAGAGTTTAAATTCATACTTTCCCTTGTCACATATGAGAATATGTAAACTATACACAACCCAAATGAAAATTCTTCAAAGTGGATTTCCTACCATGGAAAGTGATGGCAAATCACAAGAATATACTGGTTTCTTTACATGTTTCGATAATGTCATTTGTTGACTTTTGGCCCCAGGAAATGTCAAAGGAACCCAAATCCCATTGTTCTCCTGATTATTGGGGGTCACAGATGTCAGACCCCTGCCAGTTACAAAGTTATAGAATGTTCTAGCAATATAACACAATATTAGAAAATCCCCTGAAGATACATCAAACACATAAAACTTCTGAACTTACCTTGGGGAAGCAATGGAATAAGTTTGTCAAAAGTGTTGGCATTATCCAACCAACCATGTAGGCACAAGACAGGTCGCCCCTCAGATGTGCCCCAAGCTTTGGCTGCTAGATGGCCCCATGGGACTTTAAATCTTAGTTCTGAAATAAGATAAAAAAATATCGTTATTACCACAGAGTATTTTGAAGAAATACTGCATATAGTCCAATGGAAAAGATCAGACAAGTGTTGGTCGAAACGTTTGAGGTTTCTGTCGTTGCCGGAATAAAACCTTTGTGTGCCACCAGATGTTCTTCCTACTTGTGGGTAATCTTTAGGCAGTGTCAGCATTAGTAGTCCCATCCTCTTCACTGGGCTGTATACTGTTTTTGCTTCATAGTAATGGCTTAGATGGACCCATAACACCAACAACATGGGATGGTGCTCCTACATATTGATCTGAGTGACCAAGGATCACAGTCTAGAGTTGTGCCTATGTACCCCTCATTCTTATCTGATATATGTTGTGTTTGGAATTCCCTCCGCTTAGACTGGGCTGACGCTCTCCTTTTTCCCTCCTCTGTAGGGCCCAGCGTTTGTCAGATATTCGGATACAGAGATATTGGTTAGTGATTAAAAAGATCCATCAGGATCCATCCTTCATTAGGCACAGAGGAAAGGCGATTTAAGCAACTATATAGGAAAAGGGTTCTTTACAGTTAGGGCTTATTCACACGAACGCAGTGCATTGTGCACAATTAATTTGAATGCAGTGAATAGAACCCATTGATTTGAATAAGTTCATTCAAATACGCGTATTTTTTGCGTACATTTTGTTTGAGCAAAGCAACACGCAGCATGCTCTATTGTCCTGTGCATTTGCACAGGTAAATAGTGCATATTGAACTAATTACACTATTTGCCAATTTCAATGAATGAGAGCATGGTTACGTGTGTTTTTGTGCACGCAAAAAGTACAGTAAAACACGCAAATGCGCTTACGCCCATGTGACACGAGCCTTAGAGCAGTCAAACTATGGAATGCCCTACTCTGAGAAGTAGTAATACAAAGACTGCTCCTTGGAAAAGTCATTTTTTCATCTCTGTCCGTTAGTTAGTTAGTATAACTAATGTTATTAAAGGTTATAATTAATCTAAGAAGGTTGAACTTGATGGACCTGTGTCTTTCTTCAACTTTTGCAGCAATAAATGATCACGGCTAGTAAATTCAGTATTATCTCCTATTGTGAGAACTTTATAAGTAAAGGCGTAGATCCAATACATTTTCTCTATCAATTTTACAAGGTGTTCAAGACCTTAGTATTTATTCAGGATTACGCTTGGAGGATATAATTCTGTCCAGGATACATGATGACCATATAGGTGCCGAACTGATAACACGTAAGCATGGCATGTGACCACTGGGATCGGCATTGGCTGCAGCGGTCACATGACAATCCAACAGATCATCACTTCTGTAATGCAAATACATACTGACAGGGACAACCAGCGCATTGAGACGGGAGCAGCGGTGTAATAATGTAAACAGAGGGTTATTTTATTTCTTGATAAAAGTCTGATCAATAGGGTGTCACCACTGAGATCCCCACCAATCCCAAGATCGGAGGTTCCATATCCCCTTCTCACCACTGCAAACTAGCTTCACCCCTTGCAGTGAGGAGATTGAACGAAGTGGCAGTCGGACAAGCTGCTCTTTTCAACTTCAATGGGGTTGATAGAGATAGCCGAGTATTGAAACAAATGGAGTGGTGCTGCACATGTGGGTAGGTGCAAGGGCCCGCAGTGACAAACAGATGGGGACATGGGCCCCCCATTCTCAGGATTGTTGAGAGTATCAATGGTGAGACCTTACCAATCTGACTCACCTGTTCTGGGGATAAGTGATAAAAGTCTATCTACAGGTGTACCTCCATTTATAACTATTTCTGTTTTCCTGTACAATGTTTAAGTGCGCCACCTGACAACTCTGACCTTCACAGGGGGTCTACTGGCAGAGTACAGTTGTCTAGAATACAGAGCTGCATTACATTTTAACAGCCAGCGGGTCGAGAGCGGCTTCATCTCTCCTTAAGGAGAGCACTTAGAAGGTAAATGAGGAGACTTTTAAGGCCATCCAACCTCCTCTGGGAAATATGCAAATAAGGGAGATGCAACAATAGCCATGCATCGCCACCTATGGGATGGCAGCATTCCTGCAAATCAGTGTCTGACCCTATATACAGGTCGTTGTAATACTGATTGGGAATTGAAAACCTGATCTTAATTAGCGTATTTTCACCTATTCACACGAGGAGCTGCTGTGTATCAGCAACAATAGAAGCAGAAGAGATAAAAACCATTGACAGCTGTAAAATACTCAGAATGACCTATAATGGTTAAATTGAGCAAACCCCCCCCCAAAAAACGGTTGTGTATGTGCCATTTTTACCAGCGTGATTTTTTATGCAGCCAAAAATCGTTCATCTGATGGAATACATTGGAAACCATTGATTCACATGGTCAGGTTTTTGGGTAATTTTTTTTACGCCGTGAAATACCTGCGTAAATATGTGAATAAGCTATTACACGGGCATTTTTATAGCGTTTTAGTGGGCGTTGTGAGACGGTGACCGGCAAGGTGCTGGAGGGCAGGTATATCTCGCCTAGGATGCTCTCCTATGCTGCTTTGGGGAGCGCTTGGGCAGATACGTGCCACCGAGCAGCCTGGGCTCGGTGGAGGAAGCCGGCAGTATAGTGTTAGTAGCATTAAGCTACTAACACGTTGTAGCAAGTAAGTGGCTCCAAGCCGCATAATCCGGGCCGGCTTTTCTGGAGTGACCAAAGTGAAGGGTGGGATGGTCACTCCCACGTACCAGGTGAGGCTGGTACCAGGCCTTATAAAGCCTGGGCCTACAGGGCCTAGAGAGAGAGCTGAGACCTTTGCAGGTCTGAGAGTCCTGGCTGGCTGGGTGGGTGCAGGAGCCATTTGTTTACCAGTACGTAGACAGGGACGCTACATGTTTAGTAAGTGCTCGGACGAGCAGGATTTACGTTATGTTTGCCTGATGTTAAGGCCTGTATTTTGCTTTTGTTTGCTTGGAAATAAACCCAGGCAAAGCCTGGACTAAAGACTTTATCCTATGTGTCACTGTCTCTGACTGCTTATGCCCAGGTTGCTACCGATCCTAAACGCTAATCCCTCACAGCGTTTAAAATGCCTGCTAAAAACACTGTATTAAGCCTCCATTGATTTCAATGGGGCTTCTTAGACAAGCGTTTTAGCACAGCGTTTCTAACGCCACGCTAATCAAACGCTGTCTGTTCTATTTTAGTGCGTTGCAGTGCTTTTTAACGTACCACATCACCCAGTGCAATGAGGAGGTGTGTTACAAATGCTGTCGCTGCACTTTTACTAACGCATGTGTGAAACTGGCATAAGGGCACAGATTAGTGAAACCTCTGATCTTTGTCATTTAACTGTTTGATCGACATGGGCAACTCTGATCGTAGCATTCAAAGGGAGAGTCTGAGGTAATCTGGTCAGATCCCATAAGCAATCCCTATGAGGTTACTGGGGCTCATACCTAGTATGAGTAGACAGCCTAGAGTCCATTGAATGAAGCTTGGGCTGTCTGACCATATTTACTGTCAGAGCATAATTAAAGGGAACCTGTCATGACCCTTGAGCCCTATAAACTACACTATGGGGCTCAAAGGTCAGGCAGCTGCGTTTGATGCTTACCGGGGCCTCATTCTAACACTGCTTGCTTGCGTGCACAACATAACTCTTTTCAGTCCACTCTGTGCACATCTCCATAAAGATAAATGAGAGAGCATGCGCACAAAGAGCACTGAAAAACGTCAGGCTGTTCACACACTGCAGGACACAGCGCAGGAACGGGACATTAGTAACAACTCCCAAGACTCCCTGCTCCCCGTCTGTAATAGCAGTTGTTACTTAAAGGGAACCTGCCATCTATTACTACAAATGAGGTTTACCTTAATAAAAAAATTGAACGCAAAAACAACCATACAAAAATATAAATTCTGCCATTTTTTCTATTAAATTACGCATCTTGATTACATGGCAGTTTATATAACTTTACCTAGTTTACTGTTTAAGCCAACAAGGCTTCAGAAGGACAAAGGTTAGGTGCAGTAAGAGAAATTTTGACCTTGTGTGTAATCTCTCTGCTAAGACAAACTACATGCGCTGTAAGAAAGTAGCTGCACACAAAAATTATTATCTTTGACACAAAATAATGTTGCATTTAGTTCCTCTTCACGGTATTACGTGTTGAGGGCTCTTTCACACGGGCGTATTTTTCATCAGGCGTTTGTAGCTGCTCTGCACACCTGTAGTACACTCAGGATAGGTCAGAAATGGCTGATCACCGAGATGCCAGGGGTCATCAGACGGTCTTCCTAGTGAAACGAGCGACGGTGTGCCTGCATGACTTCCATTCACCGTCTATGCACTCCGTTATCTCCCTCGGTCCCATAGAAGTATATGGAGCACTGGACAAGCCTGCCACCTCCTCCGCATTCACAGGTGGACTCGGGATGCCCCGTTGTCAGGATTCCTGGGGTTCCAGATGTCTGCCCTCCAGCGATTACACATTTATCACCCATATTGTGATTAGTCATAGATATTTTGGGAAAATGGAAACCCCTTACTAAGGTTTTTGAAAACGAGTATTCTAAACTAGGCAATTACTTCAACTTGAAAGTATTTTTACTAGTCGCACAGCTATTAGCACAATGATCTCTAGTGAAATAAGTTTATTATACCGACAAAGTCATTTAGAAAAACAGACTGCTGTGGTAATTAAATAAAACGTACCTTTTAGAAGAAACGCCATGTGTTCTCAGTCACCTGCCGAGCAAAAGCAAAGAAAGTGCATGTTAATCGTTAATCATAGAGGAATTGCCTGATTTGCACTCTAACCAGAGTGAATCTGGTCTGCACTCTCCATGAGCCTTATATGCAAATAAGTAAAATGGAACACTACCTCTGCAGCGCCACCTGTTGGATGGAAGCATTCCTGCAAGTCAATGTCAGGCCCTTTATAACAATGATTGGGAATTGAAAACCAAGCCAGAAACCATCCACAGACAGCTGTTTTGGGGGGCTTGCCCCTCATCAGTGTGCAGTAGGATTCTGCCTTGGCTGGGGAGAGGCCTGTGACGTGGATCGAGAAGGGAATCATCACTCCTTAAGGCCTCATGTCCACGGCTAAAATAAAATTTTAAATCCGGAGCGGATCACCCGCAGTGTGATCCGCGCCCCATAGAGATGCATTGGACACCCGCAGGTAAATAAATACCTGCAGATGTCATTTTCCCGAGACGCGGATTGCGTGTGCAGGACAACACCCGCAGCGTGCTCCACTTTAGTGCGGGTCTCCCGTAGGCTTCTATTGAAGCCTATGGAAGCCGTCCAGATCCGCGGCACACCCGCAGCTGAATTGCTGCTCTCCGGCGCGGGAGAGCAGAAGTTAAAAAAAAAAAAAATGCACGGCGCATGCCGGTATGCCGAGCACATCCGCCGGGCCGAAGAAAGAAGATCCGGCTGCGACGGAGGGGAGATCCGCAGCGTCTGGACAGGTAAATAATTCTTCTTTTAGGCATCATGTCCGCGGGAAAGGAGGGACACGCTGCGGGATTTTGCATGAAGTATCCACGGCGGGCCTGATTTTCCCCGTGGACATGACGCCTAAGAAGTGCACCAAGGAGGTTTATAAGACCATCCATGCTCCTCTGGGTAATATGCAAATCAGGAAGATGAAACAATACCTCTGCAGCACCACCTATTGGAAGGCAGCATTCCTGCAAGTCAATGTTAGACCCTTCATAAATGTTTTTATAACACTGATTGGGAATTGAAAAGTCTTCTCACTCACCTCCTAGGTGTCTCCACACACCTTCTGGCAGAAAAAGCAGCACATTTTTACCCAAATAGGTCTTACACAGAAATATATGGCTTTTGAATGCCACAATTGTTGAACAAGGCTTTTCATAAGTTCTACCCATTGAGCGGCCGCATTAAGGCAGGATTTACATCAGTGTATGCATATTTGCACCGCATGTTTTTTTTTTACATCGGGCGTTGCGTGTTTTTACTGTACTTTTTGTCAGCACAAGTCGTGCCCAATTGCACTCGTAAAAAAACATGTACTGATGCTCTCAGTTCTTGAAATGGACAATTAAGTAAACGATTTAAAAATGTGTTCTTTGCCTGCGCAAATGTGCAGAAAATTGTGGATGAGATTTGTTAATGCACTTTGCTGCCTCAGGAGAACACTGTGGATCTTCCTCCCTTAATACCTGCTATGTGTGGCTGAAAACAAGCTTCACATTGATTTATAGAACACTTTTGAGTACCTCATTTTTTTATGTATTTGATTTTTGCATAAAGTATTCCTTGACCCACATAAGTCAAACATGTTTAATAAGGCCAGGCTCAACACGACTGTATCTTGCAGCATGCGAGATATAGACGCGCGGAACGCAGTCAGTACGCAAAGACATTGCATACTAGCTGTGTGCGCCCATCACCATATACTATCATATATCTGTCAAGATAGAACATGCTGCAATTTTTGTTGGGCGCGTATTTTGTGCAATTTGTGTGAGCGGTAACATGGCCCGCCTATGGGAGATTGGTACAGCGTATTCCGTGTGCAAAACACGTACATGGAGTACGTTATACCAACACACTCGTGTGAGCTGGGCCTAAAAACGTTTGGTTGCTAACGGCAACATGGGTGCAAAAACAATTAGCTTTAGGACCCAGTCTGTAACATAAGATGTATCCATGGTGGTACAATGTGCCCGGTCTGACTGCAGCACAAGTACTGAGCCGTGTGCACCACGCTGCTTCACATCACAGGCTTTCTTGTCCCACAACACATTTGAAAGCAACTGCCATGAAGAGTCAGAAGAATACAGTGGTGACCATCGGTTGTTTCTGGAAGTGCAGTAGGACCCTTCTAGAAGACTGTGGCTAACCCTCGCCGCAGCGTTAACAGTCTGCTGTACAACCCGGTCGTAATACAGTACATGTTGCAATACATTTTCAAATTGTTGTGCCATGTCATGCTGCGTCACAGTGTCCTGCTGCTACAATGCAAGCAATAAAGAGGAATATGGTCATGTTGTATACATTACTACGACATAACTCTCAGCAGATATACAAACCTACTGGATCTCTGCAGAACCACAAATATTTTCGTTAGTTGTGATGTAGCCAGCCACACCATTAATCTCAATGTGTAGTATTCGCCTAAATGTTAACTGGGTACAGCTCAATCTTTAAAAGGGATTGTCCCACTTCTAGCTGTTTTCCCACAGCTCCGTAAATTGCACAGTGGTCTGGCATGGTACTGCAGGCTGTGTATTATTGAAGTAAATGGGGCTATTCAAAAGGCGAGAGTAGTTTTTTTTTTCTCTAATTTTTATCCTGTTCAGCAGCCTGTTTTTGAATCTAACACCCTCTTTAGGCCTCATATCCACGGGGAAAATCAAGCCCGCTGCGGATTCTCCATGCAGAATCCACAGCGGGTCCCTCCTTTCCCACGGACATGAGTATAAAAAGATTAAACTTACCTGTCCGGACGCTGCTAATCTTCCCTCCGTCACGGCCGGATCTTCTTTCTTCGGCCCGGCGGATGTGCTCGGCACGTCGGCAGCATGCCACACTCATGCGCCGGGCACTCGCTTTTTTTTTTAACTCCTGCTCTCCCGCGCTACCGTACCGGAGAGCAGAAATTCTGGTATGGGTGTGGCGCGGATCCAGACGGCTCCATAGGCTTCCATAGAAGCCTGCGGGAGACCCGCACTAAAAATGGAGCATGCCGCGGGTGTTTTCCTGCACACCCAATCTGCGCCTCAGGGGAAAATGACATCCACAGGTATTTAACTACCTGCGGGTGTCCAATGCATCCCTATGGGGCGCGGATCACGCTGCGGATTTTAAATTACAATTTAGCAGTGGGCATATGGCCTCAGAGCCATGTTTTGTCCATGAGACCCCTACCCTACTTCTGTATGCCTTTGCTGATATACAGTGGCAGATTGGGAAATCAAATTGGCCCTGGAAAAAAAATTACGAAGTGGCCACATGTTGTAGGTGGGCCCAAAGCAGCAAATCACCTGCTGCAGCCACGTTGGACGCCGATGGGTAACCATGGCAGCCAGAGGCTGAAGACAGATCCCAGGCATCCTCCAGCTGTATGACTATTAGGCTGTATTAGCACATACTAATATATTACTTTGCAGCTTTAGACTCACAGGGAATAATACTCTGCTATACTGAATATGCCAAAGATTACATTGTGACATCCTCAGTGGGTGTAAATATATATTGGAAAAAATAGTAATAAAGTGTATTTAAAAAATTCACACAGTTAAAGAAACATCTTTTTTACTTTGTAGAAGTGAAAATAACACTCAATACCACTGTAATCATCTTGACCCATATAATTACCTCCATATTATCACTCAACAAAACCCACTATACCACGACTGACATTACCAATAGTAACACTATATAAAAGAGAAAAAATCTTGCCACACCATGACCACATAGAGATGTATATCAACATACTGACACTGAATAACAACCACTACAAAGATCAATATTACCAATAATGTAATAGGGCCAAATAATACCCCCAGACTTGAGGGGTATTATTTAGTAGACTTGTAATTAAGGGCCAAATAATACCCCCAGACTGTGACCAAATAATACCACCACAGTGTTGCTGAAAAATAAAAACGCTACACAAAGACCAATATTACACACACACACACACACACACACACACACACACACACACACACACACACACACACACACAGTGACTATTTAGCTGTATATACTAGATCTACAGTCACTTTGGAGACTGTATAAATGATTACAGTACCATTATATCCAGTGATCACAAGTGACATCCCCTCTGACTGGAGTTGTTCACTTTCCCCTTTTTTTCTGACCCAGACCATCATGATGACTTCTCTTGGATACAATGTGTTTTTTATGAAATTTGACACACAGACAACTTTTACACAGCAATTTGCAACAAGCAGGGGTTAGGGGGGTAGTAGTATAGCAGTAGGTATTATATACATGTAAGACACCAGAACTTGTAATTCATTGGGACATGAACCACTGGACTTGTGTATGGCCATAGGCCTAGTCCCTGTCACGGTGTAGCCGGGTGGTAACACAGGGAGAATGCTTATAGAAGTATATATGTATATCACGTTGTGACGCCACCATTCCCACACCCTTATTTTATGCGGCGGAGTAATAAACACTGGACAAGTGTATCGTACCTCAGGTCCTCAGGATCGGTTGAGGCCTGGTAAAACTTTACTTAGAAAAATTTTGCAAGCAGATAATTATAGGTAACATTCACGGCAGCAGTTACAGGCAGAAGCTCAGAGGTTGGGAGGAAAAAATACACAGGAACTGTACGGCCCTATAGTCCACGTTATCTATATGTCACTGGTCCTGGACATTAAGTATACTTCGGAGGAGGTAAAGAAAGACAAGAATCTCTCCACATACTCTCTGGCAAGAAATCACTTAGAAGAAGGCTTAGCTTGGATGCACCCCGCACATTATCCGCGTGGGTGTCACAATCACGTACCTCTGTGTGGTGATCCTATTGCCGGACAACCACACAAGAAAAATAAAAGCCTGTAGTGTGAATGGGTACCTGGATTGTGTGAAGTAGGATGTTGGGGTTTGTGCACACTCTCTCTCTGGACTGAACTCAGTCCATTTACATCCACACCCCATGCGCTGCAGGTAATCGTTCCTCTTCCTCCATCTTCACGAACATGGAAGCTGATGGTGCTCCCATGCGGCTCTGTGTTAGCTCAGAGCAGCACGTAAGATGGAACCCTGCCCCAACACAGATTGAAGTAGACCCCGTCCCGCTCTCAGACACTTACTTTTATAACCTCACTTGTACCACATGACACAGTAGGATAGATACATTCAGCATGCAGACAGCTAACAGGCAATGATTTTAAGGGAGTTAACCCTTCAGACGCCGCAGCTGTGCAACATACATACAGAAAGTTACATGACAGTTTTGCACAGTGCATTCACATGAGACAACACATGTATGACATTTATGGAGGGGACCAGGATGTTGTTCTGGGACACTACAAATTTTTCAGGGATTTAGCTTTGTTTTTCAAACTTTTATATAATATTCCCATCCATAGTGCTCCAGATAGTGGAAATGTCACCTGAGGTGGCCCACGCAGTAATAGAATTCTCTTGTATTCATACTTTTTGTGCTCTCTGTATGCCCCATATAGTAAGTGTTACATTTTGTGTCCCACACCTAGTAAAAGTACCCCACTCAATAATAGTGCCCCAAATAGGCTACCACTCAATAATTATACATACTAACATAGTATTCAAGGCTGAAAAAAGGCAAGTGTGCATCCAATTCAGCCTGTTTCCACTCCCCCCATTGATCCAGAGGAAGGCACAACAAGCCCAATGAGGTACAAGCCAATTTACCCCATTTTGGGGGAAAAAAATCTTTCCCAACTCCATAATGGCAGTCAGAGTAATCCCTGCATCAACATTTCAAATTTTCTGCATAACTCCAAGCCCCAGATCAGCAACCCCTCTGGTTATTTAACCCTTTCTAATCCACTGTTTGACGTCTAAAGACATTCTGATTGAAGGCTGTACAGGTCCGATATCAGAAGACGTCCAGCAGGGTATTCTTACTGTAGATTACTGGCCGCTCTGTTGTCGGGGGCCTCTCCAGCATGTCCCATACCGCAGTACTGGCTCTAGCCAGCAGATGGTGCCACTGTACAATGGCAGAAAGAGAAAAACCCCTAGGAAAACTCTGAATCCAAAATTGGATAGCAAAGGGTTAATGTCTATATCCTGTAATATCATAGTGCTCCAAAAAGGTGTCTAGTCCCCTCTTAAACTCCTCCATTGATTTTGCCATCACCACTTCCTCAGGGAGAGAGTTCTACAGTCTCACTGCTCTTACAGTAGAGAAGCCCCTTCTGTGTTGCTGATCAAACCTTGTCTTCTCTAAATGTTGAGGATGCCCTTTTGTTACTGTCACAGTCCTGCGTATAAACAGATCATGGGAGAGATCCTTGTATTGTCCCCTAATGTATTTATACATAGTTATTTTCAACGGTGAATAATCCCAATTTTGATAGCCTCTCTGGGTATTGCTAGATATAGGAAAAAGAAAAAAGATCCAGCGCTCCAGAGAGACCTTTCTGACTTAAATCAATCAGAGGCTCCTTGAATAATCATACATACTTTTATTAACAAGTAAATCCAAATATGTCCGACATATTCAATTTTTTTTTCCGCACAAGTGAGCAATGGGCCCTGGAATTTATTCAGTTGTGCACTGAAATCCAACGGGTGTTCCCTCCATTATAGGCCTTGCCATGGGTCCTGTAAGTAGATTAGGGTCACAATGGGTATGTTTCTGAACACGGGACAAATAGGGGTATCCATTTTGGGGTGAATGTTTTCATTCCTATGTACTTCATTCCTAGATGAATTCGTTAAGGGGTCTAGTTTTCAAAGTGGGTTCATTTGTGGGGGTTCTTTATCGTTTTGGCAGCTCAATGGATTTACAATTGGGCAATGGGGCCTGGAATTAAAGGGGTTGTCCCGCGCCGAAACGGGTTTGTTTTTTTTTCAATAGCCCCCCCGTTCGGCGCGAGACAAACCCAATGCAGTCATAATAAAAACAAACCGTCCAGTACTTACCAGAATCCCCGCGCTCCGGCGACTTCTGACTTACCTTGTGAAGATGGCCGCCGGGATCTTCACCCTCGGTGGACCGCAGGTCTTCTGTGCGGTCCATTGCCGATTCCAGCCTCCTGATTGGCTGGAATCGGCACACGTGACGGGGCGGAGCTACGAGGAGCCGCTCTCCGGCACGAGCGGCCCCATTCAGAAGGGAGAAGACCGGACTGCGCAAGCGCGTCTAATCGGGCGATTAGATGCTGAAGATTAGACAGCATCATGGAGACGGGGATGCTAGCAACGGAACAGGTAAGTGAATAACTTCTGTATGGCTCATAATTAATGCACAATGTACATTACAAAGTGCATTAATATGGCCATACAGAAGTGTATAACCCCACTTTGTTTCGCGGGACAACCCCTTTAATTCAGTTTTACCCTGAAATCCAACGGGTGCTCCTTCCATTATGGGCCTAGCCATGTGTCCTGTAAGTAAATTAGGGCCACTATGGGTATGTTTCTGAATACGGCACAAACAGGGGTATCCATTTTGGGGTGAAAGTCTTCATTCATATGTGTGCTGTACAAAAAAAACTGGTTTTAAATTGACACAATTGCCAACAAAATGAAAATCGTAATTTTTTCCTACTGCTTTGCTTAGATTTATTCACAAATTGTAGGGAGAAAATTCTCGATAAATTTGTTAAGGTGTCTAGTTTTTAAAATGGGATCACTTGTGGGGGTTCTCTATGGTTTTGGCTGCTCAAGGGCTCTACAAGTGGGCAATGGGGCCTAAAACACCTTCATGCAAAATGTCTGTTCTGAAAGCCACCGATTACTCTTTTCATTTTGGGCCCCATTATGCATCCAGACATAAGATTAGGGCCACAATGGATATGTCTCTGAACATGGGAGAAACAGGGGTATCCATTTTGGGGTGCAAGTCTTCATTCATATGTGTGCTGTACAAAAAAACTGTTTTTAAAATGACATAATTGCCAAAAAAACGAAAATCACAATTTTTTTAACTTCTGCTTTGGTTGAATTCAGTTTTTTAATTCATTCGGTTTTGGCCACTCAAGAGCTCTATAAGTGTGCTATGGAGCCTAAAAGGCCTTCAAGCAAAATAGAAAAAAAATATATGTCTTTAAAAGGAAATATTTGTAAAAATATGAAATTTTATTTTTTCTGCTCTAAATTGCATTAATTCCTGAAAAAAAAACTATGGGGTCAAAATACTCCTGACACCCCTCAGTGAATACATTAAGGGGTGTAGTTTTTAAAATGGGGTCATTTGTGGGGGTATCTATCATTTTGACACCTATGAGCCTTTACAATGTTGGCTTGGAGTAGGAAAACAAAATGTTCCTCAAAATGCTGAAAAGTAATGTTAAATTTGTACGTCTCCTAAATGGTTAAAAAAAAAACGAAAGTTTTTCAAACCTGCGTCCAGAATAAGGTAAACAGATGGAAATATATATCTTAGCAAAAATTTGTACAGTATGTTTGCATATATTTGAGATATTACAGTTGGAAATGTGAAAAAAGTGACAATTTTTTCAAAATTTTCCCAATATTGGCGCTTTTAATAAATAAACACAAATTCTATCGGTCTATTTTTACCACCTAAATAAAGTACAACATGTGGCGAAAAAACAATGTCAGAATCACTTGGATATGCAAAACCTTTACGGAGTTATTCTATGTTATAGTGACATGTCAGATTTGCAAAATTTGGCTCCGTCACTAAGGCGCAAACAGGCTTCATCAATAGACATTTCAGGGGGTCACTATTGCTGGTGGGGCCACTGTGGGAGTCACTATTCCTACTGGGACCAATATAGGGCATACTAATTTACTACTCAGCCCACTGTGGGCGGTCACTATTACTACTGAGCCCACTGTGGAAGGTCACTATTACTATTGAGGCCACTTCCAGTTCCCAGTGCCCTGGTCAGTTGCAGTACTGCTGGTCAGGTGATGCTGGTCATGTGTGGCCACTACAGGCATGCCAGCTCTGCCTTGTTATTTTCAAGCTCCCAGTGACATGCCCCAGGACAATTTAATAAGACACAAAACAAGTAGGAGAAGTTTGTGTTGAACACAGATTTACAAATTTCGTACCTCCTCCAGAATGTCATGTAATCCGCAGCTGATGACTCTGTGACCGAACACAGGAAGTGGAAGCACTTCCTAAGAATCCACCTCTAGGGGTATGTTCCTGTGCGGGTGCTGGTGGTGGGTGTTCCTAGACCAGCGGGCTCCTTATGGCGGACCATGGGATTCAGCTGCCATCACAGAGCCATCTGAGAGGCTGCTGGAAGTTACAGGCTGTAACCCTTTCACTGCTGGAGGGAGATCTGTGTGGCTCACACAGTAGTGACAACAGTTAAGGGTTATTCAATGCAAAGATTCCACTGAGACCTGCTGCAATACATATGGCAAAGGAGGCACATTACGCAAGGAGCCCACTGAGGGATTTCCGACAGACGACAGCTCAGGATCTTTCTGCAGTGACAGGAAGAAGGCAGCACTGGATCACAGAAAAAAAAATGTCTGCTACTTTACTGATACTGGGGGTTTTGTCTGCTACCACTGGTATTTCAGGTATCCTATACTAATCCCAGTGTGTAGAGTCTAAATCTGTAGTCGGATTTTGCCTAGGATGTCGGGTTCTGAAGTTATACACTGTATCATTGGCTATTCATACAGACGAGAGAAGCTGATTTTATGTTGGTTATACAGCCACTGTACATAACTAAATTATACTTCACACCTGAGATTGCAAAAACGTGTTCACATTAACCAACGTGGAAA
This sequence comes from Eleutherodactylus coqui, assembly GCF_035609145.1. Lineage (NCBI taxonomy): Eukaryota > Metazoa > Chordata > Amphibia > Anura > Eleutherodactylidae > Eleutherodactylus > Eleutherodactylus coqui. The sequence goes on along the minus strand of NC_089839.1, from coordinate 142,200,354 downwards.
TATAAAGCTTACTTGAGTCTTTACACAATGCACATACACTGATCTAAAGTGCTTCAGGCACTTGCTTTTGGGCTTGTGAGTGTGTTGTTGATCGCTGCAGCAGCCAGCAGGTGTCGCCCATCATGTTGGGTTTGAAGTGGTCTTATTATCTTTTTTCCATGGTGGCAATATCTTCGTGGACTCTTTCCCCGTGTTCATCACTCGCGTCACCCAAAAAATCCAGATGAAAGTGCAAAAAATGGGGTTTGAGCGAAATTCGGCAACCGAGTTGCTGATTCCCTGCTAACATGTTGCTTACAAGTTCAACATGGTTGTCAGGCTGGATTCAGATGAATGTATATCGGCTGGGTTTTCACGCCCAGCCGATATATGTCGTCTCTCTCTGCAGGGGGGGGAGCCTGGAAGAGCCAGGAGGAGTGCACTGAGCTCCCGCCCCCTCTCGGCCCCGCTGCACTATTTGCAATGGGGAGAGGTGGGGTGGGGCGGGGCTAAATAGCGACATTGCAAATAGTGCAGAGGGGGTGGAGAGGAGGCAGAGAGGGGGCGGGAGCTCAGTTCCTGCTCCTGGCTCTTCCAGCCTCCCCCCCCCCCCTGCAGATGAGGACGACGTATATCGGCTCGGTTTTCACGCTGAGCCGATATACGGTGTCCTCATCTGCAGGTCGTCTGAATCCACCCTCAGCCTGATGGTTGCCAAGAAAGTTTTGCACAACTAGCACAAATGCATCCCAAGCGTCAATTGGTTCAAACAGTGATGCATGTAGCACATTGTATCTGCCGCCAGATATGTCACTTTGTAAGGATCGTTCACAATCAGGAGAAACTATTTTTTATTTGTTCTTATTTGAAAATCCAGCAACATTGGTCGTGCAGAAAGAACCTGTCGGAGTGATGATCTTTCGATTCGTGCCAAATCATAGGCACCGCAAATGGCATTGCCTTCCTCTTGCCATACAGTCACTGTGAGAGGCCAAAGTAGCACATGGTGCAGCAGATGTGAGGTGCCCATTTTTTACCATAATCTCCAACTTTACACCCAAAATAATACTTGTAAGCAATCTTCACTCGCTTTGTCAGGTTTTTGCACTAAACACATGTGGTGTATTTACCACAAATGTAGCAAACATTGTCTGGATGGTTAACAGCTCCGCCTGCTCATCTGTAGGCTAAGGGTACCTGTCCATGGGCGGGTTTTCATTGCGTTCCCCACGGCGATAATCCAGCCGAGGGGAACACAGTGAAAGCTCTACATAGCGTTGCTATGGAGAGCACTTCCCCTCTGTCCACAAGTAGAGAATCATTGCGATTCTCTGCTTGCGGCCGGCAATGCGCAGCATCGCAGATAGGCTGACCGGCGGAGATCTGTCTGCCGGCTCCTGTGGGGCCCGTAGACAGGCAGCCTAAAACAGACATACTGGCTATATAAGAAAACAGTATTGGCAACTAAAAGCTTGTGCTTGGCCCATCTCACATTACATAGGCCTAGCAACTGCTGGCATCAGCTTACTGACATGCTCAGATGTGCCCGAATGCTGCAGGAACCGGCTGCTGCCAGGATGTGTTAGACGAGGTGCTGGAAGGCATGATGCAGGTAATGGTGCAGCAATTACAATGTTGCCATGCATCAGTACGTGGACTAATCTACCAAGCTGTTGCCAAACTACAGTTGGCCGATAACTTTAAGATCTAGATGTGCTAGGCAAATTTTGACTTCAGACCTGCATTCAGCGCACTCTATTTCATGTAAATAAGGGTGAATGCCCATGGACGGATTTCTACCGCGTTTCCCGCAGCAGAAATCCGCGCGTGAATTCCACATCTATTAGGTTTTATTGAACCTAGCTTTCTGCCTGCCAATGCTTACATGCGGAATTCAACCGCGGATTTCTAGCAGAAAATAAATCATGTCATGTTCTATTTGCCATGGATTTACGCCGTGGGAGGTCTCCATTAACATAGCATTAATGGAGACTGCGGAATTCCGCGATCACCAGCAGGCACTCTTGATTTTAATTGCGGTACTCTTGCGGCGTAAATCAGCAGGCGTATCCCGGCGACGCTCGTGGGCATGCGTCCTAACTTGTTTTTCTCCCAGTAGCAAAATCTTTATCAGTGTTAGGGTTGGCTGGCGAAGGAATTGTACGATTTCCCAGCGCTGCGAGGCTTGGAGAAATCGCTAAATTATGAAGCCAATGGCTCTATGCACATTTGCGATGCAGCATTAAAACAGAATCATGGGATGTCCATTCTTTTTGGGAACTCGCCATTGTTTTCAATGGGGCCGGCGGCGGCAGCAGTGCTGTTACAGAATTCCAAGAATTTCCTCGACACTTTGCTGTATATAGCTGTGGTTACAGGTTTGCAACTTTTACCCAGTGTCGTAATTACTTTTTCTGAGAGGCCCTTTCTCCGAAGTATTATGCCTTCAGCATCCAGGCTGTTAACTTCAATTTCTCGACCCCCAAGTAGGTTAGTGGACCCTCGAATAGGAGATCTTGTTTGACTGGTAACCACGGCGGACCCTGGATTGCTAGGGTCTTTAATAAAGGATATCAAGGCCTTTTGTCCCACATAGGAGCAACTAGAATTACAGCTGCTCGGCTCACCCGAACCTTCCTGAGAATATGAGGATCAGGGAAAAGGGGGGAAAGGCATAAGCGAGGTCTACGTCCCAATTTTGAGACAGGCCGTCTATCCCGCTTGGATTGTTCCTTGGATTGAGGGAAAAAAGTCCTGGCATTTTAAATTTGTCTTTGTGGCAAATAGGTCAATTTGTGGTCACCCCCACTGATGTATTATGAGATTGAAGGCCCACTGACTCAGACACCATTCTTCTGGGAGGATGCTTTGCCTGCTGATAAAGTCCGCAATAATATTTGCAGATCCCTTCAGGTGGATTGCTGAGAGCAATAGTACTGTGGATTCCACCCACCGTAATATTCTTGCCGTGCTGTGTTCCACCCTGCTGACGAATATATGATAAGGCTGTCATGTTATCTGTCAGGATTCTGACATGCCTCCCTCTGAGGTGGGGTTCTGCCACAGAAAGGGTCTCACATATTGGCCGTAGCTCTTTCTAATTGGACGAGTGTGCAGCTATTTAGGAGTCCCAGGTTCCCTGAAAGGTTAGTTAAGCTACTTGTGCCCCACCCCCTCTTGCTCGCATCTGTCATAATGGATATGGAGGGATCTTGTGACCAAGGGGTACCTTTGCTAAGGTTGTTCTGGGAAGTCCACCAGCGCAGGGACTGTTTAACCTGAACAGACAGACTCACCTTGGGAGGTCTGCTGTTTGTCCCAGTGGGCAAGCATAAAGCATTGCAACTGCCGACTATGAGCCTGGGCCAATGGGAATATCCGTATGCAGGCTGTTAGTAGGCCGAGAACTTTCATTGCGTCCCTAATGAAAACTCATGTTACCTGACACAGGAATCATACTGACTGGATGAGGTCCTATTCCCTGGAAGGGGGGAGCCGTGATTCTTGCGTGTGGGAATCTAGGAGTACTTCTTGATATATTTTTTGCGTGCCTGGATTTAGGTCTGATTTTTGCTTATTTACTATCCACCATAATTCGCTCAACATAGTCAGGAATATGGATAAATGTGTGCTCATAGCTTCCACTGATTTTGAAACCAACAGGAAGTCATCCAGATAGGGGAAAATAAGGATTTGTTTCCCCCTAAGGTAGGCTATCATCTCTACTACTACTTCTGTGAATACTCTAGGGGTGGTAGAGATACCAAAAGGCAGAGCCCTAAATTGGTAGCATACATCGCCTATCCACAAAACAAATCTTAAGTATTTGTAGTGGGCGGCAGTTATTGGGACATGATAATACGTGTCTTTAAGATCAATGGTGCACATGACGTTCCCGGAGTCTATTAGGGATACGATGGACCTAACGGATTCCATTTTGAATTTCCTATAAGAAATGAATTTGCTTAGGGCCTTGAGGTTAAAAATAGTTCTTATAGAGCTATTTGGTTTTTTAATCAAGAAAAGGAGGGAATAGATGATCTGGATTATGATTTTCTCCAGCAGGCTTTTGGGGTATTTTGTCGCTTTCCTAATTGTATCGTGTGCACACTTCGTGGAGCAAATTAGACACAAGCTATCAGCCTCATATCCAAAATGGCTCTCTGCCCAGAAACAGCCAGACAGGGCCTTTTATTGTACAGACACACAATGGGCGTGCAACAGGTTACATCAGTAACATATAGGATTCTCATTTGTCGGATCATATAGAATCCCCCGCCTCCCCTTCTCCCCACCTCTCTCAAGTAGAAGCCTTTGTCTTTAACATGTGTCCAAATCTGAAAGTGAAAGTAGATATCCCTTTGTTCAAGAAGATTCTGTGTGTGGGGGATGGGGAGGACTGGGAAAACACTCAAGCAATAACATAACACTGTGATTTAACTCTTTCCTTATGCAGCAGAGTTCCACCTTAGGCTGAAGTCACAAAACACACATAATACGTCTAGTGCAAATCGATAGACATTTTACACCAACCAATCATCATGTCTATCACAATCCCCCCTTAAAATGTCTATCCTCTAATTCTCTATCTAATTTTCACAGTTCTCTGCACATAAGCCTATAACTGGAGCGCGTTGTAGGTTCGTTTTAGAGTCTTCAAGGGGGTGTAGGACTTGTCCACTCCTTCTGGGGATGCATCCAGCAAACTCATGGTGGGAGCGGCTTTTCCAGCATCAGTTTCACAGGTCTCTCTGACACAGGGAATAACACAGCAGACTAGAACAGAAAAGATAACCATCAGTTCACATACAACAGCAACGCCCGTCTGTGCCAGGATCCTTTACCACCCGCTCATCCATGGCGAGTGCTGGTCCCAAAAGTTAGCTCTTTTTAGTTAGTGCGGTCAGCTTCTTAATGGCAAGTGCGTCTTTACCCGCGGGTCACATGTCATCTAGGATGTAGGTACAACAAGTCTCCCCTATCATCTTACAGACACTCCCCTTTTTAGCTAAAGTCATATCTAAGGTCACTCTATTTTTAAAAAAAGTCATAGTCGAGGTAGGTCCTATTGGTCGACTAGTCCCTATAAGGCGTCTCTAGTATAATTTATAAACCACTGCTAATTATAATAAACATAATTAATCCAGTCAACGTTTATTTTACCATAATGATCAGGAAAGTGGACTCGAATCTAGTTTTAACTTGGTCTCTAATTTTTAAAACTCGTCAGGTACCCCCCTTGGCTATCCTATGATGTCAATGTATACGTGTAGATCAAAACTACCACCAGGAGTCTCTCTTCTCGCTCTAGTATAATGTTACAATACTAGTAGCGTGCACAGGTACGCACGGCGTGGGACTCCCTAATCTTCACCCACACCAATGTCCCTCCTGGAGATAGTCCTAATGGTGAACACGTCCAAGTCGCCTCACCCTTGCGTCAGGGTTTTCCCACTGCCCGTAAGTCCCTACTCCTAGGGGGGGGGGATCCCTACCTCACCTCAGAGGGAGGCCATGGATTCCCTGGGCTCATTTCCGGGCATCCATACCCTCTATCTGTACAAGTTAACACCCCACAGGGTGTGCCCTCGCCGGAACCTAAGGTCTTCTGCACTATCCCTTGGCAAATGGGAATTCCACTGACAATCCATCTTAGGAGATCGGGGCAGGCACAGTACTAGTACATTTCTCCTTTTCTTTGGTAGCGTATGTGGTTGGCATTATCGGAACTGGCTCTTCATCTTTTTTAAACAAGGGAAATATTGGTGAGTTCCCCAAAAATCTCCCTCTACCCTGCCTAATTGCCCGGCAGGTGTAGTTTCCAGGGTAGTCAGTAACACTCTCTCCGGTGCAAAACACTTAAGTAGTTATAGAGTATTCCTCCTTCCATCTCTCACGGACAGTGTAATTAGCGGAAATGTTCGTGAAGAGACTAATAAACCACTCTTCAGCATCTACAGGGAGATTTAGGGGGACCATCCCCGAGTGTGGTCGGGCACTACCGCACATGCAACAGTTAGACTTGTTGCTCCTGTTAGCATTGTACCTCATCAACTCCAACCAGAGATTCTGGTCAGAGTAGCCGGTCGCTACTGTCAAGGTGTCCTCAAAAGGTAGGGTCGGCTATGATCATCATGTTCGTCAAGGTCTTTATCTTACGGCGGAGGGGGTTAATTATGGGTACGGGACTAAGTGAAGGCTTCCATTCGGCTGCATCTACCATACCCCTTATTTTAAACTTCCCTAAGGGATCTGTCCTCCCGTACCAGTATGTCCCCAGACTATAAGTCTCCCCGTCCCCCGGGCTTGGATCTCCCATGGTTAATGTAAAAACCGCATTAAAACCAAGCAACATACTAAGTTCAGCCTTCCAATACCTGCTGTCCTTATTATTCTCAAGGAGGGTTATACGACTAATTAGGGATTTCCCGCTCTTATCTTTCTTATTTAAGGCACTTCGCGGCTTATAGGACTAGTCTGTTCCTGCGTTCCATCCCACTAATCCCCAATAACGGCAGTCTTCTCCCCAGACGTTATCAGTGGCGCAAACATATTGTATTCCCCGGGTATATAAGTCATATAACCAGCTGGACTGAGCTAAATCTGGCCTGCGGTGGGATCTTGCGCCTAGACGAGGGACCACAATACAATAGTCGAAGGAATATGCGGCTACTTGAGCATTGAACGAGTTATACCAGAAGGTAACCATACCCCCATATTCTTCCGACTAAGGATTCCAGTTGCCACCCTCCTCTCTCACTAGCCCTAACCAGAGTAATGTCCTCGGCACAACTAAGACTGGTCTCCCGGATCCGAAGCTTTCTTACAGTATGAAGCGTGGATCCATGTAAGTCTTTCGGCTAGTTTCACAGCTGTGGCAGTAGTCAGAAGCACCTGGTAGGGGCCATCAAATCGGGGCTCAAGAGGGTGCTTCCTGGGGAACTTCTTGACGCACACCCAATCCCCAGGCTGCAAGATATGTGTCCCAGTGTCTGCCTCTGAGTCTGGAAGAGAACACCTGTGCATAGGCTTTGGTTAGTTCTTTAACAACGGAAATCACATACTCAGTCAACACATCAGATTGTAATTGTAACTACTGAGGATAGTAACGACCTAGCCTTGGGGCTAGCCCAAACAATCTCGTAGGGAGATAATGTATAATCCCCCCTGGGTTCATATCTAACACTGTATAAGGCTATTGGATGACAGTCTTTCCAAAGTGGCGTCATTTTTAAGTATCTTACTTTTTAGCGTGCCACTACGTCTCTCCACCTTTCCACTACTCTAAAGGTGGTACAGTATGTAAAAGGCCTGGGATACACCCAGAGCAGACATGACATGTTACATTCACCTGCAAAGTTTATACCTCTGTCTGACTCTGAATCACTTCTGGTACCCCATATTCACAGTTTACCTCGTTCATGAGCTTCTTTGCTGTTACCTACTTGTTTACCTTGGTAACAGGGTCGGCCTCCAACCTGCAAAGACATCAACAACAACAAGCACGTATTCATACTTCCCAACAAGTGGGAGCTGAACGTAGTCAATTTGCAATCCCTAAAATGGGTAGAGTGGTCCAGGCAAGTGTGGTGTGGCAAATTTACTTCTGCCCTGACTTACCCATGGCATAGATCATGCTAAACCGGACAAATGATGCAGCAGCTACAGAGAACCCAGAAGTCGCCCAACCTCTTTCAAGCGTCGTCGTCAGTGCTGCTTTACTAGGTGGGTCTTTGCGTCCATCAGCTGGGCCATCATGGGATACAGGAACTGTGGTGGGCAAGTGCTGTTGACTGTTCACCACACGCTGTCCTGTTTCTGCTGCTCCCATATTAGTCCATTTATTCTTTTCTTCCTTGCTGGCTTGTAACTGTAAAAGTCTTTTAGCATATCAAAGTCCAAATTTTTATCAATGTCCAAAGTTTTTTACCACTGACTCATGCTGTCAGTATCTTTCTTCTTTCTTCCACGGCTTGAGGGCCGCTGCCTTTGCTATGCTGTCAGCGAGGGTGTCGTCTCTCGCCTCTCCAGTGTAGGAATCGGTGTGAACTCTCAACTTTGTCAGGTAGAAGCAGGGCCTCCATGCGACTCTGTACCGCTGCACCATTCTCAATTGGTTGTCCTGCTAAGGTAAAAACTGTCTGGCCTTCCATATTGGGCCGTAATCATGAGCTATGCCAAATACATACCAGGAGTCAGTGTAAAGGGTTGCCATCTTACCTCTCGCCACTCTACTCGCCTCAGTGAGGGCCTTCAATTCCGCTTATTGTACTGTGACATGCGGAGGCAGAGCTTCTGCTTCTAGGACATCTTGTTGTGTGACCACTGCATATCCAATGTGGAGTCATCAATCCTCACCCTGATACCATCTGCAAAAAGCTCAACATATGCATTATCAACAGAGGTTCTGATAACTGTTTGCATATCTGCAGTTTCTTACTGTATTAGTACTAAATAATCGTGCTGATGTTCTATTTCACATGGCTCAGAATCTTGTTATCTTATTCCATTTATTTATTTATTTATTTATTTTTAAACCCAATAGCTGATTTACAACACCTAGATCATCTATGACCCAGATCACCTATGCCTCCCCCCTTTTGAACCGGAATACTCAATGGAAAAAGAGTCATTGCGTTCAAACTAGTAAACCAAGAGGCACAAAAACAAGCACTTTGTAGGTCAAGATGACATTGTATGCAGCGAAGTCTGAGCGAAAATATCCTTTAGATTTTTTTTTTTTTTTTTTCAGGTTGCAGTTAGCATTTTTTAACACAAGGGGGCGCCACACAATTCAAATTTTACGTCACCCAGTGTAATAGTATTTCTGGGTATGGCCAGCGTTTAGCTTTTACTCTCCTGTCGGAATATAATTATAGCTTCAGTGTAGACTGACACTAGAATATACAAAAGACTTAAAGAAAAACTAAAGAATACGGATGAATTAACATCCTACTCTGGGCAATTCAGTCCCTCTTTCTTCACATAAAAAGTAAAATTACTTCACCAAATTGCATGAAAAAAGTTTGCTGGGTGACTATAGGGAAATTATTTCATCTGTAGGAGCCTTCCATAACATCATCTGTCTGAGCATCCATTGGAGAAGCGGGCAGTGGAAAACAGAGCCCCTGGAAACATGAGAGAGCGTCCCCTGTCATGTATTCCTGGTCTCTGCCCCCCATGCATCAACTCCAATCTTCCATGCACTATAAACCAGCTTAGTCGTCTACTATGTCCCAAGCTGCATCTTCACAAAGGTTTGTTTCCCTGAACTTATCACACATCCAAAGTGGCCACATCTTGGAGCGCAACAAAGTCTGGTCAAACAAAACCTTACTTCAGACAATCATGATGTTAGCACTGGATACAGTGGCATTGGGGAATATAGGCCTCCCAAATGCAGCAAAATGGCCGCCAGAGGCAGAAAGGGGCGGGGCTACAGATCTCCCAGGCGAGGCAAAATGGCTGCCGGAGGACCGGGTGGGGCCAGGGGCAGCAGCACTCCCAGGTGAGGCAAGATGGCCGCTGGAGGAGGAAGGGGCGGGGCCAGGTCCTGTCCCGGATGGGGAGGGACCGGAAGTAACATCACACACCCTGAAAGTGAGCACATGGGGGGGAAGTAACTTCAGGGTGGGGGCAGGCCTCACTACATTTACTGCAGAGTCACACTATGTTGGATTGTAAACATTGCAAGCGCGGCCGCCATTACAGGGAGGGGCTGTAGTCAACACAAAGGCATTACATTGTTCATAAGCAATACACATACCCCCCTACATGCTTTCTCCTCTTCAATCGCTTAATTACGTTATACCTCCTCCTAGCAATCTAAAAACGCCTTTCTTTCTGCTAGGCTTCCTGCTCATCTTCTGAAAACTTTCTACAACTTATCCTACCTGTCCATGACCTAACATTTCTTTCTGCAACTTTTCCTGGTCCTTCTCTTTGTATAACATTTCTACATGTTTTGCATATTCCAAAACATCCTGTACTGATCCCTCATTCTATTCTGCCTGCTTATTCTATTCTATACTGTGTCCAGAAACTTCGAAGTGTTCCTTTTGTAAAATCTGCTTTCTTCAAATCCTTCCCATATAACCTCTCTTTCCCACTCAGAAAAGACAAAGGAAACAGAAAGGGTTAATTGAAAAAAGCTTTCAGTTCACTCTCTTATCAGCAGCCCTCCCCGCAATAATAAACACTGCACATTCTTTCTATAATAGCAGACAGACGGGATTACTGGAGAATACCCACAACGGCTCAAGGTATATATATATATATCTCATCTACCTTTATATCAACCCAAGGTCTACTAGCAATCCCGAAGAGCACTTCCTGTACACGTCCTAGACAGGACATTTTAGCTATACACAGAGACTGACGATTATTTTCAATGACCAAGAGTTTTCTGGAGCCAGCCGTCACACCACGGCTATACTTCATACCTTTTTACATATGAGAACATAACACGCTCAATCATAAAAGGTAAATATACGTATCATAAATCTTCCTAACCTCACACTAGTATTACCTAGGAGAAAGTGTCACTGGCGTGTTCCCTCAGACGTAAACAGCCGAGTCCGCCCTCCCGACACATTAACCCTCACAGAATTTATCTCTTGGTCTTGTATACACAGTGTTTAACCGTCTCAGACACAACAGCATACAAAATACCCCTAGACAGGTAACATGGTGATTTTCCGAGTGGACAGAACTAGAGTTATTACCTGTCTTTCAGTGAAGGTCCAGTCTGGATCAGGAACAGGCAGAAAAGCAGTCAGAACCCAGCTCACATCGGTAGATTTACATAAAGCAATCTTACCGTGTTCTGTAGATTTTCAGGCCCCTGAGTTCTGCGTGCCATCTGCCGATCTCTGTACGTTCCAGGCTGTGACCTCACAGATCCACTCGCTCACCCAGGGACTCCACTGATCTGGATTATGATTTTCTCCAGCAGGCTTTTGGGGTATTTTGTCGCTTTCCTAATTGTATCGTGTGCACACTTCGTGGAGCAAATTAGACACAAGCTATCAGCCTCATATCCAAAATGGCTCTCTGCCCAGAAACAGCCAGACAGGGCCTTTTATTGTACAGACACACAATGGGCGTGCAACAGGTTACATCAGTAACATATAGGATTCTCATTTGTCGGATCATATAGAATCCCCCGCCTCCCCTTCTCCCCACCTCTCTCAAGTAGAAGCCTTTGTCTTTAACATGTGTCCAAATCTGAAAGTGAAAGTAGATATCCCTTTGTTCAAGAAGATTCTGTGTGTGGGGGATGGGGAGGACTGGGAAAACACTCAAGCAATAACATAACACTGTGATTTAACTCTTTCCTTATGCAGCAGAGTTCCACCTTAGGCTGAAGTCACAAAACACACATAATACGTCTAGTGCAAATCGATAGACATTTTACACCAACCAATCATCATGTCTATCACATAGAAACCTTCACCCCTCTTCATCTGTCCACCATAGGAACAGGAAGACACTGTTGGTGGAGGTGCTTTTAAGGCTCTTCCTGTCCCTACAGAGGGCATCCGTCATGTGTAAAGGGTCCGTCGTGATGACGACCGGGGAAATATGGGTTTCAGACGGGGTGTGTGTGTGTGGGAGGGGGTGGGGGGGGTGCCCAGACCACCCTGGCAGTTTCATTCTCCCCCTCTACTGGGCGATGTCACTTTTGTGTCATCTGTAGCTGACCGTAGGTTGGTTTCCCACCTTGCGAGATTGGGACACTACCCCCAATCAACAGGATGAGTGTCTTCTGTCACCTTTCCCTGATTTCCTTTCTTCTTTGTCAGTCCCTACTACTTTTTCCTCCCTTTGTCTTACTAATGCCTCACACCTCAGTCGTTTTGGTGATTCCCTTTTGAGTAATTAAATCGCCCCCCATGACTAGCAGCTCATTTTGTATTTATAATGGCAGATGTCTGAACATCCCCGCTATGATGGGCTAGATTCTGGCACATATGCACAAAAAACGGATCCTGATAGCCATCTTTCAGGGAAGACACAATATTAAACGTTGACGCGAAAATTTTCGCACGAACTATAGTTAAGTGCTTAAAGAGGTTGTCCCAAGGCAAAACATCAAAATTTTACATTAGCCCATTCCCCCTGTCACCCCCCGGCATAAAATAGCACTTTAAAGCGGTTTTTAAACCGCTTACTACTCACCGATGCGATGAAATATGGACTTAGAAAAATCTTCTCCCTAAGATGGCCGCCGGTCCTTTCCCAGGGGTGCACCGCGGGTCTTCTCTTCTCCTTCCTTGTGTTCCATTGCCGATTCCAGCCTCCTGATTGGCTGGAATCGGCACACGTGACGGGGCGGAGCTACGATGACGACGCGGTGACCAGCTCTCCGGCACGAGCGGCCCCATTCACCAGGCAGAAGCACGGACTGCGCAAGCGCGTCTAAAAACGCCAGAAGACATCGGAATTAGACGGAGCCATGGAGACGGGGACGCCAGCCATGGAGACGGGGATGCCAGCAACGGAGCAGGTAAGTGAATAACTTCTGTATGGCTCATATTTAATGCACGAAGTACATTAGAAAGTGCATTAATATGGCCATACAGAAGTGTATAACCCCACTTGCTGCCGCGAGACAACCCCTTTAAGGTCTCGTATTTTTCAGCTGAACCATAGAGACTAGATGGGACTTGTCCCAGGGCCGTGAGGCTAGGGACAATACGATACAGACCCTCTCATTAATAGGCAGAGCGCGAGAAGCAAACAGTCCCCTGTGCCTTCTCTTGGTTGATGCAGAGAAGACTTTCGATCGGGTGAGCTGGGCATTTCTCGAGGCCACACTGAAGAAAATAGGTCTGGGTAGTAGACTAATAAGTTGAATAATGGCCCTTTATAACAACCCCACAGCACAGGTCCAGGTAAACGGGAAGCTCTTTGCCCAGATCAATATCGGAAATGGTATGATGCAGAGGTGCCCACTTTCCCCGACCCTGTATGTCCTAGTTATGGAATCGTTAGCCAATGCCATCAGGGAGAACAAGGAGATACAGGGTTTTAGGGCAGCCCAAAATAACCACAAAGTGGCATCGTTCGAGGATGGCCTTTTTGTATATATTACAAATCCTAGCCGGGCTTTACCTGTTATTCTTCCCGAATTCGATAGATATAGCCAGGTTAGCAACTTTAAAATGAACTTTAATAAGTCAGAAATCCTGAACATCACACTCCCAACATCGGAAATTATACACCTTAAACCCCTGTTTTCCTTGAAGGGGCAGGATTACAATACTTGGGGGTTTCCTCACTCCTGACCTAGGAAAATTATTCAAATTGAATTTTGAACCAATGTTCTCCTCTATAGCAAAATATTTAGAAAGGTGGCATCCGCTGACCCTCTTGTGGTTAAGTAGAATCAATACCATTAAAATGAATTCTCTCCCTAAGCTCCTTTACCTTTTTCAAACTCTGCCCATACAGATCTCACAAAATTATTATAACCCGTTAGTGACCAAGCCTGTTTGCGCCTTAATGACCAGGCCAAATTTTGCAAATCTGACATGTGTCACAAAGGTTTTGCATATCCAAGCGATTCTGACATTGTTTTTTCGCCACATGTTGTACTTCATTTAGGCGGAAAAAATAGACCGATAGAATTTGTGTTTATTTATTAAAAGCGCCAAAATTGGGAAAATTTTGAAAAAATCGTCATTTTTTCACATTTCCAACGGCAATATCCTAAATATGTGCAAACATAATATAGAAATTTTTGCTAAGATTTATATTTCCACCCGTTTACTTTATTTTGGGCGCACATTGGAAAAACTTTCGTTTTTTTTTTAACCATTTAGGAGACGTACAAATTTAACATTACTTTTTAGCATTTTGAGAAACACTTTGTTTTCCTGCACCAAGCCAAGATTGGAAAGGCTCATGAGTGTCAAAATAATAGATACCCCCACAAATGACCCCATTTTAAAAACTACACCCTTTAGTGTATTCACTGAGGGGTGTTATGAGTATTTTGACCCCAGCTTTTTTTTCAAGAATTAATTCAATTTAGAGGAGAAAAAGTAAAATTTCATATTTTTGCAATTCTATCATTTTAAAGACATATTTTTTTCCTATAGTTTACATGAAAATGAGGATGTACACCCCAAAATGGATACCCCTGTTTCTCCCGTGTTCAGAAATATACCCATTGTGGCCCTAATATTATATCTGAGTCCACAACTGGGCCCAAAACGAAAGGAGTAGTCAGTGTCTTTCAGAACAGAAATTTTGCTTGAAGTCCTTTTAGACCCCATAGCACACATGTAGAGTTCTTGAGCGCCCAAAACCATAGAAAACCGCCACAAATGACCCCATTTTGAAAACTAGACCCCTTAAGGAATTTATCTAGGGGTGTACTGCATATTTTGACCCTACCGTCTTTGAATGAATTTAAGCCAAGCAAAAGGAAAAAAATTAGGATTTTCGGTTTTTTGGCAATTCTGTCATTTTAAAAACAGCTTTTTTTGTACAGCACACATATGAATGAAGACTTGCACCCAAAAATGGATACCCCTGTTTGTCCTGTGTTCAGAGACATACCCATTGTGGCCCTAATCTTATGTCTGGATGCACAACAGGGCCCAAAATGAAAGGAGTAGTCAGTGGCTTTCAGAACATAGATTTTGCTTGAAGTCCTTTTAGGCCCCATTGCCCACTTGTAGTGTTCTTGAGCGCCCAAAACCATAGAGAACCCCCCACAAATGACCCCATTTTGAAAACTAGACTCCTTAACGAATTTATCTAGGGGTGTACTGTGTATTTTGACCCCACAGTTTTTGAATAAATTCAAGCAAAGCAAAAGGAAAAAAATTAGGATTTTCGTTTTTTTGGCAATTCTGTCATTTTAAAAACAGCTTTTTTTGTACAGCACACATATGAAGGAAGACTTGCACCCCAAAATGGATACCTATATTTGTGCTGTTTTCAGAAATATACCCATTGTGGCCCTATCTTATGTCCGCATGCACAACGGGGCCCAAAATGAAAGGAGTAATCGGTGGCTTTCAGAACATAGATTTTGCTTGAAGTCCTTTTAGTCCCCATTGCCCACTTGTAGTGTTCTTGAGCGCCCAAAGCCATAGAGAACCCCCACAAATGACCCCATTTTGAAAACTAGATCCCTTAACGAATTTATCTAGGGGTGTACTGTGTATTTTAACCCTACAATTTTTGAATAGATCTAAGCAAAGCAGTAAGAAAAAATTACGATTTTCCTTTTTTGGGCTATTGCGTCAATTTAAAAACATTTTTTTTTGTACAGCACACATATAAATGACGACTTTCACCCCAAAACGGATACCCCTGTTTGTCCCGTGTTCAGAAACATGCCCATTGTGGCCCTAATAGACTTACAGGACACATGGCTAGGCCTACAATGAAAGGAATACCCGTTGGATTTCAGGGTACAACTGAATAAATTCCAGGCCCCATTGCCCACTTATTGAGCCATTGAGCGGCCAAAACTATAAAGAACCCCCTCAAATGACCCCATTTTGAAAACTAGACCCCTTAACAAATTTATCTAGGGGTGTACTGCGTATTTTGACCCCACAGTATTTGAATGAATCTAAGCAAAGCAGAAGGAAAAAGTTATGATTTTCAATTTTTGGGGCAATTTTTTAAATTTAAAAACAGTTTTTTTGTAAAGTGCACATATGAATGAAGACGTTCACCCCCAAATGGATACCCCCGTTTGTCCCGTGTTCAGAAACATACCCATTGTGGCCCTAATTTACTTAAAGGACCCATGGCAAGGCCTATAAAGGAGGGAACACCCGTTGGATTTCAGGGCACAACTGAATAAATTCCTGGCTCCATTGCTTATTTGTACGGAATAAAAATTGACTCCCTAAAAATTTCCCCCTCCCCTCCCCCACACACTCCGCGCCCTTTTTGGCGTTCGCAAATCTTAGATAAAAGTAATAATATGAACTGTGTGGTATTTCCGAAGACAGGGGTAATTACGAAGGCTGGTTGGAATGGGCCTATGGGGCAATAAAACCGGTATCCCCCTCCTCTCATGCTTTTTGGGGGTCATTTCAGTAGGGGGTATGGGGTGTAAAAAGTGGCGTTCCATGAGTCTCCGTAAGCTTGATGAGGTGCGGCGGTCTCACATAGAAGGCGCTCAACAAGCTGCTCCTGGAACTGCAGGAAGGCGAGCGTTCCCGGGGCTTCTTGTAAAATACGTATCACAGGTAGCGGTCTGAATAGCACTGGGCTCACGCAGCCGTAGGCGGAATCTGCTTGCGGAGGCCTGCAGCGGATCCCAGCTGTGAGCCCGGCTGTGACCCTGCGTACGGCCGCATAATGTACTGCGCATAACTGCGTACTTACACGGGCGGTCATGCGCAGTAGTTTTTTTTGTTTGTATTTCCCGCACCGTCGCTTAGCGATGACGTGGGTACCCGCAGCCCGTATACAATGTAGTTGCGTATGGGCAGCGGGTATATCCGCGACCACGGAGCACAATTTGTCTCTATGTTGCGGATATCCGCGGTAAAATAGAACCTGCTGCGTTCTCTTTTCTGTGAGTGGATTACACAATTCCGACCCACTAATGTGAGCGGAATTGTGTAATCCAATGCGATTGATCTGCGTATTACTGCGGATCAGACGCATGCGGAATCCGTAATTCCTATCCGGTCATGTGAGACCGGCCAAAGGTAGATCTCTACCTATTTATCACGTGACCGGGGACCGCTCAACGAGGCCACCGGTCACTGCTCCAGGCTCTCGGCGACCGTTGGTTGCTGGGAGCAAGGAGATTTTAAGTTTCCTGGGCTCCCCGACTCCTGCACATGTGTCCGGTGTTTTGCCGGCGGTCGCATGTGCAGAATCCGGGTAAGTTCATGGATGAGGATCGCGTCGGGGTGCAAATACGGAGGCCTCCGGTAAAAAGTTTCATCTCCTCTCACCGATCGCATCGGTGAGGGGAGATGAAACTTCAAATTTTTTTTAAAACTTTTACGTGATCGCCATTATCCATTGTATAACGGCGAACACGTGACCAGGAACCGCTCACCGCGGCTCCCCGAGAAATCTCCAGGCTCTTGGCTCAGTTTTGTAGCCAGGAGCAGGGAGATTTTCAATTATCCTGGCAATCCACAGCTTTTGCGCATGCGTCCGCCATTTTGGCGACGGGCATGTACGCAGAAGCTGGGGGCCTTATGTGCGTACTTTCATCCTCCCTCACGGATATGATCCGTGAGGGGAGATGAAACGTACGCTTTTTTACCTTTTTTTTTTTTACTTTTTCACACTTTTTTTTTAACTTTACATGATCACTTTCATCCATTGGATGACAGTGATCATGTCCCCAGTGACATCCCTCTGCTCTTGGCTACACATGGCAGCCAGGAGCAGAGGGATTTTGAATGTCCCGGGGCTCGAGCCCCTCTGTGCACGCGCCCGATGTCAATCATCGGGCGCGCATGCGCAGAGGGGGACCTCGGGTCCCGGACCATCGGGACATCGGGGAGGACTTAGGTGAGTATTTTCACCTCCCCTCATGGATCCGATCCATGAGGGGAGGTGAAACTAGCACTTTTTAAAAAAACTTTTAAAACTTTTTCACGATCGCCGCTATCCAATGGATAGCGGCGATCGTGGGCCCGGGGACCGCTCACCGCGGTCCCCGGTAACACCTCCTGGTTCCTGGCTACCTTCAGGAGCCGGGAGCCAGGAGGTTTTGAATTTGCCGGGGGCTCCCGGGCTTCTGCGCATGCGCCTGACGTAATCGTCTGGCACGCATGCGCAGAAGGCCGCCGGCGGGTCCGGGAGGACCAGATCTCCGGGGGATACCGCCGACAAGCCAGGTGAGAATTTTCAGCTGCGCTGATGGATCCGATCCATCAGGGCAGCTGAATATCTTTTTTCACTGCTTTATTTACTTTTTTGCGATCGGCGCTATCCATTGAATAGCGCTGATCACAATGCCGGGGGGGGGGGGGTTCTTGCAGCCCGGGATGACAGTTCCATGCTGTCGGCTACCTGCGGGCACCGACAGCATGGAGCTGTCACGTCCATAGCCCGAGGGGCTTTATTCTCTGTAGGACACATGTTTTTATGTCCTCAGAGAATAAAGCCCACTTGGGCAGGACGTAAAAACACTATGGGCTGGTCGTTAAGGGGTTAATGAACTCTGATGAGCAGTGACACACTTTGTTTTGGGAGGTTTTGAGGTCGCGTCTCAGCTACAGACTGCTTACTCTGCGAAAAGAGAGGGGTTTACCAGATCTGCTTCTATAGTACAGATCGGCGATCTGTAAGACTTTCTTGGACCTGGTGCACGGTGAGGCCTTTCAAATTATGGGTTGAATTGGAACACAGCTATGCTCCAGGATGGGTCCGGGGACTTCTTTGGCTGAGAGGAGGATAAGGATGGCGGTATCAGGGTTAAAATTCTAAGTACAGCACCAATCAGGCCCACCCCACTTGCCCCGCTGCCGGCCGTAAGAATAGACACCACACAGGGATCTGGTATCATTCCTCACACGGGACATGGCTCTCGGCTGTGCCCACGTCGACGTCGTGCTTTATTACAGATTACATGAGATCTTATACCCTTTGTCCCATCCCCACTAGGGGGTGATGGGCTCATAACCATATATGGGAAGTCCGGATTTGCGGACTGAGACAGTGAAAATCATATAACAGTCATTATCTTGATACTGGCGCCTCTGGCTTACGTACAGAAAATCACGTATTCAATTAACTCCAGTACAAAGAATCACCCACTCAATTCTAAGAAGTCCGGATTTCGGCCTAAGACAGTGAAAGTTATGTACATTTGAACATCTTGATATCTTGTTTCTGGGAAAACGGCCAAGTACATGCGTCCTTCATGTCTGGTTCTTTTTTGCTGTGTTTCTAGAACATCTCTTGCAAAGCCTTGGGATATCTGATGTAAGGCGACATATAAGTTTTTTCTCTCATTTGGAATTGAATAAAACTTGCATATAGGTATAAAACATAAAAAACACATATGGCAATATATATATATACCCTCACAAACCCCCCTAAAAAACTTAATATGAAGATCAAGCATCAGACTTTGCACTCTTCCTCGGTCGTCTCTCCTTTGCGTCAGGGTTTCTCCACTGCCCGTAAGTCCCTACTCCTAAAAGGGAGGGATCCCTACCTCACCTCAGAAGGAGGCCATGGATTCCCTGGGCTTATTTCCGGGCATCCATACCCTCTATCTGTACAAGTTAACACCCCGCAGGGTGTGCCCTCGCCGGAACCTAAGGTCTTCTGCACTTTCCCTAGGCAAATGGGAAGTCCACTGACAGTCCATCTTATGAGACTGAGGCAGACACAGTACTAGTCCATCTCTCCATTCTTCTGGTAACGTATCTGGTTGGCATTATCGGAACTGGCTCTTCATCTTTTTCAAACAAGGGAAATTTTGGTCACATTAAAGGGATAATACACGTACAGGAAATTACATACCCCACCTCTTTCTGCTAAAATCATATCCAGGGCCACTCTATTTTGGAACGCCATGGATGCAGTGGGCCCTAATTGGTCAGCTAACCCTTGTAAAGCATCCCTAGTGTAGTTCACAAACCTCTGCTGATTGTAATAGATATAATTCATCCAATCTACATTATTATTAACAGTGACAATAGCAAATAAGGACTCAAAACCTGCTTTAACCTGATCTCTAGAATTAAATTCATCTGGCACCCCCCTTGGCACTCCTATTGTATCTATGTATACATGTGGATTAAAGTTACCACCTGGAGCGTCAATGTCTCTCTTAGCACAATGCGGTGTTGGATTCTCACCCTCAGTGTACTCTTCATATTGCACATTTGATTGTATTAATTTGTTCTGAAACAGGGGGCTAGTGTACAGTAGTCAAAGGTGTGTGTTAGAGGAATTGTACCACATTATAGCATGTAAAGGATATGCAGGATCATGAGTTCTTTCAGTGCGAAGTGTGGATCCAAGTGGGCTTTCCTTCGAGCTTGACTGCAGTTGGGGTGGTGAACAACATCTGGTAGGGACATTCAAACCGGGTTTCTCTCTCAAACTCTTTACATAGACCCTGTCACCTGGTTTCAGATTGTGACACTCATCTGTAGGACCTGGGAGAAAAGCAGAGACTGCAGAATACATTATTAACAATTCCTTGGAGGGACCTATGACAAAATTAACAAGAAAATCATTCCCCAAACTCTGATACTGTGGCATGTATCCTCCTAAGAGAAAAAGAAAAACTAATAGAAGACACTCAATTCAAAATTTACCCATTTCCTCTATTGTCTTTTGTATCTACTTTCCCACTACTCCGCGGACGGTAGGGTGTGTGAAAAGCCTGGAATATACCCAAAACAGACATGATGTGTTGCATTATTTCACCTGTGAAGTGTGTACCTTTGTTTGACTCAATCACTTCCGGTACCCCATATCTGCAGATTACCTCATTCATGAGCTTCTGTGCGGTTACCTGCTTATTTACTTTGGTAACAGGGTAGGTCTCCAACCTGAAAAGACATCAACAACAACAAGCACATTTTCATGCTTCCCAACAAGTAGTAGCTGAGTGTAGCCAATTTGCAATCCCTGAAATGGGTAGAGTGGTCTAGGCAAGTGTTATGTGGCAAATTTTACTTCTGCCCTGTTGCTTACGGCAAAGATCATGCAAAATTGGACAAATGATGCAGCAGCTACAGAAAACCAAGGAGCCACCCGTCCTCGTTCAAGCGTCGTCATCATTGCTGCTTCGAGAGGTGTGTCTTTCCGTGCATCAGCTGGGCCATCATGGGGCACAGGGACTATGGTGGGCAAGTGCTGTTGACTGTTCACCATACATCGTCCCTTTTTAGTCCATTTGTCTTTTTCTTAACTGTAAAGTCTTTAGCATATCAAAGTCCAATGTTTTTATCAAAGTCCAAGTTGTTATCAAAGTCCAAGTTTTTATCAAAGTCCAAGTGTAGTCAAAGTCCAAAGTTATTATCAAATTCTTCTTTTCTTCTTTCTTCCACGGCTTGAGGGCCGCTGCTTTTGCTGTGTGGCCTGTGATGGCGTTGCCTCTTGTTTCTCCGGTGTAGGAATTGGTGTGAGCTTTCCACTTTGTCAGGTAGAAGTAGGGTCTCAATGAGACTGCACCGCTGCAACATTTTTAATTGGCTGTCCTGCTGAGGTAAAAAACTGTCTGGCCTTCCATGTTGGGCCGTAATCATGAGCTATGCCAAATGCATACCGGGAGTCAGTGTAAATGTTTGCCGTCTTACCTTCCTCCACTCTACACGCCTCCGTGAGTGCTTTTAATTACGCTTCTTGTACTGCGACATGCGGAGACATTCTGCTTTTAGGACATCTTGTTGTGTAACCACTGTATATCCAGTGTGGAGTCGTCAATCACCCTGGGTACCATCTATAAAAAACAACTCAAAATATGCATTATTAACAAGGGCTTTCAGTAACTTTTTAAAACTTAAATTTTCTTGTTGCATCAATGCTAGACAATCAGGCTGGTATTCTATTTCAAAAAGATCAGAACCTTGTTGCAAAAAATTTAAAAATTTAAAAAAAATGGCTTGCAAAAAATTTTAAAATGGCTGAATTTAAAAATGGCTGACTTGCAATACCTAGATCACCTATGCCTTCTCCTCCCCCCCTTTAAACCAGGGTACGCAATTGGAACAATAGTACCCGGTTTAAGGTATTGTAAAAAGATTTGATGGATGCAGATAAGGCCTGTAAGATGTTAGCACCAATAACAGACATAAGTTACATCGGGACAGAATAATCTACAAACATCTATTCATATTTGAAATGTGAGATCCCTTTAAGTGAATTCATTATTAGTCTGATCCTGCCTGCAATATCTTTATCAAATTTCAGACAGGAGAAAAAAAAAAAAAAACTTTTACTAGCTGCTCAAAATCCTCACCCCTCCCTTGTGGACAAGAGGGATGAAACTTTACTACGTACTATTACATCATCTAGCTCCACCCCTTCGATATTGGCACATTGCGTCCGTCTTCTCAGCTCCATTTCAGCTTAACCGTCTACACGTCCACATCTCAACCAAGCAAAGTCCCATGCATGGGGAGGACTTTTATCCCCAGTCAATTATCTGCATCACACATTCCACCACAGCTCGAACACGGGTCACCAACTCTCATCCATCCATGCTCTCAAGTTTGCTCCGTCACCCCCCTTGGAGGTGTACCAGTACATGCAGATGCACGGACAAAAAAAGTTTGACAAACATACATCAGTTGAAAAACATTGAGGTGAGTGCTATTATCTTATAAAGTACATAATTCTATTGAGATGAGATTGTGAATGAGCGCTATCTTTGACAAATTATGTGAAAAAGTTTGCTGAGTGACTGAAATATTCTATATTTCTTATTTACTGAAGCTATTATATGCTGTATTAAACGCTAAAGTGTTTTAGAATCTGTGGGTGTTTTTCAACCCCCCTTGTGACCCTGAGCTCAGAGTGAATCTGAAAGCCCCCACCTTTTCAAAATAAATCTCTGAATATGCATTCACTGACTGAACAGCCCTGCATTTTGAAATCATAATTAACACATATCCTGGGACCTTGCAACATTCATTTTCAACCCCTGTATAAGTAAGAATATACATTAGAAATTACTATATTTCCCTGCCTACTAAGACAGTATAACTACCGTATATACCGGCGTATAAGACGACTTTTGAAAAATCTGCTCTGCAGTCGGGGGTCGTCTTATGCGCCGGTAATACAAAAAAAAAAAAAGTGTAAAAAAAAAAAATGTATTACTCACCTCCCACGGCGTTCTGTCGCGCTCCGGCAGGATGTCGCTCGCTCTGGCAGGCTGTCGCTCGCTCCTCGTCCCCGGCGCAGCATAGCTTTCTGAATGCGGGGCTTGAAATCCCCGCTTCCAGAAAGCTAATACACACGCCGGCAGCCATGACAGCATTGAATGGCTGTGATTGGCTGAAGGCGCACGTGTTAGCAATCACACCCATTCAATGATGTCATTGAATAGTGTGATTGGCTGAAGCCACGTGTGCTTTAGCCAATCACAGCCATTCAATGATGTCATGGCTGCCGGCGTGTGTATTAGCTTTCTGGAAGCGGGGATTTCAAGCCCCGCATTCAGAAAGCTATGCTGTGGCGGGGACGAGGAGCGAGCGACAGCCTGCCGGAGCGAGCGACATCCTGCCGGAGCGCGACAGAACGCCGTGGGAGGTGAGTAATGAATTTTTTTTTTTTCTCCACTGTATACCGGCGTATAAGGTGACAGTTGGGGGGTCGTCTTATACGCCCCGTCGCCTTATACGCCGGTATATACGGTAATTAAATTCATTTCAATTCATTGCAAGCAAGCCAAGATATTAACCAAGGTTGTTATTGCATTTTCTCTCTCGCTGTTATCTTCCGACCTTGAAGACTGAACACAAGCTCGCAGCTACATGTCAACAAACTCTTCTCCCCTAAAAGCAAGCTCAGTTAACTATTTGCACTTACAGTATATACATATATATATACACACATATATATCCATATCTATTATCTATCTTGTATTATACACATTTTCATCTCTTTCTTTGCCAACAAATCACATGCATTGTAACTTACTTATCGACTTTGCCTGCTCCTTCAGCACTTTCTCTCCCCTACCTAACTGCCAATATAACCTTCAATAGACACTCTCCTGACGCCCTCTTGATCACTTACTGTACTTTTCAACATTTCACTTACGGACACTTTCTTAAACAAATAATGTGTATATACTTTCTCTGACTGTCTCTCTCTCTCCTCTCCAGCACTTTCTAGCAAACCTTGGTCTTTCAAGGCACCTCTGCGTCCTAAAGACCTCCTCCCAGACACCATTTTGTAATCTGCCGTGCGGGTCGGTGTCACACATTTTCATTAGAGTTTTCTTACATTTTACAGATTCATCCACACGGCGGCAGCCCTTGAGGGGCTCTGTCTTCTTTAATAAGGTCTTACGCATATTACAACAACAATAATAATACGCTCCATAGAATGCATCCCTCTTAATTTTCAAATTGTCAGCCCCTTATATACCGGCAGAACAACCGAGGGTCCCTTCTCCTTATGGAACCAAGCCCCATAAAATGCATCTCTCTGAAATCAAATCGCTAGCCCCATATATAAGGCAAACCGACCGAGAGTCCCTTCTCTTATGAAGCCTTATCTCACAAAATGCATCCCTCTCTGCTAAACCATTAACAACTAACTAAACTAAACTGAGGGTCCCTTCTCTTGTGAGACTAAATGAAAAGAAAGAGAAAAAAAATACTTCTGCAGATAGAACAAACAATCAAACAATCTCCACTATCGCTAAAACGCTACGGACTTCAAAGTACAAATAAACTACAGACTAGTTTCTGGGTGAGCCATTGGTGCGCATATCACGGTCAGTGGTCCATGACGGCAAACCCGGAGCCCACACGAGTTACCGTGTAGAACTCTTAACCCAACCCGTCCGGTCACAAACCACAGATAGTCAGTCCCGCTGCAAGACTCGCAGTGTAAAACACAACATAAATATATGTTTGTCTTACCTGGAGTTCTAAGTGAGTTGATCAGGCTCGGTTTGCAGCAGGACGGCTTCTCAGTAGCGTGGATCCGGGTGGAATGCGTTGTAAGCTCCGATTTTACCGCCGCACGTTCGGGCGCCATTTATCAGGGTTAAAATTCTAAGTACAGCACCAATCAGGCCCACCCCACTTGCCCCGCTGCCGGCCGTAAGAATAGACACCACACAGGGATCTGGTATCATTCCTCACACGGGACATGGCTCTCGGCTGTGCCCACGTCGACGTCGTGCTTTATTACAGATTACATGAGATCTTATACCCTTTGTCCCATCCCCACTAGGGGGTGATGGGCTCATAACCATATATGGGAAGTCCGGATTTGCGGACTGAGACAGTGAAAATCATATAACAGTCATTATCTTGATACTGGCGCCTCTGGCTTACGTACAGAAAATCACGTATTCAATTAACTCCAGTACAAAGAATCACCCACTCAATTCTAAGAAGTCCGGATTTCGGCCTAAGACAGTGAAAGTTATGTACATTTGAATATCTTGTTTCTGGGAAAACGGCCAAGTACATGCGTCCTTCATGTCTGGTTCTTTTTTGCTGTGTTTCTAGAACATCTCTTGCAAAGCCTTGGGATATCTGATGTAAGGCGACATATAAGTTTTTTCTCTCATTTGGAATTGAATAAAACTTGCATATAGGTATAAAACATAAAAAACACATATGGCAATATATATATATATATATATACCCTCACAGCGGGGAATCAGGGTTTCACCCTTCACAAGTTCCCTCCTGAAGATTTGAGATGGTTTTGCATACGGTCCTTGGATGCCACTGAGTGGGAACCTGGATTTCTCCCAGGGAGATATGGGATTACCACTATTTGACAGACTGGGGGCTCTGTTCCCGATAGTACAGGACCTGATCAACGAGGAAGAACTATTATCACTTAACATGATTTTGGGAGAGAGGGGTTCTCTGGCACGTGCGTGGTTCCAATACCTCCAGATTGGTCCCAGGGCACGTATAAAGGGACCTATCTCAGATCTGACTGTGCTACCTACCCCCTTTAGGATGCGTGAAGACCCTCGCGAGACGAGGGGGAGATTTCCGCAGTCTATGGCATCTTGGTAGCTGGGGACGCCAGGATTCAAGTCTTGGGAAAAAGAATTGGGATGAACCTTGGCAAAGGGGTAATGGGCCAAAGACTTACTCACAATAGGACGGTCTTGGGGAATGATCAAGAATTAAACTATAAATTGATAACAAGGTGGTATCGCACAACAGCTCATTTGACTAGATATTACCCAGGAACTTCTGACCTGTGTTGGAGATGTATGGTGACACAGACACGTTCATGCACATCTGATAGACTTGGCATCGTATTCCTGGACTTTGGAAGGAGATCAAGGTCATATACAATATTTTGAATTGGAGTTCTCAGATGCTGGTTCCTGAGATTGCACTATTATCAATCTTGCTGGGGCGCATCAGAACTAGCATCACAACTCTGGAGATTCAACTGGGTAACTGCTATGGACGAAATAGGCGGTATGGAGGAGTTAAGGGCCAGAGATGATAAGTACTTGGGCTATTGGTCTACTTGGGAGGCCTGGATGACATTCCGCAGTTCCGCAGAGTTCGAGCAGTGGCTGGTGAACTGAATGGGGGCTTGCCTAATTAGGGCTTGGTCAGGGGTTATTCGTCTGATACTGGACTGAGGCACTTTCTCTATTCTTTGACTCCTCTCTTTCTCTTCTACTTATTCTTTTCATACCTGCCTTCTAGTTCTTCTCTCATATGTACCTACCTCCCTCACTTCCCCCTTCTTCTTACTCCCTGTACGTCTCGATCTTCTCAGGGTGATCTCTCTTAGGGATCATCGTATCAAGTTTGTATCGTTCTTAAACGTTCATAAGCTCATTAATGCATAGCTATTTTTTTTTTTCTACTCAGCTTCCAAGAGCTAAAGGCGACTTATCTATATAGAGCGCAGTTTATTACATAGTATGTTAGGCTGAAGGGAGACAATGTCCATCTAGTTCAGCCTGTTTCCAGCTACCCTTGTTGATCCAGAGGAAGGCAACGGGGGAGGGGGTGGGCTGGAATTATTTGAACGTTGGTTGTTATACTGGATACATGAAAGTGAAGTTGACGCCTATTGCACTGTTTGTATCGCATAACGTCGCTAATAAAAATACTTTTTGAACCATAAAGCATGTGGATTTGATTTGCGGACCCTTTGTTCCAGAAAACAAGTCGAAGCATGCTCCATTTCAATGCGGATCCCGCACGGACAGCTTACATTGAAGTCAATGGGAGCCATCCAATCAGCGACCCATCCAAATGTATTTTTAAAGTAGTTTATATAAAATCCCACTTTTAGCTCTCAATAGACCACTGGACGCATAGTGCTCTATAGTGTGGGGTGGCCAGAGCCAGCGGCAAAAACAAGGGGTAGGAATATTGTTACTTAATGTGGTTCTGCAGTGGCACAATACACTAAAGACTTGTCAGTAAAAGCAGTAGCCTCCCTTATGGATCAGTGATTGTTGATAATGGGCATAGAAGCCAAACGCATAAGTATTGGGCGTGCTGACAGGAGACCAGGAGATGAACAGAATTCCTTTTGTGCCATTAACACAAAATAAAAGACAGAGAGAGTATATAAAAGTTGTGTAAAAGTGGCAGATGATGTCACATAAGCCCAGCAGGCATACAGTCAGAAACACTGAGCGAGCCAGGATATGGATACAACTCAGTGGATACAAATAAAAGCAGAAAAAAAAACCATGAAGAGGTTAACAGAGGATACAGTACAGAACGATTAACTGGACATGTGAATATATAAAAGCAAAAAATGCCTGTTTTTCACTGAAGCAGGAGAATTTACTAGATAGTTTAGTAGATGTATGTGGTGGCCAGGATTATGCAAATGGTAAGAGCAGAAAATAACAAAAAGAGTAGCAGCACCAGCCGCCAGCCTACCATAAGGGCTGGTGCTGCTACCCTTTTTGTTATTTTCTGTTCTTACCTTGGGGCCGGGATGGGGTGTGAATGCTATGCTAGAATAGCTGCAGCTAGATAGGATCGGCTATCACTCACCCAGCTATAGTTATAGGATCAGAAATTTTAGTTCCTTTTTGCAGCAGCTTACTGATGTGGCTGCTGGCAGTATCTTTTTGGTTCCTGACGAAACCAGACTTACTGGTGGAAACGCGTTGAACCGTTTTATAGAATCGGGTCGTGATAATGATCTCCTTTAGATTTGCTGGTCGTGATAACAATCGCCTCTTTGATCGGCATATATTACTGGTTTATCCAGTCTTTTGGCAGAAAATTGAATATTTTCCAGGATTTAAAGTCAGAGGGACATATAATTGTCCTACAGGACCCTTTTATATTGATGTGAGCCAAGCGCTTTTTGGTCTGGCTTTCTTGATTAAGGATATCTGTCCTGGTATAGAGGGCTTTCTGCATAGAGGCATTGTTCTTGGCCTCTCCTTCTTGCCCTTTTTCTTCCTTTCCCTCCAGCCCTGGTTTCTACTCATAGTAGGGCTATGAGGAATTTTTAGACTTTTTTATGTTTGTGTGTCCTATTTCTAGACTTTCTTAATTTTTTTTAAAGTTTTGAGTGGATATTTATTAGAAGTTACGTTTTAAGCTGCATAGAATTAACTAAACCATGAAAATTCAAAAAATGCCTGTTTAGATGAAACTTGGTGTGAAAATTAAAAATTTCAAATGAATAAAAATAGCTAAAAAAAACCTAAAGCATATCTGAAAAGCGCCAGAGAACAGGACACTTTAACCCATAACGGCACCCCTATTGCAATATTCTCAGACTTGGCGAGGCGCACCTTGCAACTGCGCAGAGCAGTAAGGCCCCTACTGGAAGTCCTGAAATCCAACAAAATCTTGTATCGCTGGGGGTACCCTTTTCAGCTTACGGCCACGAAAAACGGCAGGACAGGGACTTTTAGATCCCCTGCCGATCTCTCTAGATTCCTGGACATCCTGGAACTACCAAAGGTGGCATTACCAAACTGGCCGCATTTGCCATCCCTACCCACCCCCGGTCCCAGAGAAACCTGGCATGAGGTGGGCTCACCGGGGCCGAAAGCTCGCGGCCGCACCAACAGACCGCCTCGCTTAATGCACACCACCCAGATGGCCTGACTAAGACCACCTGGGCAGGCCGAAGCGCTTGAAGGAGCCCTTTATAGATAAGATGCTTTAATACGAGCGGTTAGACCCTACATGGTCCTGATTAAAGATAAAAGTTTTTGAACAGTAGCGGCTAAAGCTCTAAATCCACCTGGCACTTGACCAGATGGATGAAGTTTTCCTGAGCTGACTGATCGCCAAACGCATATGATCCTAATGTTACAAATGTTATTAATGTACCTGGTAATATAACTCGTTTACTGATTGAATGTTATGCCGGTTGGGGCGGAGGGAGCCCTGAGATGCTCAGGCATCTGCGACATCTCCACCTACTCGGGGGGACGACACAACAGTGTCGTCTACAACTGACCGTAGGTTGGTTACCCACCAGTTGAACTGGGAATATACTTCCTAGTCGACAGATGGTCTACTCTCTGTCACCCTATCCCTCCTCCCCCCATCCTCCTCCCTCTCAAGTGTCCTTAAATTTATTTCTCTCACCCCAATCTTGGTTCCGGGAGCTGTGGTACTCTAAGATGCCGCCACGCACGCCAGTAAACGATCATGACTAATATATGATTCTGCACTGTCCAGAGGTCTGAACATACCGGCCAAAAGGGGCCAAATACTTGCACATTTACACAAAAAAAAAAGATTGCAATAGCTATGTTCCAGGAAACACACTATAAGAAAGACCACATCCCTAAGGGCAACAACAGATACTTCACAAAGTGGCACCATAGCACACACCCGGACAAGAAAGTCTGCGGAACTTCCATTGCAATACACAAGAACCTCCCCCACAGAGTCCTGGCCTCCATGGTGGACACGGAGGGCAGATACCTTTTTCTTAAAATAGACCTGGGAAATCGCATAATTACAATCGCTAACGTTTATCTCCCCAACACAGGTCAGGTCGCCTACGCCTGCCGGATGCTACGAGAACTGACACGGTTCGCGGAAGGCTCACACATTGTACTAGGCGGGGACCTCAACGTGGCCCTGGACCCCACTCTTGACGCTTCAACGGGTAAGTCCAGTCTATCCCATACGGCCCTACATAGATTGCGGAGAAAATTATCTGAATTGAAGCTCGTTGATCTCTGGAGAACACTTCATCCAGAGACCAAGGACTATAGCCACCACTCCATGGCCCATAACAATTATGGACGATTGGACTACATATTTGTTTCACATAGTCTTCTAGACTGGAGCCACAGATGCTCAATAGGAAACTTCATCTGGTCGGACCACGCACCTGTCTATGGGGCCCTATGCGGGGAGGAGACAACAAGAGGCCTAAACAGTTGGAGACTTAATGACAATCTCCTGGGCGACGCTTGCTGCTTAGAGGAGATAAGGCGGACAATAGGAACATTTGTGGAGACCCACAGGACAGACACTACTTCACCGACTATCCAATGGGAGGCCCTAAAATGTGTCTTAAGAGGAGTCTTCATATCCCATGGGACAAGATTAAAACGGGATAGAGTAGCAAAGTTAGCTGACCTGATATCTAGACTAGAAAAAAATGGAGTTGGCCAACAAGGCTAGCGCTTCCCCGACCCTAAAGGCGGAGATCTCGGCTCTACGCCAACAAATACTTGGGATCATGGACCAAAAATACCTACACATAAGAGACAGAATAAAAAGGGGGTACTACGAATTCGGAAACAAATGCAGCTCCTGGTTGGCGAAAGCATTAAACCCTCGGGAGAACCAGTCATACATCTTTGCACTGAGCAAAGCTGACAAAAGCAAAGTACATGCCACAAAAGACATCCTGGAATGTTTCAGGGAATTCTATGGGGAGCTATATAACAGAGGGGGTAGAGGAAATAACGGCGATAGATCAATATCTACAAAAATATGCCCCGACAGAGATCCCGACGGAAAACGCGCAACAGCTGGAGGACGACATTTTAGACCAGGAGATAATAGATGAAATTAAAAGCTTAAAGATTGGAAAAAGCCCAGGACCGGATAGCTTCACGCCCAGGTTCTATAAGATATGCGGAGACCTATTGACCCCTATGTTAAGTAGAGCCTTTAACGCGGTATCTGGAAACTGCCCAATCCCATCCCAAGCCCTGCAAGCAGTAATCACAGTAATCCCAAACCGGGCAGAGACCCCATGTCATGTAGCAACTAAAGGCCAATATCCCTGTTAAACGTCGACACTAAAATATTTGCTAAAACATTAGCCTCCCGCCTCCGTCCCCTTGTCCCTGGGCTCATCCACAGAGATCAAGTGGGGTTTGTGGCAGGACGCGAAGCCAGGGATAATACAATACGGACCATTTCCCTGATAGAGAGAGCACGAGAGGAAAAAAAGCCCACTATGTCTGCTGTCGGCTAATGCCGAAAAAGCTTTTGATCGCGTAAACTGGAGGTTCCTAGAGGCTACATTAAAAAAAATAGGATTAGGCAATAGGACAATTGGCTGGCACTTTATAACAACCCCACAGCTCAGATACGGGTCAATGGGAAGCTCTCCACACCAATAACCATAAAAAATGGAACACGACAGGGCTGCCCGCTGTCACCGACGCTATGCATCCTGGTAATGGAGTCGTTAGCTAACGCGCTGAGGGAAAACAAGGAGATAAAAGGATATACAAAATCCAGACAGGAGCACAAGACTGCCCTGTTCGCAGATGATTTACTAATATATATCACCAATCCCAGACAGGCCTTACCTGCAATCTTACAAGAATTTAAAAGATACAGTTATGTTAGTAACTTTAAGATCAACCTGAGTAAATCAGACCTTTTAAGCATTACACTCCCGGCATCCGAAATTGCACAACTTAAACGTCTGACCCCCATGAGCTGGAAAGAAGATAACATCAAATACTTACACGATTTGTGTGTGGGGGGGGGGGGGGGGGGGAAACAAACCGCGTCTGAATAACAAACTACTAACCCAACGGAAGGAGAGAGGAGAGACTGGACTGCCAAACCTACTCCTCTACTATAGAGCGGCCATATGCAAGACAGTCTTGGACCTAGTACACAAGGGGACCACTAAACGCTGGGTTGAGCTGGAAAGGGAGACAACGGCAGGGCGAATTAGGGGCCTTGCGTGGTTGCGAAGCGGGTTAGGAAGGAGAGGCATCAGAGTCTCTCCCTTCATAAATTCCTTGCTAAAAATATGGGATGGTTTCGGGACGCGACACGAGCTGGTAAAAGTGCCAGGGCCGTGGACACCGCTGAGAGGGAACCCAGACTTCCCTCAGGGAGATTCGGGATTACCCCTTCTGGATGATCTGGATGTGGAGTTCCCTAGGGTCAGAGACGTGATGGATAGAGAGGGTCTAAAACCGCTAGGAGACCTCCTGGGGGTGGGGAACCAGAAGACAGGTGCATGGCTCCAGTACTACTAGATAGGCCATTATATACGATCCTTAGGGCCAATATCAGGCCTGACGGCACCAAACACACACTTTGAAATGCTATGTGATCAACCTCAGAGGTCCAAAGGAGAGATCTCCGCGATCTATGGCTTCTTGGTTGCCGGGGAGGGACTGGACTCCGGAGGGGGGCACAGGAGAGCCTGGGAGAGAGAACTAGGGAGGGAAATACCGGAGGAGGACTGGGACAAAGCCATATGCTTGACTCACAAAATGACGATTTCAAGCTGCCACCAGGAACTTAACTATAAGCTATTAACGAGGTGGTACCGAACACCAGTGCGGCTGGCTAAGTACGGAGGGGGGGGTGTCTGACCTGTGTTGGCGATGCCTACGAGAGGCTGGCACACTCTCACACATATGGTGGTCATGCCCCCAGGTTAGGACACTCTGGGAGGGAAATAGAAGCACTGTACAATGCGCTGAACAAGGGATCCCATGTGTGGACCCCTGAGATGGCCCTCTTATCGATCCTCCCGGGGTCACTAAAAAACAATAGGAAAAGCTCTCTTAGGTTCTACCTTCTAGCAATGCGCACGGTGATACCCAGGCTGTGGAGATCCCAGGACCCCCCTACCAAAGTGCAGTGGGTGACCGTCCTAGATGAAATAGGCCGCATGAAAGAACTGAAAGCACGAGACGACACGAAATATCCAGTATATCACGCCACATGGGAACCCTGGCTAACATTTCGTAGTTCCCCAAGATTTGACCAATGGTTGGTAAGTGGAATACTACCTAGTTAGAACCAAACCTGAAAGGGTGCAAAACAGCCCGGGAGCCAAGAACCCCCCCCCCCCTTCCCCTGTCCTACACCCATCTCTCTTAAGGCTTAATAGACCCTTGCGCAACATGCGCATACAATTAGGCGCGGTCCACAACTTCCATCCTCCGCACCCCCGCCACCCCCCCTATTAGGGGTCCAGGGGATGCCGAGGCAAGGCTGGGGACCCCTACCCCATGTCTCAAATATTCTCTCCCCCCCCCCCCCCCCATTACTAACCCACCTTAGACCCCTCCTACCCCTTTTCCCTTCTATGATGTTGCAAAGTTTTAGAATAAGACGATCATAAAAGTTTACTAGAAGCAACTATAAGCGTAACTAGCAGGGGTGGGCGGGATGAAAACCTTTATTAAGTACAAGCAAGAAGTTTAATGAGCAAGAAAGTAATAGATGCTGTTGAAATGTTTTTGAAAATGATTGTACAACTGAGTATTGAAAATTAATAAAAACACTTTTAAACAAAAAAATAAATAAATCAATTTTTTTGAAAACCTAAAGAATAAAAATCAAATACAAAATTAAATCAAAATGTGGATAAAGTATATGAAACATCCCAGAACAGTGTATGATAATAAGCCAGTATCATCAGACTAGATATTATGCAAGGAAAACTCACAAAACAAGCCCAGATTGATGGCAATCTGAAGTCTCATAAGATAACAAATTATAAGGAAAGAAAACGTTCTAGAAAAATGTAAATATACAAATATTAATAAGAATAAGGGCTAATGCCCACGGCTGGATTTCTGCCGCATGAAATATGGCAGAAATTCGCAGAATTATCCCGCAGCTATTAGGTTCTATTGATCCTAATAGCTCAATGTTCACGCTGCAGAATTGTACCGTGGAATTTTGCAGCGTATAAAAGAAACAGCGGAAAAATGTGTGGTCGGCTTCCATTGTAGTCAATGGAAGCTGGCCGTCATGTTATACTTCCACTGTGAGCACGCTGCGTGATCACTCACTGCCAGCACGTCATGCGCACCGGCTCACCTGCCGGTACTCGAGCGCTAGATCCGGAGAGATGATTATGGGGTCTTTGGGGGCGCTGTTACAGACTCAGTTGTCATATTCCGCTGGCAGAGTCAGTCACGGCAGTGGGCATGAGGCCTAAACAGGTCTAGAAAAAAAATGAATATAAATAACCAGCCTCAATGCAATCATTCCAGCAGTTAGTAACCAAAGTACATAATAAGAACTCCCGTTGTCTTAACTTTAAAATATATTTTAGGAACTCAAAAGGAATCCGTTTAGATTCCTTTGAGTTTCTTTTCCTAACAGGCAGTGGATGGAAATCTGTGTGTGAACAAACTGGCGTGATACACTGTGGAAATCAAAGAAAGGCTATGTGATTTTCCACATTTAAAAGAACCAAGGACCAGGGAGGGGTTGGGGGAAAAACAGTTGTGTACATTAAAGATTTATAATATACTTGAAACCTGTACAAAAAAAAAAAAAAAGAACCAAGGAGGGCAATGGGCAATGATGAGGGTTTCAAGTTGCTTTATGTGAGAGCATAAGTGATTCTTGGGTCATCTATCGGCAAGTTAGGGATCACTTTATAGCATGGGCCAACTCATTTGAAAGCTAGGATTTTAGGTTTTGTGGTACCATCTATGTCTAGTCTTTAGATATCAATGGGTTTAAAAAAAAAAAAAAAAAGGAAAGCAAATAGAAAGCTTTCAGTTTACTTCCCTTCACTGTTGTTTTTTTGTACTGCAGACTACATTTGTTCAGTTTAAGAAACGGAAACCAAATGGAATGGAGGCAAACTAAAAGATTTACATTTATTTTTAAAACCCACTGAAATCAACAGGAAAAATAAATAAATAAAAAAGCAGAAATGTTTGTTTTCATTTTGTTTCTTTGCACCAAAAACAGAACACAGATGGAAAGCCTCAGCAGAGCCCTTAAAGGGGTTGTCCCGTGAAAGCAAGTGGGGTTATACACTTCTGTATGGCCATATTAATGCACTTTGTAATATACATCGTGCATTAAATATTGGCCATACAGAAGTTATACACTTACCCCCTCCGGAGCGGCCCCATTCAACAGAACAGAAGAGGAGACTGCGCAAGCGCGTCTAATGGAAGGAGAAGGCGGCTTCGGTCGGCGCCATGGAGACGGGGACGCCAGCACCGGAGGGGGTAAGTGTATAACTTCTGTATGGCCAATATAATATTACAAAGTGGCCATACAGAAGTGCTTAACCCCACTTGCTTTCACGGGACAACCCCTTTAAGGCAGGTGTGAATGGGGCCGAAATCTGGTTTGGTCAAGGGGTGGTCTTCTAAGAGAGATTTAATTGTATGTAAAAGGTCTTGGATTTAATTGCTTGCGGCTATAATATAAAGGGTACAGCATAGAGTGACGATACCACAAAGCCCAAAATCTAGGACATTCTAGGTTCAATATTGGGGGGCACAGAAGTTTTACTTCAGGACTGTGTGTATGAGGAAGGGTAAAGCAGCAAATGACAGCAGAAAAATAGATTGCAGCCAGTTACTGTCACTTCTCCTTTAAGGCCTACCAGTGACCCCGGGGGAAATGGCATTACAGGAAATCTGCTGGCTCCATCACTAAAGTGTTTACTTCTCTGATCACAGAAAGGTTTGTTCTATTTAGTGCTGATGAAGAGACAGTCATGGAAGTGAGGAGAATGTATGAAGTCTGCATGTCTTAAGCCATTATTTCATCAACCGGCTCCCTGGCACATCCCCTACTGCCATACCAGTTAACCAGTTTGCCATAATTGTCTAATATGGGAGTAACCCTTTCAGACGAGGATTCATTTCATAAATCAAGACAAGTCAAATATTTAAAGCCCAGCTTGTGTATAGACACAGGAACCGCTCATGTCTGGATAATCCTGCTGCAATCCAATTGTAGAGATCTAGGTGTACTACACCAAGTACAAAATATCACCAACAGATTCTCCTTTTAGTAGAAAGGGTTTATTGAAGAGTTTTAAACAAGTTATGCGACTCACTGTACATTTAGTTTTCCATTTCAGGAACAGTAGAACCATAATCGTGCTCTATCAGAATACTAAGACAAAAGGGACAACTGAAATAATGCGATAATGCAACTGCCCCACGGAGGGTGAACTGTACTACAATACTAGGAAGAGGATTGATTGTCCAGTGACTGCTGCGAGAACTCCAACATTACCTATCTGCTGGTGGTCAAAAACAAAACCTCAGGAAGCAAAATAAAGTTTTTTTCCTAGAGTCTCTGGGCCTGTGGGTCAGAATTTTCTCCAAAGTTTCTCTTGCTAGTCTGCAGTTTGTGTATCACATCAGAGCTTAATCTTGAATGCAGTTGGCTGGACAATTGCTGATGACCCTGAGGATTTAAAGAGTGCCTTTAGGATAGTATCAGGGTCAACTTCAGCTGGAGGATTAGAAGCAGCACTGGAGGATGTTGTGTTTCTTCTGGATTCCCCTTCCTTCTTTGTTGTTGAGGGGGTGTCACTTAATCTTCTAAGAAAAAAAAATATTAAAAGTTTACGTTTTTTCAGCAGACTTATTTTAAAACTCAAAATATGTTCAAATAATTCAAGATTCAGTTACGAGTAATACAATATGTGAAAGACGCGCCATCAAAACCAGTTAACATGGAATCTGGCAGTTTTACATGATGCCTACAGTTTGATTAGCATGTTCATAGAGCAGAAGGTGCCGAGCAGACTGATACATAGTTTTATGGGGAAAGATTAAGGAGAACTCGTATTTATTCATTTAAACCTCCGCACTTTGAGCTGAACAGTCCAGTGGGTGGAGCTATTAGTGATTAACTGCCCACAGGAGCAGACTGGTCATACAACCCACTAGGATTAATGGTGGCCCAGTCAGGTTCTGGAGCCAGAGGAGGGGAGAAACTTTTTTGCCTCAAGTCAGCAGGTGAGCTGTGCAGGCGCAGACTGCTTGGGCTGGGGCGGGAGTAGCGTCACAGGCAAGATTGTTTTTTATTTTTACTATAGCTAAATGGAGAAAACTACTGCCTGAAGGACCTTCCGCCCAAAAATGCCAGCTCCCTATCAGTATACAGATCCAAGTGATAATGCTTAGACCATGTGTGGATGTTACATCATGTTGCAACTTTACAAATGCTCGGTAGAGCTTTACTACGTTCAGCCCATGAGGAAGCGAGAGCGCTTGTAGTGTAGGCTCTCCTTCCCTGAGGGGGAGGCAGATCGTCTGGCTTTATATGCTCCCTGAATTGATGTTTTAATCCGTCCAGCGATGGTATCTTCAGATGCTGGTTTTCCCTTATTCTGATATTTAAGGAATCCGTTATCTTTTTTTTTTTTAAAGTTTTGTGAGACCTGTAATGGCACAACTGATGTCTAAACTGCACGAGCGCCTTTCCTTGTCATTTTAAAAAAAAACTGACAAAAAGGCAGAATTATTCTCTGTTCCATGTGGAGTGTCGACCCCGCATTAGGAAAGAGAAATAAGTCTAGTCTCATGACTATCCTATCATCAAGCACCTTTAGGTAGGACTCTACAGGATAATTCCCGTATCCCACCCATCTGCCCAGGGGTTGTAAAAACTACCAGCAAGGCTACTTTGATGGATACGTCTTTCAGTGATACGGAATGTATGGGTTTCAAAGAGAGGTTCTTAGAGGCTGTTTAACACTCAACTAAGATCCCAGATCTTGTAAGGTCCAGGCTGCTGGGATCTCGACTACCTGCTCCGTACCAGTTGCAGAATTTCCTCCAGACTCTTGTATATATTGGAGGTAGAGTTCTTTCAACCCTTGAGAGTGTGTATTACCTTGGACGAATAGTCATTGGTCTCTCAATCTCTGCCACTCAGTAGCCAGGCCATCAGCTTCGTGCAGAGGATCTCCTGGCAGAACACTGGACCTCAAGACAAAGGTCCTGCCTGAGGCCAGCGGAATCAGTGTCCATATCGCATAGAAAGACAATGACGGGAACCAGGGCCTTTTGACAACGCTGTGCAATGCATACAACCCTGGTCCGGCCGTTCTGGATTTTATGCAAAGTCCCAGAATTTAGGGGAAGGAGGGAGAGAATATGCCAAATCCATGTCCCATTCTTGTTAAGATGCATTTGGTGCCAGGGTATTGTTTGCTGGATTTAAGGAAAAAATTCCTACATTTCGAATTTATCTTTGATGCAAGAGGACTATCTGGGGTTAACCAGATCAACAGATCTAATATGTTTAGTTTTAGGGACCATTCCCCTGGATCTAACCTTCCCAAAAAATCTGAAATAACGTTTTGAGAGCCTTTTAGATGAATAGCCGATGAGGACTTTATTTAGTTCTCTGCCCAGGAGAATATGCTTTTGATAGACATCTGAAGATGGTGTCTGGTGTCAAATAAGACACTGTTGGCTGACAATATTTTTACGTGATTTACGTGAAAAGGGTTTTTTGTTTTTTTTTTTAAAGTGTATGGCTCTGCTGCGGCACCTGCCAGCTTCAGATGGTCTCCTAGCTATGAGGACCACAGGCACATTGGGCATGCCACTGAAGTGGTTACTATAACGATTTCTGGGAGAATACATGCAGTCTCACACGATTTCATGAGGTCTTTCAGCTGGGCCTGAACAAGGTGGTTGTTTGTAAATCAATTATAGGAACTTTACTACAGAGTTCCAAAGTTTTTAAAAGTCCATGGAAGACAGACAGCCTTTTACAAAGTTGCTCCTTTCTGCTTTAGCTGTTGGATTTAAAGTGCTGTCCTTGTATCTGTGACTATTATCACAGATATCAGTTCTATTAGCTGGATCTTTATAGATTATATAACATTTTTGCTTTTGTGTAGAGAGCAAGGAAACTGCTGAGCTAAACTTTGGTTCTCCTGTTTTACTAGACGTGTTTTAATCCAGTTTAAGGTATAGCGCCACATCCCCTTAAGGGTGCTCATAAATACAGGTCTTTATTTGCTGGTCTAGAGGGACCTGGCTGGGGGTAGAGACTAGTTCTCTGACTATCTGGCGGAGATTACTCAGCTCTGCTCTGATTAGCCTTCTCCAAGCTATGACTTCTCTCTTGACTATGGATTTCCATCCTGCAATAACAGGCGATTACCATTATACCAATCATATACCATGAGCTTCTGTTTCAGCGAACTACTCAACATGGCTTGGCTATGGAGTTTCATCCATGTAATAAACAGGTGAGTGCCATTAGGTAATGAGCTTTTTTCCAAGTGGATTTGTCACAGTTTGTAGATTTCCCCTGCTACCTCCTTGCTGTCCATAGTGTTAGGAGGAAATGCAGAGCTTTAATTCCCGTAGGAAAAGCTCTCAAGGATTCAAATCCAGCACCCTACTTTGAATTTGGCACGCTGATGCTACTAAAATGCATCAGTCACGCACAGTGCAGCACTGCATCACCACTCACAGCCGGCGGCTAGACACCTGGACCTGAGCGCAAGATGCAGAAGCATTTGCCGCGAGTCCTGCGGCCTCCTGACTGCCTGTGGTTTCCTTGCAATAAATTTTGCTGTTCATCCTTCACCATTTTGGTTGTACAATCAGAACAAATTGTCCTTTTAACATTATTGTCCAGCCTTTCATATATAAAGCGCATCTCTTTATCCTTTTCATGGGAACGCCGCCGGCAGCGTGCGTCTGACGTCATTGCGTACGATGCAGCGCCGTGTCATGACTGGGAGCCGTGGGCCGCTAGACGCCGGGACCTAAGCGCATGATGCATCTGCACCTGCCGTGGGTCCTGCAGCCTCCTGACCGTTCTGTTTTACTGACGGGCCAGATACTGGATATTCCGTCTCTGGTGAGTATAATTTTCAGCGTCCATCTTTCAGCACGAAGAACTCCCTCTGTGTCCGTTTGGGACTGGAAGAAACATTGGAGATGGGAGGTGGTCTTAAGAACTCTCCTCTTCTTGTCCCGATGAGCTTAGGCAGGGCAACCTCCATGTGTTCTGTCAGGATGGACGCTATGGTAAATGACAACTATATGGAAGTGTGGTAGCCCTGCTTTAAAAGTACCAGGAGATATACATTTCTTCTGCCTTCTGAAGATAGCCTACTGACCTGAGTTTACGAGACCTTAAAAAAGAAATCTGAACCTCAATGAAGACTTAGACCACCAGGTAGCTTCGCAGAGGGTACAGTAGTGTGCAATTGAGTCACTCACTGTATACCTAATGCCTGTGGAACTGAGGGAAGAGATAGAACTCAAGCGTCAAGAAAGAGGAGTAGGCCAGGAGAGGAAAAGAGCAATAACCAGCTTTGCTAGTGGTAAAGGGCAAGCAAGATTATAGCTGGATGGATGCTGAAAAGGGAAAGATGTCCAATCACTGGACAGGTTCACTCTTGAGGGGCACAGAAGTGCAAGAAAAGAGAGGCAAGAGACTTGATGCTCCACAGTGTACTGATCATCTTCAACCTGGCTGCAGCAAAATGTGGGTGTTTTCTTAACTGCCTTGTTAAGACATTGCTGTGGCTTTCAACAGAACCATAATAAAAAGTGAATAGATCTGGTGACTGAGGGGCAGAAGGATGGATGAGGTGCCAGGCCAAGGACCATGAGAGAGGATTCCTGAGTAATCTGGTCTGGAGCATTTAGAGGGGGATTACAGGCTCCCCTTAGTGAGGGAAATAGATCCAATGGAGAGCAATGAGCTCAGGAGACTCATGAAGCCTCGAAAGGCATGCGTTGTCGAAAACAAACGTGGACAGAGGA
Organism: Eleutherodactylus coqui; assembly: GCF_035609145.1. Lineage (NCBI taxonomy): Eukaryota > Metazoa > Chordata > Amphibia > Anura > Eleutherodactylidae > Eleutherodactylus > Eleutherodactylus coqui. The sequence goes on along the minus strand of NC_089839.1, from coordinate 142,159,766 downwards.
GGACAATATGTTCAAGGATCTGCCCCTTAGTTGTGAAGGCTGGTGGGAGCTTGTATGCATGCAGTTTGGAAACGGATGAGAAATGCTAACTGTGCACAAGGGTTAGGCCATTTAACCAGTTCCACACACCTCAAACTTAACTGCTTCGTGACCAAGCTTTGTTTTTTTTTAACCCATTTTCATTTTTTCCTTCCCCCTTTAAAAAAAAAAACAAAAAAAAACGTAACTCCTTTATTTATCCATCAAAGTAGCTGCATGGGGGCCTGTTTTTTGCGGGACAAGTTGTATTTTTCAATGGTACTATTTAATGTACTATATAATGTACTGAAAAACGTTAAAAAATTCTAAGTGGTGAAAAATGGGGGGGGGGGGGGATGAAATTCCGCCTTTCGGTCTGTCTTGTTTCTACGGCTCACAAACTGCAACAAAAATGATATAATAACTTTATTCTAAGGGTCAGTAAGATTACTACGATACCAAAACATAGGTTTTTTTGCTGTACTACTTGTCCTTTTTTTTTTTAAAGATATTTAACTTTTTTGTCAATTATTTTTTGCCGTCATTTTCTGAGCGCAATAACTTTTTAATTTTTTCTTCGACATAGTGAGAGAGCTCACTTTTACGAAATGTCCTGTAGTTTGTTTTGGGACCATTTTGAAATACATATGACTTTTTGATCGCTTTTTATTGCATTCTTTGCTAAAGACAGGGTGACCAAAAAAAGCTCATATCTGGCGCTACTTTTTTCAGATGACGTTCACCGTGCGGGGTAAATAATGTGTTAATTTGATAGATCAGACTTTTACAGACACAATGATACCAAACATGTACTTTTGTTTTATTATTTAGATTTTATTATAAATGTGGCAAAAGGTTGTTTTTTAAAAAAAAAAAAATTTTAAATAAAGGGTTAACAGCCCCGATGAGCCACGCAGCTCGTGGGAGCTGTTGCCTATGAGTGTCAGCTGTAAGAAAATAGGCAACAAAATAGGATCTAATCCCATATTAAAGGGGTATTGCATGAGTCCTTTTGACATCATGGTTTTGAAATCAAATGCCCAACAAGCGCGTAAAGGTGTTATTTTAAGGGCTCTACATACTTTTGGCCATAAACTGTAGTTCTAGTATGAGGGAAGGATGATAAATTCAGTTTTGTACATGTTCAGTATTCACTATGGAACCGTAGCCAGAAAGGTAATATTGGGACCAGTAATGTCAGACATAAATACAACTGCAGATAAAATGATCGTTCCATGTGTGGTTCGCATACTACATTTTGTCTACTTATTACAAAAGCATTTTTTAAAGATTTTCTCATAGAAAAACCAAAACTTACAGCAGGATTGGCTGGTCTGATGTGATCACACTGCCATTCAAATGAAGATTGCATTTCATCGGTTGCCCTGAAATTACAAGTAAAGTAAATCAGTAGAATGTTGATCAAAACAAAACGTTTAGTGCGCCTTCATACGGGGGTGAGCGCAATATCGCTCCGAGAAACTCAGACAGATATTGCGCTAGTAAAATTGTCCGGTAAATACAGGAAGCTGGATGGACCTCTTCATAGTCAACGGAGTCCATTCGACATTTTCATTGTTCGGCTCTGCGGACAGAGTCAAACAATGGAAATCACCTGGAGCCCCAGCGCAAGTGTGAAGAGGCCTTACTTGTCTAATTTGCTCCATCCTGTATGCGATCCTATGGTGAGTTAAGTCCAGCTCAGTAAACAGGTGAAGAGGTTGGGTATCAAGACTATGAGCCCTGAAAATGCACCCATATTATGGATATGTGAAAGCAAATTTGGGAACATTTCATTTTTTCCAGTGTGCCATGTTCACTATATGGTCCATTGGAAACTAAAGCTAAACAGTACCCTAATCAAACAGCCGAGAGCGAGTTCTAACCTGCATCACACATTACAAGTCCTATTCTCCTGTAGACTCGCACAAAAATAGGACATGCTGCAATTTTTCGATCTCGCATTGTCGGTGCGAGCAAAAAGTTGTTTATGTAAACTAACTTATTGAAAATAGGTTAATTCAGTGACAGAAGTTTTGCGATCACACAGAATGTGTTATTTTCTTGCCTAAATACAGCCTAAACTATCTCAACACTAAAGAAATTGACCAAACCCATGATTTATTTTATTTTTTTTAGAACAGCTTACAGTGGTGCAACTGAAAAATAAAAAGGAGTAATACTTTACCACGTCCCTGCGACTTGCCAGTCTGTTCACTCTGCAATGAGGTGTCTACACGACATGTAACCGCTGCAGCGCTAATCTCAGCGATTGGTCGCAGCAGCCACATGCATGTTGACAAGTTACCACAGAAACTGGAAGAAATGAAGCTAGGGGCAGAAGCACTGACGAGGCAGGGGAGGGTAATAGAGTATTATGCATTCTCTTTGTAGGAGTTGCCAGTCCCTCACATTGCCCACACAACTTACCATCTAGATATCTGTTGTTGTATTTTTTGTAGGCGCCAACTGCATCTTCCTTTCTCACGAACACAACCTCTGCAACTCCCGGGCTAAGCAGGCGGGCACGCTTCAAGGCTCCACATACACAGAAAAGCTCCTGAAAAGACAGTCTAAATTATGATCGCTGTGGCTTAAACTGATCTAATAGGACTAATGCGGCAGAGGCTTCAAATGGAATCCCCGTTGCATGTGTGAACATGTCCTTAATGTGAATTTCAGTACATAGAGACATCTGATAAAAGGAAAGTTTCTGCCACTGACTGTTAGTCAATCTTTCTGAAAATACACCCAATTCTATATACAAGAAAGCACATCTCATTGCAATCGCCCAGGCAAGAGTTTTTGGTTCTGAATGATACCTTGCTTGTAAAGCACAGGAAAAGTTACAATGGTATATGGGACACCAACACCATTCTAGTGAGAGGAAGGCTACTTCCCAAGCCACGAAGACCTGGCTAGCAACGAAAGTACACAAATCTTCTCCCCATGTCTACAGCAAAATACAACGATCTTTAACCCTTTCCAATCCAATTTTGGATTCCGGGTTTCCTAAAAGGCTTTCCCTTTTTGCTGTTATACAACGGTGCCATCTGCTGGCTAAAGCCAGTGTGTGCGCCAGAGTGGCTCCGACAGCAGAGTGGCTGGTAATAGACGGTAAGACTACCCTGTCGGACGTCATCTGACATTGAAGCTGTGCAAGCTTCAAATCAGAATGTAGGAAGACGTCAGACAGTGGATTAGAAAGGGTTAAAAGCATCTTCCTGTGCGAAGATGGCCGAACAGCTTCTCTGACTACCTGATGTACGCTGTCAGTTAATATACATCGCAGTCCATGCTGCTCTGACCTGTCGTTACAGCTCATGTGGACAGTGCTGGTCACTAAGAGCAGATGGAGAGTCTTAGACTAAGCATGCATACTAATACACAGTGCACATCAGGTAGTCAGAGAAGCGGTTAAGACATTGTTCGTACAATGGTGGGCTGCTTTAAGGTGCGTTCAGACAGAACGATTATCATTAAACTAAAAAAAAAAATCGTTAAAACAAATGGTAGTGACTAGTTTGGTCTAAACGCAAGCCAATGACTCAACAATCGTGCACTTTGTTCAGGATTCAGTTTCTGCAGGACTAAAAATATCGCCGGCTCGCTCAGTTCTTGTTGCTCTTAAACGCTACCTGCTCCGTATATATATAGGAATGTGAGTGCTGAACGAGAAGTCAGCAATTCAACAATGATCAGGCTGCACGAGTGCGTACAAGTCAGCAGTGACGTCATTCACTCATTCAAACGAGAAATGGCTCGTCGAAAAGGATCCTAAGACTTAAAGCATTTCTGCTCACCGGTGGAATACTTCCAGACCCTTCTCATATATTCACTAGAGAATCCGATCGTGAACCAGCGGCTGACTAGACACAAATGTACTTACTGAAAGACTAAAGCATGTCTAAGCTTCTTGGTGTAATACTGCGGTCATTCACAACGCCATAGTGGAGTTATACAGTTTATCCCTTACCCTTCATACGTATAACGGTTACACATACATTCATGCACACAAAAGCTGCTAACAATTAAGTAAATGCTTAGATCATACATTGAATCTGGGTGCCCTCCATAGTCTCCACTCTTTCACATGCTCAGACCGAAAGACACTAATGGCAGACCCATCAATTCTGCTGTCCACGTGTGGATGGCAATCACGTGAGGTCCTAATTGTGAGCACAGGCTCGACACCTTATGCCACCCTGATGCAGTCTGAGAGTTTGGTCAGAAACAAGCAGCCCGCTGGAAGTTATCATATAAATCCGTGCGTGCCGCAGCCATGCAATATATTTACCCTTCCGGACGCTGCAGAGCTCTCCTCAGTGCAGGCGGGATGTGCTCGACACGCCGGCAGCATCCGCCGTGCACAGGCTTTCTCCTCCTCTATCTGCAGGGAATAGGGCTCTATGCAGATGTCCAAAGTCTGTGAGATTATTCTGGCATGGGGTGGTAGTATGATCAGTCTCCCTGTCTGGCAATGCTGGGTGTTGCAGGGTTAACTTTTCACAGTTCCCTGCTGATTGCACTCTGATATTCAGGGCTACTTTCAGCAGTGTCTTCAGTGTCCCACTGACTGCTGGTTACAACAGCTTTATTGCTTTAGTGCTTTATTGCTCTGTAATCTGCCTTCTAGCAGTGTGCTCCCGTTGTTCCTGCTCTGCACTGTAGTCTGCCTTCTAGCAGTGTGCTCCCCTTGTTCCTGCTCTGCACTGTAGTCTGCCTTCTAGCAGAGCCTGTGTGCTGCCGGCTTCACTCAAGCAGGGGGGCGTGGCTTCACCTCCTGCTATGGCCAGGCTCGTGGCAGAAGCTGGAGATGCAGGGGCTGAGGGCAGAGAGCAGGGCTCTGATGTCGTCTGTTTTCCCTCCTGTTGGTGAGCCCCTCCGCTGCTAGAGGTGCCTATGGAGGTATGTTGCTGGGCACTTCACTGGCTGCTGTCAGCAGCGCTGGGCCTCCCTGCACAGGCACATGTCAGTTAACCCCCGGCTGTTGTGTCTAAGTGGAGCTGGTGTGGGGAGGCTCCCGATGGCTCCACAGACTCTTTCGGCAGGGCTGGGACGCGTCAGACGGGCGCCCACTATGTTACTGGCCTGTTCCTGGTCTGTCAGCTGGATGTTGCTCCTTGTGTAGCTCTCTGAGGCCGGGTGTGCAGCAGGAGCTTACCTATCTGCAGCTCTCCATGCTAGCGCCGGAACAGGAAGTCCCGTGTGAACCCAGCTTAATAGCGTACTGTTACAATAAACACAAAATCCCCCACCCTTCATACAGCTCACAGAAAGTACAGTACTTACCACAATGTCCTCCTCTGTGACCCTCGGGTGCAAGTTATTAACGGTCATTTTTGTGCCTTCTAAAGGGCTGAAAACAGACTGAAAATAACATGAATTGTTAGTCACAGCATTAACGTGTCAACGGACGTGTAGAAGTGTCTGCACATTGGGAACAGAACACCATAAAGTGCAGAATGTGAAGAAGTAGCTTCTACAGCACAAGCTGTTGCTAGATAACAGGGTTACGTGATGCATGCGAGGCTCACCTCTGTTGGAGTCGCAGGTACTGAAGCATTGGCCTCCTTTGTGACAAGTGTCCGCGACACATTGTTTAGGGTCTTCGTGCGCAGTGAAGTTGATGCAGAGCTAGACTGCGGAGGAATGGGAGTGGTGTACGCATCATTCTGCACCACTTTAGTCAGAGGTAATGTTTGGCCAAGCGAGAAAGTGTTTCCAGACATTTTTAGCTACAAAAAAAAAAAACTAAAATAAAAAGATGTTCATTTTTTTCTCTCCATCTCCACACTGCTAATTTCTTTAGCTGTATATACACACACACACAAACACGTTAGGCTGGGTAGGCTAGATGTAAGTGCGAATTGCACATGAGAGGCTTGGGCACAACTCACATCGAGTAACGCTTGGACACCAGTATGCTGAGACGGCACATTGACCAGCATCAGCAGGTCCCATTTTTCATCTGTGACAGGGATTGGACATGTGGAGAGTTCTTTCACGAAGACCATCAGGCCATATGAAAAAAGGTCAATGTGCAGAACCCTACAAGCGGGCTGTGGCTGTCTGTGGATTAACATGTGGCCCCCACATACACTAGTGTGCAGGGGCCCCATGAAAAGAGTGGAATAAAAGGCACATGCACCCATCCATATTACTGAACCTGAGTATGGGACATTTGGCACCTCAAATACATCTTAGATCGGCGCGTTCTGTCACATTACAGAATTACTAAGCGAAGGCACGGGACATATCTATGGTGGAAAAGTAGCGTTCTATCTAAAAAAAACTATAGCCGTGTGCATGAGGCCTTAAGAAAAATAAAGTTAGACAGTAACCCCTTAGTAACCGGGCTAGTTTTCACCTCGTGAACAAGCGATAGTTTGTTTTTTTTTTTCGTTTTTATATTGTCGTGTTCCAGAAACATAACATTTCTATTTCTGTCATCGATGTAGCTGTAGGAGGGCTTGTTTTCTTGAAGGACGAGTTGTATTTTTTAATTGCAGGACTTTGGGGAAATTGCCTATTATGGCATTGAGGACAGCAATTTGGGGGGATTTTCATTTCCACTTTTCAACAGCCATAACTTTATTTTTCTGGCCGTTTTTTTTTTTTCATACAAATAGTGGAAAATGAGCAAAAAAGGATTTTTTCCCCCCTCATACTGTTTATGTCCCTGAGGGAGAACTGAGCCATAGCAGTGGTTATCGCCATGATAAAGCATTGCAGGGCTTATGTACCGCAATGCCTTATCACTTGTAATAGCAATCATAAGCAATGGCAAGCCAGAACGCTGGTGTCTGGCATCCTATTGTCATCGCAACCCGTCGGCCCACCACGATTTCCTCACAGGGTCCGATGACATCACAAAGGGATTGAGCTCCGGAAGGGCAAGTAATGTTCTTTTGCCGCAGGCAGGGTGGGATGGTATGGCGGGCTCCCGCCCGCGGAATCTGACCTGCCCTTGCACATGAGGCCTTACACCCTCCAGTCATCCGCACAACTTACAGCCTGAGAGCAGCACAAGGTAGTGACAGTCACCTGGATTACAGTGATCGGTGGCCGGCACAACCTCATGGTTCTCTAAGTGAGGGTTGAAATGCATGGTGACAGATTCCCTTTAAACAAGGCTGCATGCTTCAGGAAAAGCAGGAAATCCTACCAAGTAGTAAACGCTGGGCCTGTCATCTGCTCACTATTCATTTTTAGGTTGTTCCATAAAAACAAGACCAAGTCCAATCTAAGTGCTGGAATTACCCTGTTGTGTACAGTGCTGGCAGCTGGCATCTTCATCTGTTTGGTGGGGATCTGAGAAAGCTCGAGCTCATCATCAAAACCATCATCATCTAGAGCGTGTGGAGAGACCTGCTGAAAGACAGACGTGTGAGGTGGCAGTTGTACATCAATGCTGAGCGGTATATAGAGGTTGTAGAAGAACATATGCTCCCATCCAGACAACATCTCTATCAGGGAAGGCCTTGCAGATTTCAGCAAGACCATGCTAAACTACATACGGCATCTGTCACAACAGCATGGCTTCACGGAAGAGTCTGGGAACCTGCAGTCCGGACTGCTCACCGGTAGAAACAATTAGTGCATTAGGAAATAAAAGACACGGCAAAGACGACCGAGGAATGTTGAGCAACTGGAATCCTACATCAGACAAGAATGGGACAACGCTCCCCTTCAAAAACTCCACTAATTGGTCTCCTCACTTCCCAGACTGTTGTAAAAAGGAGAGGATGCTACACGACTTTTGTGAGATGTGTTGCTGCTTTAATTTCCAAGTTTGCTTTTTTTTCTAATGAGAATGTTTCCCTTCCTCCCTCTATACGTTCTCTTGTGAATAAAATATGGTTAGAGGAGATTCCCAAATCTACACTTTTTGCTTTACATTTACTTACATTTTACACAGCAGTCCTACCTTTATTTTGAAATTAGGGCTATACATTCATATTATGGAAATGCAATCGCCTAGACAGTAAAAGGGAAACTTCAACAAACTAAAACGTTTCCCATGTTCCATTAAGGAGCTGCATGCATCGTCTTATACCTGATTTTTGCTTTCTGCAAATATCCCACTGGGGCCAGTACATGCAAGAACCCCTATCAGACTTTTTCAGTTTATACAGGTAAAACTTCTTGCAGAGTTGACAGTTACTGATCAGAGGCCCCTCTCACACAATGTACAGGATAGCAGATCAGCCTCCCTGTCCGTCTTGTCTCAGCTTATTCGGGAAGAGAGGAGAATTTCACTATCCTCCCAGCAGGCAGCATGGTTACTGGCTCTAGCTGCTATGTGATGCATCATGGAATGACAGTAGGAAGAGGAAGTAGGGTGAAATCTAAAAGTCTAAGTTTTGTCTGTTGAGAAGCAGAGAGGAGGCTTAACAGCAGAGAAGTGAATAGAATACACAAGAAAGTTCTCTGGAGCTTGATGTACAATGGGATGTGGGTAATAGTGTGAAAAGTTTGGCTTCCACCGGCAGCCTGCTTTAAAATGGCTGCAATTTTTTGAGGTTTACTGCTATGACACAATTAAAAAAGCACTAATATATATTTTTATCATTTCCTTTGTCACTACATTCTGAGAGCCATAACCATTTCCCCATCTATGAAGCTATGACATTTTTAATGCCATCATTTTGGGGTACAAAGGTCTTTTTGATTTTTTTTTATTACATTTTTGCAAAGGGCAAGAACAAAAAACACCAGAAATATTGGTATTTAAACTTTTTTCAAATGGCTAAAGAACACACTAATTTTAAAGTCCCATTTGGGGACCTTGTTCGCAAATATACTACACCGCAATACTTCAGAACTGCAGTGAAGAATACCTTTCAAAGTAATGCTTGCAGACATTCTATTAGGCCCTGCCAGATGCAGAGCCTAATAACATATTCTAATATGGCAGATATGGGGGCTTCATTAGGAACCTGGCTGCTATGACAATCCATCAGCATTTCTCAATGGTGTTGAGTAGAGATGAGCCAACCTACTAGTTTCGAGTAATTACTCGATCGAGCACCGCGATTTTTGAGTACTTCCGTATTCGGGTGAAAAGAGTACTCAAAAATCGCGGCGCTCGGGCGAAAAAGGGGCGTAGCCGAGTACGCTCGCTCATCTCTAGTGTTGAGGAATGGCTTGACAGTCTAACCACTTAGATGCTGCAGTTGCTAGTGCCAAGAATTCACACCATGTGTCAATTACCTTACCGATTCCCTTCTCTAGTGTATGGAGAGGATATAAGCTCATGCACTTTTCACACACGGAGATGCCAGTCTGTCACATACCCGAAAACAGTAATCTGGTAAAAGTTACCCGTTTCCCAGGTTGATGGTTGACAACATTTATTCGCATTCCTTTAACAGAGCTCGTTAGACCTAACGATATAGTCTTCGGCTGTGGAATCTGAAAAAGAAAGTATTCCACATAAACAAATTCTGTATATTTTAGGGGGTCTCTGCGACAGGAAGGGGGACGTCTCTGCGACAGTATTTTTGCCTTTGTTGCTGCACTACTTGCCTGGATGGTCTTAGTGATATTAATGGCGGAGGAACCTTGTGCTACAGGTGAGTTAATAGAAATGGCCGGCGCACTCCTCTTTAAACTGAGCTTTTCACGGGCGTCCATCACTTTGGTTGGTTTCCGGCCTACGGTGACCTGCTGCTTCCTGGAGTTCAGCATCTCGCGAGCATCTTGCACTTTACCCTTTATACGGAAACGCGCATCTTTGGCTACAAGTTTCTCGCGGGCATCTTTCATCCCAAGTTTCAAACGAGCATCTGTTATTCCTATCTTCTGGCGTGCGTCAAACGTCCTCTGGAAGCTCGTGGCAGGTAGACGACCAAGAGTTGTAGACGGGTTCCTGGACCTCATACCTCCCATAGCCCCCCTGCTACTGCCCCTACAAGAGAAGAAAAGAGGCGGTGCTTATTAAACCGCGCAGCGTACAAGATATATCCATCATGGCACATTAAGGACTACAGTCACACGTACTTTACTGCTCCTCATTATTTAGGCCGCTCTCACACAGGACGCTTTTTACCGCGATTAGCGCAGTGTCTTGAACGCCGCACTAACCACAGTACAACCCCATTTATTTCAAAAGGGCCTCGCAGACCAGCGCTCGAATGCGATGTTTCTAACACCGTGATTTTCAAGCGCTGTCTGCTTTATTTTCATGTGTTTTAGCGCTTTTTAACGCACCTCATCACCCATCACAATGACGGGTGTGTTAAACACACGGTCAAACGCTGTAACAGGCATATGAAATTGTGGGAAAATGCTGCAGCTTCTGAACACGTGTGAGAGCCGCCTTAGGCTGGGTTCACACGGGGCGGAATGTCTGTGTGGAAAGTCCGCGCGGCAATTCTGCCCGCGGCTCCAAATCCCAGGATTAGCCAGCAAAGTGGACGAGATTTAGCAAGCCGCACAAAACCTGACATGCGGCGCAGAATTCAATTACGCACCATCTCAATTCTTTTCTCGTTTCCGCAGCGGCCTCTCTATGGGGAGAGAAAGCCACAGCGGAATGCCGACCGCAAAACCGCTCCGAAACCTGCGGGTTTTGAAGCTGCGCTTCTCCCGCGGAAATCTTGTGGTTCTTCGGTGCGACCATTCTGCTGAAATTCCATCCCGTGTAACCCCAGCCTTGTAGATTAAAGCTCCATTTACACTGAACGTCGGGCAAACGATGCCCGCCACTCGCCCCGCACGTACTGGATGAACGTCGGGCAAACGATGCCCGCCACTCGCCCCGCACGTACTGGATGAACGTCGGGCAAACGATGCCCGCCACGCGCCCCGCACGTACTGGATGAACGTCGGGCAAACGATGCCCGCCACGCGCCCCGCACGTACTGGATGAACGTCGGGCAAACGATGCCCGCCACGCGCCCCGCACGTACTGGATGAACGTCGGGCAAACGATGCCCGCCACGCGCCCCGCACGTACTGGATGAACGTCGGGCAAACGATGCCCGCCCCGCACATACTGGATGAACGTCGGGCAAACGATGCCCGCCCCGCACATACTGGATGAACGTCGGGCAAACGATGCCCGCCCCGCACATACTGGATGAACGTCGGGCAAACGATGCCCGCCCCGCACATACTGGATGAACGTCGGGCAAAAGATGCCCGCCCCGCACATACTGGATGAACGTCGGGCAAACGATGCCCGCCACTCGCCCCGCACGTACTGGATGAACGTCGGGCAAACGATGCCCGCCACTCGCCCCGCACATACTGGATGAACGTCGGGCAAACGATGCCCGCCACGCGCCCCGCACATACTGGATGAACGTCGGGCAAACGATGCCCGCCACGCGCCCCGCACATACTGGATGAACGTCGGGCAAACGATGCCCGCCACTCGCCCCGCACATACTGGATGAACGTCGGGCAAACGATGCCCGCCCCTCGCCCCGCACATACTCGCTCTCGTGCTCCTGTAGGGAGCTAGTATCATTAGCAGGGGATTTCTCTGCTCGCTCAACACTGACATAACAGAGCGGCTGTTCAATACTGAACGGTTTCACTAATCCCCATAGAAGTGGAAGCTCCAGAAGCCAGTTGTGTCGGGTCCATAATCCCATATTCCTAGGTCAGGCACCACCATGTGGGACGTCAGTTACATGGAGCAACCAACCCCGAGGAACGCTTACAGGAGTTCTCCAGGACTTTTAGTATTGAGGACCTATCTTCAGGAAGGGTCATCCATACTTGATCGGTGGGGGTCCACAAGCACAGTTCCCCCCCATTTAATGGAAGCATTGCCTGCACTACCACACCTGGCCACCACAGTATGGACAGCGCTATCTGTTTCCAGTGCTATTTACGATGACAATGGACCCGGCAACAGGCTGATTGGAGGACCCAGCCGGCCAACTACGGATGACCTATCCTGAGAATGCCACCAATAGTGAAGGTCCATCTTAAAGGGGTGGTTGGACTATTTATTAAACCTAATGTCCCCACCGCACACAGCACGGCACCTTGGTGGGCGACACGATTATCTATGTTGGTGACGTCCCGTAAACCTGTCACATGGGGGGGGCTACAAGCAGGTCTACCGGATGTCACCGAGAGATGACCGCCGCAGGAACGTGAGGGGTCACTCGTGTCCACCTGTCATCGACTACAATGGAGGACTGCGCCAAACACACAGCTGAACCCAACGATGGGGGCTGGCAGAGCACAGGAGAACCCGGAGCCGCCCCCCAGACATCTGGCGGGGCCACAGGGAGAGCCCGGAGCCGCCCCCCCAGACACCCAGTGAGGGCCACAGGTAGAGCCCGGAGCAGCCCCCAGACATCTGGCGGGGCCACAGGGAGAGCCCGGAGTCGCCCCCCAGACACCCGGTGAGAGTCACAGGTAGAGCCCGGAGCAGCCCCCCAGACACCTGGCGGAGGGCCACAGGAAGAGCTCGGAGCCGCCCCCTAGACACCGGGCGGGGGGGGCACGGGGAGAGGCCTGCGCGGCTGCCACTCACCTGCTGTACACGCCCGCCGACATTCCTCTTTTCCTGATCAATTCATCCAACGACACGTCGGCCATGTTAGTAACCCGCAGCTTCACAGCAGCGACCGTAAGAGAGGACGGCCGAACGCCATGCAGTGACGTCACCACGCAGGGCGGCCGTCGCGCTGGCGTACTACCGTCATGCACTGCGGCTGTGCTGATGATTTGCATACAAGCGCCTCCACTTGTAAGTAACCGTTATGATAGCAAGATTGATAAGCCAGTGTTGATAAGCCACCCGCACTTGGCCGACCAGCACTTCCTGCATCTATCAGCGACACTCGGGAGGTAATCATGAGCCTCTCCCTGATGTAGACGAGCGGTCCGCATACGGTGGACCCAGCGCGCGGCAGTAAGACGGTATGCCTTAAACTAATGAGTAAGGAAAATAACGAGCCGGGGTAACGCCTGGTTCTTCACTGCTTATGTGAAAAGAATTTTTGAGCGGGCACAGGTCGCCCCGTGGAGGATCCACCTACTTTGTGGGACCTTCAGGTGTGTGATCTGCCCGATCCCTACTGTGGTTAATAGTAGAGCTTACTAGTCAGCTATGATGAGGACTGCCCACACCTCCTGAGGGCACAGGAAGTCCTAGATCTGCAAATTCCCAGTAAGGCTGTCTGTCAGTGGGCATAGCGATATCCCACTGCAGGGGCTGCTGCCGGCCAGCACTTTGGCACCATGATCTTCTAAAATTATAGGTTTGTTACAGATAGGCCGCCTGCACACGGGCGGAAATCCTGAAAGTTTGCATAGGAGTGCATTACAATACGCACTCCTATGCAGACGGCCGCGGTTTGGCCGCGCGAAATCTCGCGCGGCAAACAAACCGCAACATGTCCTATTTTTGTACGGGGCACGCACTCACCCGGCCGTCGGCTCCGGTCTGCGCATGCGCCGGCTGCGCCGCAGTCGGCACATGAAAGAGCTGGGGATGCCAGGCGCGGGAGAGTACGCGCTCGTCCCTGCAGGCTCTCGGGTCGGGTCCCGTGGCGAGAATTCTCGCAGCCGGATCCGACCCGCTTGTGTGCAGGCGGCCATAATCGCAGCATGCCGCAATTTTTAACGCGAGCGGAAAATCACAATTTTCTGCTCGTGGACATTTGGGCTGTGCTTTTCCATAGTTATCCTAATGAAAGTGTTCACTGCGTTACCCATGTGTGGATTATCGCCACGGGCAACGCAGTGAAAATTTGCCCGTGGACAGGAGGCCTTAACATGATTGATGCAAAGTGATTTGGGGCTAATTTAGATTAGACAATCCCCCCCTCCACCGCTCCTTTGCAGCCCCCCAGAATTAACTATAGAGATTATAGATGGAATATTTAAAGTGTTTTTCCAGGCAGAGCCCACTGGTTACAATAAGGCCCCAGCTTGCATCAACCACTACACAGGGGGCACAGCAGCAGGTTCCACACCAACCCCTGTGTATCCCGGCAACACTCAGATCCATTGACACCATGGAAAGGCTGCTTGCTGATCACTCGCCGGGGTGGATGGTAGTATGGTAGAGCAGGATGAGCAGGCAGCCAGCTGGGTGACAAGAGGAGGTACAGAAAGAAAAGATCCTTGGAGGCTAGACTTGAACTGGCACACCTCAACAAGTTTGTAGAGTTGGCAGATGAGGTGGATGCCACAATAGGATTGCAGCAGGACATGCCCTCTGACCACCAGGGGGGTGTCTGCTCCTGTAAGAAGCGGAGTAGGAGTGCAGGATAGGCTAGACAAGTCCTGGTAGTGAGGAACTCAATTATTAGGGGGACAGACAGGGCAATCTTCCACAAAGACCGGGATTGTCGAACAGTGTGCTTTCATCCTGGCACATCACGGATTGGGTTAGCAAACTACTGGGAGGGGCTGGTGAGGCTCCCATGGTCATGATACACATTGGCAACAATGACAAAGTTAGAGGCAGGCAGAAGGTCCTTAAAAAGAATTTCAGGGAACTATCATGAAAGCTTAGAGCAAAGACCTCCAAAGTAGTATTTTCTAAAATACTACCCGAATATAAGACAGTGTCTTATAATAATTTTTACTCCAAAAGATTTTACTTTTTTACATGTATAGCTGCCTGCACACTATTTATATTGTGTTTTTTTATTAACTGTCATTAGGGCACAATTTTGGAGTAGGGCTTATACTTCAAGCATCCTCAAAAATCAGTTTTTTCTTCAGTGTATTCACAGAGGAAGATGAAATGTCAGAGTGATAATGTAAACTCTCCACTAAATGTCACCAGTCTAAGGTTGCTTATCCACGGCCAAGGTGGAATATCGCTAGCGATATTCCTGGCGGGAAAGCAGGAGGGATAACTGACAGGTCTCCGCGGTGAGCCTATCTAATAGATAGGCTCACCATGGAAAATCACAGCATGCCGCGATTTAAATCCTGCAAACGGAGAATCGTTATGATTCTCCGCTCGTGGACTCCGGGCTGCGCTTTCCCTAGTTCTCCTATGGAAAGCGTTCATTGTGTTACCCGCGGCCGGATTATCGCCACGGATAACGCAATGACAGCTCGCCTGTGAACAGTCAGCCTAAAGGTGCATTTACACGACAAGACGATTGATCAGAATTTGCTCAAACAGCAGTTTGAGTGACAGTATTGAGCGATCATTTTGAATAAACTCTTAAGTAGCTAATTAGCTACTAAAGAGCTTATTAGTGTGTAAATGAAGGCTCCTGCTGTATGCAGAAGACAGCGGGACATTTATAACTTATAGGGCACACAACCAAGTTGGATTCTGGATGCGGGGTCCCACAGCAGAATCTGACCCTGTGCCCGAGAGGTGACCCCACGTACCTGTCGTCTTTTCTGTACTGCAGATAGTCCAGACCGCTCACCGTCGGACATGCGCAGTGCACGTTTTCCCACGCTATCGCTAGGCAATGATGCAGAATCCGTGACCTGGCCGCAATGTTCATTGCAGACTGGCTGCGGGTTGGACAGCTTCCATTTAGTTCAATGGAAGCCGTCCGTGCGGACACCGCACTAAAAGAGAGCATGCTGCGATTTTTCCTCCACGAGTGGAAAATTGTAATTGATTTCCGCTCGTTTGCAGGAAAAAGCGCTTTTTCATAGCCTGCTATGGAAGGTATTTGCTGCAGAATGGATGCCCGCTCCAGATTCTGCAATGCAAACATGCCCGTGTGCAGCTAGCCATAATCTTAATCATTCAGTAGGTTTTCAAATATGTTGGTAAAAATGTTCTGTGTGTGATTTTTGGATACATTGTCCGACTAAACAAAAAATTTGGCAACCGTGCCACGTGCTGTACCCTGATGGGAGATGTGGAGGAGAGTCTGGTGTGTACACATGCCTGGCAATGTTTTGTAGGCCATGCCTCCTTCCCACAAATGCTCCCTCCACCACAACCTATTTATTCTTTGAAGTGTTTATGAGAAGTCTTTGTATCAAGCCCTTCCTACCACAGCCAGCTTTGGCAGAAAACTTTCTGTTTTCTCATCCTTCTCTTTCAAGAGCTATAACCTTATTTCTCTGTCAACATGGTGGTATGAGGGCTTGTTTTTTGCAGGATGTTTTGTAATGGCACCATTTAAAGGTAATCTAGTTTCTCCAAGCTGCCAGGGCAATGTAGGGGACCACACTGGTTCCCTTTAGGCCCCCTGTCCACGGGCGTTGCGGTATCCCGCGGTGGAGCTCCACCGCGGGAGCCGCCGCCCGGGAACAGGAGCCGCATACGAATCTCTGCAGGTCAGTCTAATCTGATAGATAGGCTGACCACGGAGAATCGGGGCAATTCGCAGCATGCTGCGAATTGCCAGCTGTGAGCGGAGAATCGCAATGTTTCAGCGCTCGTGGACAGGGGGACGGCACTTTAGACGGCATGATTTGCTGGCGGTTTACCACCGGCGAAATCACTGCCATGGATGGGGCCTATGTGTGCAAAAGAATGTATTTAACCCATCAAGGACCAGGGTGTTTTTTTTTTTCTTTATTTACCAAAATTATTTTTGCTGTATTTTTTTTCCATGACATCTAGGGCTATTTTCTCACTGACCTTTTTTCCCATTTTTTAGGGAGCAAAAAACTAAAAAACTATATATATTTTTTAATACATAGTTATTTTTACAATTGGTATATTTGCCAAAATAAAGTATAGAAATGGGTTCCTTATTTTGTTACTGATGTTTTGATATATAATATGTATGTTACAGGGCGCATATGGCGACGGTTCAGGTTGGTGTCGGCGATGGGTCAGTTTCTTTTTTTATGTATGTATATTTTTATTTTATTCGGCAATTTTTTTAACTTTGTTTTGTAAGTATTTTTTTTTTTAAATCTATGACCCCCTATGATGTCATATAAGACCACTGGGGGTCATTTACATTCTTTTATTTTAATTAATTACCATATATACTCGAGTATAAGCCTAGTTTTTCAGCACATTTTTTTGTGCTGAAAAAGCCCCCCTCAGCTTATATTTGATCCAGGGAAGGGTTAATAAGAAAAAAAACCCTCCATACTCACCTTCCAGCCGGTGTCTGTGTCCCCGGCAGTGATGCGGCAAGCTGCTTGAATTCTCCCAGCTGTCCTTCCCTGCCGTCCTCTCTGCTCGGCTCTTCCATCCCCCACCATCAATGCTGTGATTGGATCGAGCGTTAGCCAATTACAGCCGGCGCTCGATTATTCACAGCCAATCAGTGAATGACTGGCGCTCGATCCAATCACAGCACTTACTTTCACAGCGCTGACAGCGGGGGATTTGAACGCCGAGCAGAGAGAGGACAGCCGCACAGACACAGATGCCGGCTGGGAGGTGAGTATGGAGGGCTTTTTTTTTTACCCAGTATATACTCCAGTATAGCTAGGCTTATACTCGAGTCAATATGTTTTACCAGTTTTTTGTGGTAAAAATTATTGACTCGGCTTATACTTGGGTCGGCTAATACTCGAGTATATATGGTATAAACTTTTTCACTGTAGCTGGGGCATCCATAGGGGCCCTAGTTACAATAGTCACTAACAGAGCTGATCTGGGTCTGCTAGGGCCCTGCAGTATCAGGGGGAACCCGGTGATTATATGATCACTGGGTCCAATAGCAGAAGTGTAACTTCTGCTTTCTCACTTCACTGCATAGTGCTCA
Source organism: Eleutherodactylus coqui (assembly GCF_035609145.1). NCBI lineage: Eukaryota > Metazoa > Chordata > Amphibia > Anura > Eleutherodactylidae > Eleutherodactylus > Eleutherodactylus coqui. The sequence goes on along the minus strand of NC_089839.1, from coordinate 142,142,109 downwards.
TTAAACACTATGTAGTCTGCAGAAGCGCCTCTGCCTACTACTCTGAGGCCTTGGCCAAGACTAAACAGCCAACGACCCAACCTACTCCTGCTACATTGCAGGAGCATTATAGCCTCCTGCAGACAGCCGGGTCGGATTCTGCTGCGAGAATTCTCACAGTGAGATGCGAGCCGTGCCCCTACAGTGACCTGGCGCTCACCTCCTCCCGGCGTCTCACTCTGCGCAGGCTGTCACACAGCCAAGAGCTGGTGTGCCACCAGTGATGTTAGGCTCGCACAGAAATAGAACTTGCTGCGATTCGTTTACCGCACAAGTTTTCACGCGGTCAAATCGCGGCTATCTGCATAGGATTGCATTATCTAATGCAATCCTATGGCAGTGGGCACTAGGGGAAATTCTGCAGGAAATCCCATTGCGGAATTTTCGCCCGTGTACACTTGGCCTAATCCTGTGTCATATTTTTACCATTGGTTGTGAATAAACCCCAGGACCAAGTGCTGTAAATTTACAAAGCTTGATCAGAAGGCTGCTTGTCCATGGGGGATGATTTGCTGGCGATAAATCTGTAAAGCTTCCTATATGGTTGCTATGGAAAGCGCAGCACGGCATTCACGAGCAGAGAATCTTAGTGATTCTCTGCTCGCGGGGTTTAAATCATGACATGCTGCGATTGCCGTGATTCTCCACGGTGAGCCTATCTATTAGATAGGCTCATCTCGGAGATCTGTCAGCGCTCCCACCTCTTCTCCCGCGGTGGAATATCACTAGCAATATTCCACCTTGGCCGTGGACAGGGGCCTTAAAGGGTTAAAATCATGAAAGACAATAACTAATCTTTTTTTTATTTTGGGTTTTGAGTTTTCCACATAAGGGATATTACATGTTAATGTAAAATTTACAGAGGATTGTGCTTCCTTTCTTTTAAAACAACTTCTAAATTCCTCAATACAGCGTGTGGCAACCACTGCAGGTACAGCAGTGAGCACTGAGTGCAGAGTGTGCAGAGCATGAGTAGAGGAGGGAGCTCTGTTAGCAGCTGTTTCACACTCCTGTGACAGAGACTGCTGGTAGAAGCTGTCTCAGGAATGTAGTAAGCAGCTTGATACACAGATAACAGAGCTCCCTACTCTAGCTGCCTACTGTGTAGCTGCCAGATGCTGGGGTAAGTTTAGAAGTAGAGTTGAGCGAACGTACTGTGTCAAGCTTGATGCTCGTTCATGTATTAGCGTACTTGATGGTGCTCGTTACTCGAATGAGCATCACACCATGTTCGATCCCGCCGAGAGAGAGAGAGGGAAAGAAAAAAAAAAGCTCCGCATCCGGCGTCCCACATACAAAATGCTCGAGTCTCCCATTATAGCCAATGGGGTTCGTTACTCGAGTAGAGCTCTCGCATTTTACGAAAAGCGTGACTCGAATAACGAGGACCCGAGCATTTGGGTGCTCACTCATCTCTATTTATGGTTCAAAATATTTTTATTCAATTTTGTCTTTTAACAGAAATAAAACATAGATCATCCGGGGCCAGAAATTCTGGCCATATTGCATCATCAAACAATTTTATGTTATTAACAGTAAACTATTACCAACTACCTCCTGTCTGGTTCTTAGTTGTAATCTGGAACATTATACCTTAAGGTATTTTATAAACCATTTAATATTGTTAACTTAATATAATAGTTGGTACAATTTGTCAGATATAGCTCTAGCAGAATCTAGAGTGTAGAAAAAAGAGAAACAAAGAAAAGTTAGAAGAATAGTATGAAGGGGAGGGGTGAGTGGGGGGGGGGGAATAGTCTGACCTGGTGTTCCTTTCCCTTCAAGTCCGTTTTATATGCCTCTAGTCGTCAAGAGACGATTGGATCCTGGGGGCGGGAATCGTTCCACTTGTGACCCAATTGGAGATCTCAACCGTTTCTCGTTGCGAGGACCAGGCATACCATGTCGTCAGGTGTTTCCTGAGACGCATTTCGTCTCTTGCACACAGCTCCTCCATATACCCGATCTCATCCAATTTTTCTATCCACATCAACCTGGTGGGGGCCAACGGTACCTTCCATTTTAGTGGGATCACTTGTCTAGTCGCCAATACAAAGAACCTCAACAGTGATCTCTTGGCCCCCGCCAGTGACCCCTGAAACATTGACAGTAACGCTATTTCTGGTGTCAGCCGGACAGTTTTCCCGCTGATCCAGGAATATAATGCTCCTACATCCCGCCATAGGGGGCCGATCATCGAGCACGACCACCAGATGTGTGTATATGTGCCCCTCTCCGTGAGACATCTCCAACAGGTATCCGAGTGCTGCGGGAAGATTTTGGCCAACCGCTCTGGTGTTTTATACCATCTCGTCAAAATTTTATAGTTCAGTTCTTGAAATTTGCTTGAGATATTCAGTTTATGTGTTAGAATATAGGCTTTTTTCCAGTCCTCCTCGGGGGGCAAGTGACCCAGCTCCCTCGCCCATTCTCTCTCTAAAGCTATCCCGCACCTCCCAGTGTCTGTTTCTACCATGTAGCGATATAGATCAGAGATTTTGCTTTTTGTTTTTGGGTTGAGGACAAATTGGCTTTCAAACGTTGTGGGAGCTGAACCCAACAACCTTATACTTCCTTGGGACCTGACATAGTGGCATAGTTGGAGGTACTGATACCATGCTCCAGCTGGGGGTCCCCGTTCCCCCAAAATTTCCTCCAGTGTTTTTAGGCCTTCTCCAGTGATCATATCTTTTACTCTTGGTATATCCCCTGGTCGGTTTTCTGTTAACATATTAACAAGAGGTGAGCCCTTAAGGAATGTCGGGATGTTTGTGTTACCCACTAGCGGGGTTAGTGGTCCTGGCCTCTTGATTAATTCCAACCTGGCGGCCACTCCCAGCCACACCGAGATCAACTCCTCTATGAATGGGGATAGCCCCAGCTTTTTGTGTTGTCCGTTACCTGGAATCCAGATAAGGCCTGCTCCCCTATATGGTATCGATTCTTGTTCCATATTTACCCATCTTTTCTGTGTCTTGTTATGTGTCAGCTCTAGTATACGTCGGGTCAGGGTTGCTTTGTGGTAGAGTGAGATATTTGGGACCCCCATACCCCCTTTGTCTCTTGGCCCTGTAAGGGCCCTCCAACTGCGCCTCGGCCTCCTACCGCCCCAGATAAATCTCATCATTATTCTCCTGATTCTATGCATGTATGTCCCTGGTAGACGAATGGGCACCGTCTGTAACATATACAGGAACCTGGGGAGGACGTTCATTTTTATTGAACTAATCCTACCGAACCAGGAGAGGGGCGTGCTGCGCCACCTGTCCAGGTCTTCTTCTAATTTTGTTATCAACGGTTGGTAATTTTTTTGGAACAGATCTTCCATTTTAGGGGTAATGTTTATGCCCAAATATTTAATCCCCTCTTTCTTCCATCTGAATGGAAAAGATGCCTTCAGGGCTGCCTCTTCACTTTCTTGGATATTGACATTTAGGATTTCTGATTTGTTCAGATTTACCTTAAAGTTGGACACCTTGCCAAATTTGCGGAATTCTTCGAGTACGCAGGGGAGCGCCACCCTTGGATTTGTGAGATATAATAATAAATCATCTGCGTATAGGGCTACTGTTTGTTCACTTTTTGCCACCTGTACCCCTCTGATGCTGGGATTGGTCCTGAGTGCATTTGCCAATGTCTCCATTACCAGGATATACAGGTATGGTGACAATGGACAGCCCTGTCTTGTGCCGTTTCTGATCTTCACTTGCTGAGAGAGTCTACCGTTCACCCTTACCCTTGCTGTCGGGTTGCTGTATAATGCTTTGATCCACCCCAAGAATCTAGGGCCCAACCCCAACTGTTTTAGGGTCATCTCCAGGAATCCCCAGTCGACCCTGTCAAACGCCTTCTCGGCGTCGACGGACAGCAAGCACAATGGTGCACCAGACCCTGTCGCTCTCGAGATCAAGGCCAAGGTCCTAATTGTGCTATCTCCTGCTTCCCTTCCCGGCACAAAGCCCACCTGGTCGCCATGTATCAGGCTAGGTATATGAGTTTTTAATCTACTCGCTAATAATTTAGCAAATAATTTGGTGTCTATATTGAGTAGCGAGATCGGTCTGTAACTCCCACAGCATGACGGATCCTTGCCTGGCTTAGGGAGGACCGTGATTATCGCCTGTAGGGCCTGCGCCGGGAAGGGACATGATCTCGAGACTGCGTTGAATGTTTCCAGCATCAGAGGGGCTAGTTTCTCCATGCATATTTTGTAAAAGCGGGGGGTTAGACCGTCGGGTCCCGGGCTCTTTCCGATTTTTAATGTAGTGATTGCTTCCTTTAACTCTTGCAGGGTGAAGTCCTCTTCTAGTGCCCCTGCTTCCTCTCTTGTTATGTGGGTGAGGGAGTTTTCAGTTATGTATGTGTTCTTCTCTACATCAAGGTTATTCTTGGGGTCCCCTAGGTTCCCCTCTAGGTTGTAGAGTTCCTGGTAATAAGTGTGGAAGCTCTCTAAGATCTCTGTGTTGCTGTGGACCATCCCCTTCCCGGGTTTATGGACCTCAAACACATATGTCTGTGCTTCTCTAGGATTGAGGGCCCTCGCTAACCCCTTACCGCATTTATTTCCGTGCTCATAGTGCAGTCCCTTGAATTTGTCCCTACGGCATAGTGACGCCTGATCCAGTATACGCAGGATTTTAATTCTAGTTGTGGATATTTCTGCTGCTATACTGTCTGCGGGTGAATTTTTATTTAACGTTTCCAGGCCGTCGAGCTGTATCAACAGCTCTTCTAGCCTAGCTGTCCTCATCTTTTTTAATCGTGCCCCGTGCGATATAAAGATCCCTCTAAGTACACATTTTAGTGCCTCCCACTTAAAGGGCGTAGGTGTAGTATCATTTTTGTGAGTTTCTATGAATGATTCTATTGATTGTTGAATGTCCTGCAGGCAAGCTCCGTCTTCTAGCAAGTTATCATTAAGTCGCCATGTAAGGTTTGTTCTTTCAGTGTTTCCCCCCACCAAGGACCCCCAGACTGGAGCATGGTCTGACCAAAGGAAGGGGCCCATAGAGGCCGACGGCCTTCTGTCCAACAACCCGTGTGAAACAAACAGATGGTCTAGCCTGTGATAACTATTGTGTGCGGGCGAGTGAAAACTAAAGTCCCTCTCTCTGGGATGTAATGTTCGCCATAAGTCAACTAACTTGAGCTTTGCTAATTCTGCGCGGATTCTACGTGTCGTTGAGGGGGAAACCCCCGACTTACCCCCCGAGGAGTCTTTTGCCGGATCCATGATTAAGTTGAAATCTCCGCCGAGAATGATGGAGGAGCCGCTCGCGAAAGCCGCCAGGGCCCCCAGCACTCGGATACCGAACTTCTTCTGGTCCTGGTTGGGAAAGTACACATTAGCAAGTGTTATTATGTCGTTATTCACTTGAATTTTTAAGAACACATATCTCCCGTTTTTGTCCATTTCTGAAGAGAGTAATCTGTGCGGAAAATTTTTATGGATTACTGTGGACGTGCCGCCTGCTTTTTTGTCTGGGTGTGGACTGTTATGCCAGTTAGTATAGTGGCGATATTTACACTTAGGTATCTTGGTGTCCTGGAAATGGGTCTCCTGGAAGAAAACAACCATGATCCCCTTCCGGTGGAGGTGGTCCATGATCTGCCCCCTCTTAGTAGGTCCGTTCAGTCCTCTCACATTAAAGGTGCAAAATGTGATGTCAGCCATTGGTCACCGTGGGCGTAAGATAAATTGGCTCTGCTAATGGTTGTAGGTCAGTCAGGTCGGGGTGAGGGTGGTGGGGTGATTTAGATAGGGAGAAGAAAGATAGAATTGAGCAAGAAGAGAGAGAAAAAGGTTCGTCAGGTAGAACCTTGCGCAGCATCCAGCTACTGCGTTTGGTTTCAGGGAGAACTGCTGGCATATATAATGCCCGCATTCACACTAAGTGTGATTGGTCGCCCTGTGTGAGGGACGTGTAGGTACCGGCTAGGACATGCGCCGAACCCCCGCGCCTCCCCCCACAACGCGATCCTTACGATAGTGCTGCAGCCCCTCGTTGGGCCCTGGTCTAAAGCTCTTGAGGCACCAATCATCATTTGCAATCTAAAAGAGAAAACAACAATTTAACTAGTACTATATCATTGTATAACTTGGAATGAAATACGATATTAGAGTCTCGGATAACGCCCGTTTCTCGATCTCTGAGGAGCGGGTCATTCTGCTCCTCCGGACGCCAAGTGGGTATCTTCTGGTCTAGTTCGTTTTCTTCCCCAAACATAAACAATTTGGGTGAAGTTGAAGGTCGTGCAGTATGTTGTACTATTTCCTGTATGAGTCAGGTATGCGACTAAGCTTGTATGCCAGATATATTTGGTGAATCATATACTACTGCATAATGCGTGGCGGGGTCCCGCAGTAAGATCAGGTGTTTCTGTCCAATGCCTTTTGCTTTTCCCGTCTTGGTTTGGGGTGTGCGCTCTGCCACTGCTCCTGTGCTGTGGGGGCCAGTACCGTCGGTACCATAGGCCAGTCCGGCAGCGCTATCATGGGTAGTTGTAAAGTACCCAGAAAGTTGGGCAAGTCTCCGATTGATCTGAATATGGCAGATTTCCCATCCTTTCTGGCTGTTAAAGAAAAGGGGAACCCCCATCTGTAGGGTATCCCCTTATCCTTCAGGGCCGTCAGCAGGGGTCTTAGGGCACCTCTCATCCGCAGCGTGTGGCGTGCCAGGTCCTGCAGAAGAATTATGGGTCTACCATCGTGTTGTAGGTCCCCTTTGTCTCTAGCTTTTCTCAAGATTGCATCTTTATCTCTGAAGAAATGTACTCTGCATATTACATCTCTTGGTCTTTTGGGATCTGCATTTTTTGGTCCGAGGGCCCTGTGGATCCGATCTATTTCGATCATATCTTCCTCTTTGCGGTTCAGTAGTTGCCGGAAGAAGGATTGCGCCCAAAGTTCTAAATGCTGCCCTTCTATTTCCTCCGGGAGACCCCTTATTCGCAGATTGTTGCGCCGGTTTCGGTTTTCTAGGTCATCAAGGTGTGTAATAATGCCGGCAATTTGGTCTGCTTGTGCTTGGATGGCCTGTCTGTGGGTTTCTAAAATGGCTGACGCACCCTCCTGTGCCTCCTCAACTTGTACTATTCTGTGTCCTAGATGCTGTATATCGTTGTGGATATTTTCTAGCGCTTTTTTGTTAGATGCCTCTAATCTCTTGAAGAACTCGTCTAGCTCATTTTTTGTTGGTATGGCCATAATACGACTCTTCCATGCTTCTTCACTTATTTTGTCAGGGGAGTTGCTAGATTTTCTTTGAGGTGGGCTGCTTGTGGTGCTGTATGCAGGGGAGTGTTGCCATGCTGTGCTACTACTTTCATCAGCTATGGGAGACTGCATTGTGGGTTGGGGGGAGCCATATTTGGGGCAGGGGCTGCTCTCTGTTGTACTCACAGTTCCTTTATATCCTGCTTCCTCCTCCTGTGATGTCTGCTCTGTAGCGTGGTGATTCCTAGGGCTTCCCCCCGACCTGTGTTGGTTGCTGGCCGGTCTGTCCCCGCTCTCCGCTACCTCCAGGTGCCCTCCGGGCGGCTGTGTCAGCTCTGCATTGCTCGCTTGTGCCTGCGCCTGTGGTCCCGCGGGAGCCGGCGCCATCTTGGGTGCGGCGGCGGCTTCGCCTCCGCTGCCGAGAAATCTCTCCAGCGCGCCCCTTCTGCCGACCGGAGTGCAGGACAAAGATCGCGGCAGCTTCTTCTTCCCCATGTGGCGTCCGGGATCCGTTCTCCGCTGCTTAATGGTGCCTCTTAAGCTGCTGGTAGGGTCAGAGACGCGGGAGCTCGCTTAAGGTGCGACTTATCCCGCCATCCGCTAGCCACGCCCCCCACTCATCTCTATTTAGAAGCTGTTTTAAAAGAAAGGAAACAAAATCCTCTGATGATGGATATTATATTTTAAGATCATATGGAAAACTGAAATACAATCCACCGATCCCTCAAAATAAAAGACAAACAAGAAAACTGTATTTTGGGTGATTTTTTTTGTGTTTTATTTTTACAGCCTTCACTGAATAAAACAGAATTCCCAGGTATATATATTTTTGTATCAAGTGTGGGTTTGAGTTTTTTCTCCAGTTTATTACCCAATGTAATTGGGACAACAGCTGGCAAGTTTGAGAGACATGGGATTCCAAGAACAACAGGACTGTAGATTTGTCACCAGAAGATCATTGCCCAGATAAAGAACAATTAGGAACTTCTTAAAAGGCCACCACTTCTAATAATTTTGTTGAGTATTCTGGAGGCAGCTGTAATTCCAAAAAAGGAGTGCTTGAAACTGGAAGTAGTGTGTTATCCCCTTTAGGTATACTGCTAGCCTCAGAATGTTTGATCTAAGAGTGAACCGGTTTGTGATAATATGCATCTTGTGGATCTAGTGATGCTATAAACCTCCACCTAAGGGCTATTTCAGATGACCGTATATCAGCTTGTTTTTCACGCCGAGCCGATATACGGTGTCCTTGTCTGCAAGGGAAGGAGGATGGAAGAGCCAGGAGCAGGAACTGAGCTCCCGCCCTCTCTCCACTATTTGCAATAGGAGGGGGGTGAGACGGGGGCGGAGCTAAGTACGGACACTTAGCCCTGACCCTCCCATTGCAAATAGGGGCGGGGAAGGGGCCGAGCTCAGTTCCTGCTCCTGGCTCTTCCATCCTCCCCCCCTGCAGACAAGGACACCGTATATCGGCTCGGCGTGAAAACCGAGACGATATACGGCCGTCTAAATAAGCCCTAAAGTAGATTTATGATAGACAGTGTAGTCTCCATCTTAAACTTCTCAGAATGATTATAGCGTGTTTCCTGAAAATAAGACCCTGTCTTATTTTAATTTTTGCCCCAAAAGAGGCGCTAAATCTTATTTTCAGGGGATATCTAATTATACTTACCTTAATTAGAAGCACAATTCACAGCAGATTACCAACAGCACTCAGGAAATTTACCTTTTTTGGGGGAGGCAGGACATCTGTTCCTCCAAAGAAACAAATATCAGCGGCAGCAGAAGTATGGTGCATAAAATACAGAACGTTATTCTTCCATCTTCAATAAAAATGCAACGTTTCGACAGTCACATGGTCTTTTTCAAGCATTACTGCACAGAACTCTATACAGCCTATAAATACTAAATTGACACAAACTACCACCAAAGAGGACGTTGTACTAGAAAACTCCTCCCCCTAAAGAGTGCTCCCACACGTGTGCACATACTTAATGTTAATATCATAACCCCAATTAGCAGAATTCTTACCCGGGATCCAGGTGCACATAGCAGGTCTCCATACTGCCTCCGGCGTCCTATCTGTTTACTGCACATATCAGATTTATCCACATAGTCTCCATTGCGCACGCGCTGGCCTCCGTACTGGCGTCATTACGCCATTATCTCACGAGAGCAGTCAGTTCTGACCCAATGATCTCCATTGCGCATGTCACTCTCTCTCCCAACTTTATATAAACACTGCAGATGCCCAAAAGCCCGTGATCAGCAAAACGGCCTTCAGAGCCCGCGAAAACAGCCGGCGCCAGCCCAGGACCATCAGAATTCTTGATGGTCCTGGGCTGGCGCAGGTCGGCGGCTTATCCGGTATCCAGGTGGTATAACCCGGCTGCAATGCTGTTCTACACGTTTGATAGAGCTATTCAATATAAGAAGGTCTCTTGATGAAATGCGTACAATGCTTCCTACTTTATTCCTTATTAAAGATTATTATAAGCATCATGGATAATGCTGTATGTAGGATACCAGGGGGATTGGGCTGAGATTGGCTGTGAATAAAGGTGTGAGATTACAATAGATATCGGTAAAGAGGCAATACTGGAGGATTGCAGTGAACAGTAGTCTCTTTAATAATAGTCAAAAGCTCCCTGGTATAATGATGATATGTTGGTGTCACGGGAGAGTAATAGATGGTAGCCATGGTAACCGAGAGGTTACGTGAACAGACAAAACCACTGTGTATATATTTTTACTGAGATATGTTGGTTAGGCCTTATGTGAAAATTAGTAGATAGCAGTTTGCCAGAAAAGAGGTTATTTGCAGTACTTCTAAAAAAAAGAGTTCTTATGGTCCTGGGCTGGCGCCAGCTGTTCTCGCGGGCTCTGAAGGCCGTTTGGCTGATCACGGACTTGTGGGCATGCGTAGTGTTCATCTAAAGTTGGGAGAGTGAAATGTGCAATGGAGATCAATGTACGCATTTCATCAAGAGACATTCTTAAATTGAATACCTCTATCAAACGTGTAGAACAGCATTGCAGCCGGGTTATAGCACCTAGATACAGGATAAGCCAGCAACCTGCGCCAACCCAGGACCATTAAGAGTTCTGGTGGTCCTGAGCTGGCACCGGCTGTCCTCGCGGGCTCTCAAGGCTGTTTCGCTGATCATGGATATGTGGGCATGCACATTGGTTCATCAAGCACTGTATTGCTTGGCTGAGCAGTGCTCGAGAACCAATCAAGGCCATCTCTTCCTAGTAGGTGGAATTTATGAATCCTGTAGCCAGGAAATGATCTTCTGTGGACAGCCGAGGGCTGCAAGAAATGTGTCGAAGCTCTAGAGAGCAGCTGAAGGGACCTGAATCTTTTTTTTGTTTGTTTCATATACTGCAGCTGGGGCTTATTTTTCAAGCCTCCCTGAAAAGTCACGGTACGGCTTCTTTTCAGGAAAACCGGGTTTTTGTTGAGACTTCAATAAATTTATTTATAAAACACAATTTAATTTTGGAACTAGGACCACTGTGAAGTAATATCCTTGACACTGCTAACTTTGATGTAGTGGTATTATCGTCTTCCTGTCTAATAAGTTTATACCCTGGATTAGGGCTAAACTTTGAATGGAAGTAACTCTGAATCCTGTGGGAAGACGTCAGACAAAAGGAATGCTCTACCCCTTTTCTAGCATCATTTTGAAAGTCTTCCTGACATGGACACTATGCCATAATCAATTATAGATTTCTACAGTGTTGTGATTCAACAGCAATCCTTTATTCCCTGCATTTAACAATGTGCGTCTTTTGTGGCATTTTAGATTTATAGGACACATAGTCACTCTAAGAATCCCCAAAATGAGAGACCGCAAATGCACACAATCAAAAGATCATTAAAGGCTATGGAAACCTTTGTATATGAAAAATATATGCGCACATCACACCCCCTGCAGAAAAAGAGTAATGCACATTTTTTGCATTGAGTTTTCTTTCTCATGCATTTAGAAAGCCTCATACTTGCATTGAATTCAGTAATACATAATGGTATCACTCCTTTTTACCATTTACTAGTGTGGGACAGATTGGTGGTGGAATAGATAAGCAGAGTGTAGTTGATTACAATGCTATCTTTAGATCAAATGACAAGATAGTGGGAGAAACACTGGACTAAAAACAGAGTTTAACTGGACTAAGGGCAGGTGGGTGGAGGCAGATGATCTAGATGTAGAGATGAGTATAACAAGTAGTACTGCAAGGTGCAGTATGATAGGATATGGGGGCTAGTGATATGATCAGCATCTCTCAACACTATCATACAGCCCTTTCTAATACGTTTTCTTGCTCCAAAATGAATAATTTTTTAAATCATCTTTTAACACTTATGACTGGGACTGAATATAATAAACAATGGCATGCTACTTTTCATGAACTGCACTTTTCTGTGTGGAAAACTGACATGAACCTCCAAATGAGTATGTGCTGCAACTACTGAAAGCTCCCGAGTGGTCGTCTGTCAGAAATCCCTTAGCAATGTGACCCCCACCTCCCCCCCCCCCCAAATCACAGGCAATGTGCCGAATTCTGACTGACCCTGCAGTAAGGGTGCCTACCCACTAGCAATAAATTTTCTTGTGATGTGAGAGCGAGTGCCTCGCAGCGCAAAGAAAACTCAGCGATATCGCTCAGTGTTTTCAATGGGGCCGACGGCAGCAATGCCAGCCCCATTGAAAACATAGGGAGTACATAGCAGACTTCTGTCACTGCTGTGATAGCTATGGCAGAGAATTCCTTCATTCCTGTGGGGACCGTGGGGATAAAGGAATCCTCTGCCACAGCTGTGGCAGAAGTCCATGATGCTATCCTATTAATTTCAATAAGGTTGACACTGCTGCAACCCCATTGAAAGCAGTGGGTTGCAAGCAACCATTGCAGCAATAATTTTTGGGGAAGGGCTTGAAATATAAGGCCTTCAATGAAAATCATCCCTAGCTGTAAAAAAAAAAAAAAAAAAACAAAGAAAAAAAAACACTGCTACACTCACCTAGAAGAGCCAGCCAGCTCTGGCAGTAGTCTTCTGGAGGCCGGGGATTGAAAAATCCCAGTCCCCAGAAAGTGCTAGACTCATTGGCTGAGCGCTCAGCCAATAACAGGTAGCGCTCAGCCATTGAATGACAACTGAGCGCTGCCTGTAATTGGCAGTACTCAGCCAATGAGACCAGCGCGTTCTGGGGGTGGGGATTTTTCAATCCTTGGCCTCCAGAAGATGACTTCTGGGTCGGACAGAAGAGCCAGATAGTTCTTGGTGAGTATAGTTTTTTTTTTTTTTCTTTTTTTTTACAGCTAAGGATTATTTTCAGGGGCTTATATTTCAAGCCCTTCCCTGAAAATTATCTCTGCGGGGGTTGCCTGCAACCTACTGTTTTCAATGGGGCCACAGCAATGCCGACACCATTGAAAGCAATTGGATAGCATCACAGACCTCTGCAATAGCAGTCACAGCTGTGGCAGAAGTCTGCGATGTACTCCCTATTTTTTAAATGGGACAGGCACTGGCCCCATTGAAAACACTGAGCGATAGCACAGATTTTTTTCTCTGCGCTGTGAGGCTTGAGTGTAAAAATTGAGTACGAAACCATTGAAAATATCATTGGTTTCATAATCACGTGTTTTCACTCGCGCATCGCAAGAAAATATATTGCTATTGGGTAGGCATCCTTAGCTTCTGAGCGGTTGTGTCTCAGAAATCCCTCAGTGTAAATCTGGCCCTCCCCCTCTCACAGCATCCATGGCAGGGGGCTAGCTAGAGGAGGGGCTAAGACAACATATCGATTTACTCTCGCCGTTGGGTCTCTTTCACACAAGCATTTTATCGCGGCTATTTTGCCGCGATAATACTCTGGCCGAAAAATGTGACCATCTGAAGAATTGGATTCCAATGCATTTGTTCAGATGGGGAATTTTCCAGTGCGTAAAATAGCACATATGGTGCCCATTTCGGCCGACTGCTTTTACATACGGCCAGAAAAGATAGGATTTTTGCGGGCCATTCCCATAGAATAATATGAGAGCTTATAAGAGCTGTCAGAAAAGGAAAGGGGGAGAGTTTAGCAGCGGTTTGTGTTGCTAAAGTCCCTCCCCCTCCCAGCAGCTCCCGTAGGCTTTGACGCTATTGACACTAGGAGCTTGCAAGGGGATGGGGAGATACCTTAGCAGCGCTAAAGTCTCTCTCCCTGGCCCACGGAATTCCAGGCTACGGCGTATATTGAACAGGTGAGAAAACGGGAGATTTAGCCCGACCAGGACAGCGGAAAAATCCCAACGCCTATGTGAAAGAAGCCTTAAGTTGGCTTCACACGTGACGTGTGTTGCGAGACGCGCAAATTTAATCCCTAATTCTTTTGAATGGGGTCATACACATGAGTGAGGTTTCCCTGCATAGCACCACGAAGCGATGCTATGCAGAAAAGAAGTCGTGGCATGTTCTATTTTGTTCATGCTCTCGCATCGCACCGCCCGTTGTTTGCAATGGCGCTGGCGGCAGCATTGCACCATGTGCTAAGTGTACGTAATGCAAGATCCCCAATTGGAAACGAAGGGAGAAAATCTGCAAAAAAAATCATTGCGGCTGTCAGTCTGGCGGAGGTTCCCTTTATCCTCGAAGTGATGCAAGGCAGTTTTGCCATGAAAACGCCTCGCATCCTCAGGGATTTCACATTGTAGGGAGCGCGATGTGGGGAGTGGGAATTCACAGCCCAATATCGCGCTTGCCAGTGTGAAGTTAGGCTTAGGCTACCTACATATGGGCGAGCGCTCGGCAATCTGCGTTTTACCCACGGATACAAGGCGATTTCCAGTCAAAAACACCTCGCATCTATGAAATTCCAATCCTCTCAAACAATAGAGGATCGTAAGTGTTTCCCATTGATTTCAATTGGAAACCTTGCATCACAGTCAGATGCACAGCATGCAAGAACCATGCAATGTATTTAAGGTCCCATTGAAATCAATGGGTGATGCATTCCGTATATACAACTCCATTTAAAAGAATAGGGTTCATATTTGCACAAGATTTGTGTGTCTCGCAATGTACTAACTCACACGTTTTGTACTAACTCACACGTTTCTTGGCCGTGTAGTAGGATTTCAGTCCTTCGGATTGCAATGTCTTGAAAAACAATACAAGGATAGAAACCAAACAATTAGAAATTTTTAATGAAAACCAATTACAAGAAGTCTTCGTTTCCAAAAACACATTGATTAAAGAAAAAAGAGTGCAAACATGTACATAGCCTTTAAGATCAACCACATAACAGTAAAATGCTGCATGGAAACCTTCAGCCCATTCACACTTCCAGTGCACATACTGCCACCTATAGTGTTCTTTAGTTTACACATGGTTACAGCAGGAGATTTAACACCACATAACATCTTAACAGTCTTAGGGCTCTTTCCCACAAGCGTAGGTGTTTTTACGCGCGCCCGTCAACGCCATAAAAACGCGGGAACGGACGCACAAATCTAACACTTGTGCGCCCATGCAAACGCCATGGGCCGGGCACATATGTGCTGAGGCCACAATGCGTTGCCTCTCCTTCCCTCCGGCTGTTTGCAATAGGAGTGGGCGGGATGGGGGCAGAGCTAAGCATCCGCCCCCCCTTCTCTTGTCTGCAGCCAGCAATGGGAGGATGGGAGCTTAGCTCTGCCCCTATCCCCTATGCAAACAGGCGGAGGAGAAAAGGGGGAGTGCATCAGATGGTAGTGTATGTCGACTGGCCAGCCGTGAAAACAGCGGCCGATATACTCATGTGAATAAGCCCTTACCTCCAGACCTCAGGTCAGAGACGACATCCATCTTAAACCTGGCACCAGACTTGCAACCAAAAGCAGCAGAGTGCCTTACCCTGCAGATGACTGTGTGGGCCACCCCGATTCAGGCCCACTGCTTGATGTCACCCACTGCACTCTACACTGCTGGGCAACAGATAGTTGGAAAAGACTGGAGGAACTCCGAATGTCTAGGTACCTGTCCTTACCAAGGCCCTGCTATCCCTCCCGACTGGTGATACAGAGTGAGAGAAGGAAGGATAGATGCCTGTGACAAGCTCTAACAAGGCAAACTGCCATAATGAGAGTAAGCTCCTGGCCCCCTGGAAAGAACAGGGAGACCCTGAGATAGTGCCTTCCTTTTAAGCTTCCTGTTCCTACCCAATGAGTAAAGGATTAAAGCAAGGGTGTCGAACTCATTTTCAGTAGGGGCCAGATCAGCCAATTATAATTGTATAGTAAGGGCGCGCTCATATATTTGCACAGTGTATTATGCGCATAACTTTTGTGTGGGGAATATGCAGTGAATTCAACCTATTGATTTCATTGGGTTTGTTCACGAGTGCATTTTTTTCCACAAGATGTGCAATTGTGTGAAAAAAAAAATACACAGCCTGACCTATTTTGGTGCGTATTATGCACTGCAATAGGGACATAAATGTGCAGGAACGCCGAAAAACGTGGCATATCTGCCCGACTGAAATGCGCTTACACCTTTGTGAATAAGCCCTAATAGTGACCACCATGTAGTGTTCCCATAGTGACAGTAATCAACATAGTGACCCCCCATAATAGTCCAAAAGGCCGATAGCACCCTCTGGCAAGGGCAGTATCCCTACAGGCTTTACACTCACCCAGCCTGCAGCTCAGGTCCAGCAGTCGCTTCAAAGTTTGTGACTGCGAAGCTCTCAACTCAGCGCACCGCTGGTGGGGAGAGGTCAGCGATCACAGACTCTGCACTGCAATGTCGGCAACTTCACAGAGGCGAGAAGTCATCGGTCACAGACTCAGCAGTGGCTGCCGCTGTCAGGCTGGACTTGCAGAAAGGGCGAGTATAACGCCTGTTGCCAAGATCGTTTGGATATAAGATGTGAGATGGATGGGCATGGAGGCTCTAGTACCCTGTTGTACCGCCACTAGCTTGGATATAAGATGTGATATAGGGGGCATGGAGGCTCTTGTACCCTGTTGGGTCTCCTCTAGCTTGGATACAAGTTGTGATACGGGCGGGCATCCTGCTGCATATCACTCCATATTTGCTGTAACAATCTGTCGATTATGCAAACTCCTAGCCTGTCAAAGATGGCATCCCAGATTATCCTATACATGTTGGTGACAAATCTGGCGACCGGGCACCCACGGAAGTGTGACAATGTTGTGGGGACATTCCTTTGACCCCCTTGTGTGTGTGGCTGAGTATTATCCTGCTGGTAAATGCCTCTTTGAAGCCGCCATGGGAGGAACACATGTGGCTGCAAGATGTCCTGAACACATCGCTGAGCTGTTATTGTGTCTCATACCAGTACTAGGGGTGACTGACTTCGTATGCGATGGGCCCCCAGACCATCACACCAGCAGTGGGGGCACTGTGCCGCTCCATAGCAAAGGCAGGATTGAAGCGCTCACTCCGAGGTCTCCAGACACGAACACAGCCGTCGTCAATGACAGAGGGTGGGTATCAAAGGCAGTACACTTAATGGGTGCCATGAGGTCCCAACACCTCTTCACAGTGTGGTCAGAATAGCCCAGGTGGGAACAATTCACCAATACGACCATCCAGCTTCTCACATCCAAATAATGCACCCCTCTCAGACTCTGGTAATGGGGTGAAATCTCTTCTCTGCGTCATAGAGATGTCTAGTGGTCAACAACCTCTACACAAGCTGAAGAGGTCACTACACACAAGGAGCGTCCGAGAGGCTTTTTATAGGTTAAAGTTGGAATCACTTCTGGGTCTCTGGTGGGGTTTTTTTTTTAAACAGTCGTTGAGTGTTTGTCCGTACTGCATGGCATGGCCTCTGCCCTGTCTCACAACAATCACCACCCATGTGGGGCCTTCTGAACTGGGAAGAATTAAGAGCCCTTTTAAATGGCATTACCGTGCCTGCAATAGTTACTGTACTTTCACACTGGATAGACGATTGCTCAGTGAATTGAGGTGGAGAACGCCAGATCGTTCCAGTTGCCTGCTTCTATTTGCAGTAAACAGGTTGCGGTTCATAGATGAATGATTACCTGTTTCCACTGGTCGACTGCTTGATAATTTTATTTGTCCAGTTTCTGCAGGTATAAAAATCATTCAGTCACTGCAAGTATTTGCACTGAACGATTATCATTTATTTAGATTCCTGTGATCTGGAAAAAATCTGAATGACTATCATTCAGTGTAAAGAGAACCCTCAGGAAAGGATAAGGAAGCTTGCAACAAGTTTTTACTTTTTTTTTTAGGGATAGGGGCCCAAATCAAATTTTTGCTACAAGGCCCCATGATGTTCATGTGCGCCCCTGCCTAAGTGCATAAACTATTACTTTGCTAAAAAACTGCAATTGTAATGTGAGGGCCATAGCTTTCCATTCACACGTTCTATTTCAGCTGATAAAATATAAGGAAAAATAAGATGTATGGAAGGTGACATTAATATATTTTTAATAAACAATATTGGCATTGAATACAGCCATGAAAATTGTACAGTTAAGCCAGTATTGCTAATTGACAAAATCAACAAAAATTCATAAAGGACTGTACTGGTTTAAAAAAAAGGAGTGGTTTGGTGATCAGTTCCTTCTCTTATAAGTCAACTAGCTGATATACCCGGCTTCGCCCAAGTTAATTTGGTACTGGTGTTTATCTGGTGTTCACACGGAAAGTCTTCTGAAGTCGTGGTTACTTTAGAGATACCGAAAAAAATATGTCCACCATTTTGCATAGTTCTCTGCGTTACCCAGGAAACACCACGGGGAGGTAACCATGCGACGTTTCCATTATATAAAATGACATCAGGAAGTGAGAGAATTAGATTCCATACGTAAAATTTGGACACATTCTTTTGCACTTAGAATTGAATAATCGAGTTGGGACCCATTAGCTTTTTCTATTTATGACATAATCAATGCCTGTGCCAAATTTCAAGTTTCTATGACATCGGGAAGTGAGAGAATTAGATTTCGTACGTAAAATGTGGACGCTAATTCTTTTGCGCTTAGAATTGAACAATCGAGGTGGGACCCATTAACTTTTCCTATTTATGACATAATCAATGCCCGTTCCAAATTTCATGTTTCTATGACACCAAGAAGTGAGAGAATTAGATTCCGTACGTAAAATTTGGACGCTAGTTCTTTTGCGCTAGAATTGAATAATCGAGTTGGGACCCATTAGCTTTTCCTATTTATGACATATTCAATGCTTATGGCAAATTTCATGTTTCTATGACTTCGGGAAGTGAGAGATTTAGATTATGTACGTAAAATTTCGACGCTAAGTCTTTTGCGCTAGAATTAAGTAATCGAGTTGGGACCTATTAGCTTTTCCTATTTATGACATAATCAATGCTCGTGCCAAATTTCACATTTCTATGACACCGGAAAGTGAGAAAATTACATTCCGTACGTAAAACTTGGACGCTAATTCTTTTGCGCATAGAATTGAATAATCAAGTTGGGACCCATTAGCTTTTCCTATTTATGACATAATCAATGCTCCTGCCAAATTTCGAGTTTCTATGACACCGGGAAGTGAGAGAATTAGATTCCGTACGTAAAATTTGGACGCTAATTCTTTTGCGCTAGAATTAAATAATCGAGTTGGGACCCAAAACTTTTCCTATTTATGACATAATCAATGCCCGTGCCAAATTTTAAGTTTCTATGACATTGGGAAGTGAGAGATTTAGGTTATGTATGTTAAATTTCGACGCTAATTCTTTTGCGCTAGAATTAAATAATCGAGTTGGGACCCAATTACTTTTCCTATTTTGGAGATCATCTATGCTTGTGCCAAAATTCATGTTTCTACGACATCGGGAAGTTGGAGAACTTTTGGCGAGTCAGTCAGTGAGTGAGTCAGTCAGTGAATGAGTGAGTGAGTCAGTGAGGGCTTTCGTCTTTATATATATAGATGCCATCTATTTGATGCATGGGGCTCCTAAGAGGATGAGTAGAACAATTAATATTTTCCTGTCTTTCAGTCATTCTTTGTGTAAAGGACAACTGAACCTCATGTTACACACAAACACCACAGAGGAATGTTTTAACAACCAGTTGCACATTACTGAGAGCGAGCACTGGTTAGCATGGAGGACGGAATGCATGACAGATACAGTGTAGATACAGTACCAGTCATACATTAAGACTGTAACACCAGTATGAGCATAGCTTAGTATTTTGTGAAGATTAATGTATTTTTTGCTCTTTAATCAGTCCGTGCACTTGGGGTTCTACAGATCAGACATATGCCATATGCCATTTTCTTATCACTACAACAATACACTGAAGATATTGGGATATTGGTGGGAAAGGTGAAAGGGGGGGGAGGCAACATCCAAAACATCCACTGTTTACTTCGCAGCCATTATTAACAAAAAATAATTCTAGCATTTATAGGGAACCTGTCATCAACTACAGGCACTATAAAGTAAGTACTGGTGCTTATAGTTTAGCTGACTAGGAGCCCGGGGAGCCATTCACACGCAGAAACAAGGAGCAGACGAGTATGAACACGGCTCCCCGAACTCACACCCAACTAACTTAGAAGCACCATAACTTACTTTATGGCTCCTCTAGTTGATGACAGGTTCCCTTTAAGTTGATATTAAATAAGAAATGCAAAAAAAATTAAAAAAAAAAAAAAGAAAGCAAGAAAGGAGGAACCAATATTTCTGTAAATGAAACAGCAGAAGCTATGACGGCAGAGAACATTGCTCTCCTCACTGAATCTAGTCGTTGTGGCGTACAAACAACATTCAGAAAATCTTATGTGGCAAAACTAAGCAAATGTAGCTTTCAAGCAATGAAATAAGGGTAAAAAAGTTCTTGCGTCAAACCACCCCCTCCATAAAAAAAACAAACTTCTTGCCATTTGACAGAAAACTGAAGTATGTACAGAATACTAAAAGGAGCTGAAATAAACTGTTATAGACAAAACAGACTAGAACACAAATTGTCTACAATAACTAAAAAGAAGGACTTTATGGTTTAAAACCAATATATATATATATACCAATCATAGATTTGAGCTCACATCTATTCCTAGCAGAAGTAGCCAACTGTCCTTGATACTATCCCTTTCAAAAACAGCAGTAAACTAAGCAACAGTTTGGAGCTGAAAAAAAGACAAAGCGGCCTCAGATCTCTCCGGCTTCACGTTCTTCAGAACTCCGTTCCTCCGACTTCCCGTTAGCAGTTTCATAGGTGCGCTTCTTGCGCCTTCGTTCTTTGTCTCTGGAACGATCTCGCTCTCTTGATGTTCTCTCCTTATCTCTGGAGGACCTGAAAGGAATTGCTAGATTCAATTTACTTATGATAAATGGTTGACATGTAGGCAAATATACCTAATATAATTTATGCCCCCCCCCCCCCCCTCACCCAAACACAAGAAAAGTGACAGATACACGGATCAGCCATATCATTAAAGCCAACTGCCTTGTTTTGAGTACGTCCCCTTGATGCTGCCAGAACAGTTTTGCCGCACCGAGACAAGGACCCTGCAAGAAATGTCTCCTGCAGTATTTGGCATCAGATCCTCAAACTCCTGTAAGTAGACAACTGCATGAATCAGACATTTCCAGCACAACCTATACATTCACTATGCTGTCAATTCCAGTGATGGAAATTACCATTAAGGTGTGACTGTCCTTTGCTTATATGTATATTCAGAAAAGGGGTTTCTACAATACTATAGTCACCTTTTGTTTTTTTCCATACTGTCTCTAGACCAGGGATGCTTCTCATGACTAAGGGCCAAATTGTCCCACTGAAGCACTCCTAAAACGTACAGTACAACCAACTAAGACATTTGAAAGAATATGCCATAAAATATCTGATGGGTGCTGGCTCCACTTCCACGACTCCCACCTATTCAGAGCAGGAGGGTCACCTTCTTCAATGTTCATAAAGGAGACCGCATATGCAGTTCTCGTCATTGTAATTTATGCAAGATGATGAAAAGGCCAAAAGTTTCACTACTCCCATGAACTACCACTATGAATAACTACACTACAGACAGACATGCATACCTCAACAGCTCCTCTCAGAAGCACTCAGGGGGTCCCAGAAGCCCAGATGGTTGTCCCAAAGATGATTACACTTGTAAATGGCTGTTCCTGCTTTCACACTATGTTCCATTCCTCTCATATAGAATACACGTGGGCTGCCACCAAATATAGACAAGCATATCTGTGCCAAAATGGTCGTGGACTGCACAAAATAGCGCCACAGGCTGCATGTGGCCTGCAGGCTTTGCACCCCTGCTCTTCCCTCTAAAGCAAGAATTAAGTTGGCTCAGCTGTGGATGTGAGGTCACATGACCTGGCAGCCATCTTTCAGCATGTAGTTTAACTGCTACATTACGTATTTTTGGGAGGGCTGTAAGAAGTGACACATGATAAGAAGCCATGTTGATGACAATGTAAGTCAGTGGAGGCCAAACTCAAACTTAACCCCATGCAATACAATACATCTCCCTTCTACCAAGATGTTCACACAGTTCGAGTGTTAAGTGCTTAGTGTTTAACGATGCAGTAAGCAAGTCAAGATGTGAATCAGTGTGACGATATGGGTGGATGCATTCACAGGTTTTGCGAGTATGAAGGGAAAGACACCAGGACTGAAAGACCAGAATGACTCCTCATCCTAGGAATTAGTGGGGAAATTGTGTGGGTTTAGGTCCACCTACTGCTGGACGAGGGGCAACACTTCTAGGTGGGATAAGAGCTAGAATGTAGAGGTTCTGTAACCAACAAGCTGGGGGGGTCTTCCTACACCGAGAAGGTGCGAGAGCAGCACACTTATGCAGCGAGAACACCTTGCTGGTGAAGTACAAGGGGTGTCCTTATACGGACTACAATACACAGTAACGACAGACCCAACCACAAACCAGATGGCATCCTGGACTAGAAGAGGTGTATGGGAAGCATAATCACTTCAATCAAGTGCTGAAGCAGAAAACCAAAAGGTGAGGTACAAAAAGCTGTCTGTGCTCATCATACAGGCAGTACAATCACAACATGCAGGCCAGACAGGTCATTCCTGCTCAGGGTGTTCCAAAAGCAAAACCATCAAGGTCACCACTTATTAGTGCAACACATGCCCCCCAAAAACCTTACCTCTGCATAAAAGGTTCCATGCAAATGGATTTCATATTTTTACTCTGTTACACCTAGAGATGAGCGAGTATACTCGCTCAAGGCAATTGCTCGAGCGAGCATTGCCTTTAGCGAGTATCTCCCCCGCTCGAGACTGAAGGTTCAGGTGCCGGTGTGGGGGAGCGGTGAGTAGCGGCTGTCAGCAGGAGGGAGGGGGGGGGGGGGGGGGGAGGGAGGGAGAGAGAGATCTCCCCTCCGTTCCGCCCCGCTCTCCCCCGCAGCTCCGTGCCCGCTGCCGGCACCCGAACCTGCAGTCTCGAGCGGGGGAGATACTCGCTAAAGGCAATGCTCGCTCATCTATAGTTACACCCCATATAGTTCACACTTTTTATAACTGGATTCCAGCAGAACCTGCACTGCAAGAGCTACATGGAGTTCCTGCAGGCTACCCAGAGATATAAGTCCACATATATGACATCTTCATACTTTGGAGAACCTGCTTAGTTTATAAGGCAAGTGTCACCAATGGGTAAAGCAGGGCACAGCTTATTGGGCACTGAAATGGCATATCTGTGGAGAAACTAGCAATTTTAACTTTTTACCATCTGCTATGCATGGCATTTCTAGAAAACACCTGTGAAGTTAAAATGCACATTACACCCATTGAGAGATGTCGTAAGCTGTGCAGCATCCAAAATGGGGGTCACTTTGTGGGAGTTTCATTTATCGTATCACCTCAGAGCCTCTGCAATTGCTAAACAGTGATGTAAATAACCAAATTAGACCATAGATGTACATGGTGCTCTTTCACTCCTAAACCCGCTTGTATTTCCAGATAAAAGATTAGGATTAGAGATGAGCGAACGTACTCGTCCGAGGTTGATGCTCGTTCGAGTATTAGGGTGTTCGAGATGCTCGTTACTCGAGACGAGCACCACGCGGCACTCGACTCCATTACATTTCCTTCCCTGAGAAATTTGCGCCCTTTTCTGGCCAATAGAAAGACAGGGAAGGCATTACAACTTCCTCCTGTGATGTTCCAGCCCTATCCCACCCCCCTGCAGTGAGTGGCTGGCGAGATCAGATGACACCCGAGTATTAAAATCAGCCCCGCCCGCGGCTCGCCAGACACACGCGAAGAGAGATCAGGGAAAATGCTGCTGCTGCTATAGGGACAGTGTTAGCGTCTTCAAGAACCACAACGGTCCTTCTTAGGGCCACAGCTCACCTAGTGCATTACTATTATGGCTGCTGTGAGCAGTTTTGCACTATTTTTTTTTTTAATGTATATCGGCCGTGCAGGCTATAGCGTTCTCAGGCTGCAGGCTGTACTTGAGTATAGGGGCAGTATTGGTCAGGCAGGGACAGTGGTAGTGTAGAATCCTGTCTACAAGAACCCCAACGGTCCTTCTTAGGGCTACCTGTGACCGTGTGCATTGAACTCCGTGGTTGCTGGGAGTTGTAGTACTTCAGTATTGCACAGCAGAGCCTGCGTACAGCCTTCATGTAAATATTTTCCTGTCCGCAGTTAGTGTAACGTCAATGCTGTCTGCCTCTAAGTCTACGCCAAGAAACCACAAATTTTTTACACCGCTCTGTGTTACACTCATGCTGTCTCAGAAGTGTACGGTGTGTCAGACGCCCAAAGATTGAAAGTGCAATACACACTGCCTAGCCTCAGCCTGCATTGCATAGAAAAAAAGGAAATTTTAAAAAGAAATCCTTTTTACGGCTGACTGTGACCCAGTGCATTTGCCTGCGTGGCCTGTGGGACTTCACGCCCATCCAAACTGCATAGTGCACAGCAAGGCCTGCGTGCAGCCTTCATTTAAATATTTGTCTGTCCGCGCTTAGCGTTACGTCAGCGCTGTCTGCCTCCAAGTGTACGCCAAGAAACCCCAAATTTTTTACACAAGTGCACAGTGTGTCTGACACCCATAGATTGAAAGTGCAATACCACACCGCATAGCCTCAGCCTGCATTGCATCGAAAAAAAAGGAGATTTTAAAAAGAAATCCTTTTTACGGCTGACGGTGACCCAGTGCATTTGCCGGCGTGGCCTGTGGGACTTCACATCCATCCAAACTGCATAGTGCACAGCAAGACCTGCGTGCAGCCTTCCTTATAATTTATCTCTGGCTTCATTTAGCATTATATTACCGCTGGCAGCCACCAACTGCGCAGCAATAATTCCCAAACTTTTTTACACAGCTCTGTCTCTGCTCGATTCTTAATCCACCATGCTGAGGGGTAGGGGTAGGGGACGTGGGCGAGGACGCGGAGTTCCAAGTGAGGGTGTGGGTATAGGCAGAGTTCCTGGTCCAGGCGAATCACAGCCGGCTGCTGCGGGAGTAGGAGAGAGGACAGTTTCTGGGGTCCCCAGCTTCATATCACAATTTTTGGGTCCACGTCGTAGACCTTTATTAAAAAACGAGCAGTGTGAGCAGGTCCTGTCGTGGATGGCAGAAAGTGCATCCAGCAATCTATCGACCACCCTGTCTTCTACGCCGTCCACTGCTGCAACTCTGAATCCTCTTGATGCTGCTCCTCCTTCCTCCCAGCCTCCTCACTCCATGAAAATGACACATTCTGAGGAGCAGGCCGACTCCCAGGAACTGTTCTCGGGCCCCTGCCCAGATTGGGCAACAATGGTTCCTCTCCCACCGGAGGAGTTTGTCGTGACCGATGCCCAACCTTTGGAAAGTTCCCGGGGTCCGGGGCTGGGGACTTCCGGCAACTGTCTCAAGAGCTTTCAGTGGGTGAGGAGGACGATGAGACACAGTTGTCTATCAGTGAGGTAGTAGTAAGGGCGGTAAGTCCGAGGGAGGAGTACACAGAGGATTCGGAGGAAGGGCCGCTGGACGATGAGGTGACTGACCCCACCTGGTGTGATAAGCCAACTGAGGACACGTCTTCAGAGGGGAAGGCAATTGCAGCCGCAGGACAGGTTGGAAGAGGCAGTGGGGTGGCCAGGGGTAGAGGCAGCCACCCCACTCCCACTGCCACCCATGCTGTCGGTCCACACGGACTTCACATTAGGGAGTGGTACCTGCTTGTGTCGACTTATAAAAAACCACAGTCTGACTGGGGCATGCAGTGTGGGCCGAAGCCCACCTGTATTTAATCTGACGTTAGCTCTGCTGTCCAGGGCACTGCAATTGGATATATTTATGTACCGTCGGTGGGTTTCAGGGAGCCACCCATGCTGTGGGTCCACACGGACTTCACATTAGGGAGTTGTACCTGCCTGTGTATACTTATAAAAAACCCCAGTCTGACTGGGGCATGCAGTGTGGGCCGAAGCCCACCTGTATTTAATCTGACGTTACCTCAGCTGTGCAGGCCAATGCAATGGGATTTATGTACCGCCGGTGGCTTCCTGGGACCCACCCATGCTGTCGGTCCACACAGAGTTGTACCTGCCTGTGTCTACTTATAAAAACTGGGGCATGCAGTGTGGCCCACTATCCGGGACACTGCATTGGGACAAACTACAGGAGCAATACAGCACTAATGAGATGTGCACAGCTACGCTAGCATTGGAGTCCGCTGTAGGACCGCGATTGCTGAGGGTTTGTGCAGAGGCCTATGTCCTGGGTGCAGTGAAAGTCCGCTTCCTGCCTAGCATTGCTGAAGCTGTGGGCCGAGGCCTATGCTGTGGACACGGTGCAAGTCTGCCATGTTTAGCCGCTCAGATCTATTTTTTGTTCATGTCCTGGGTTTCCTAGGACCCACCTATGCTGTTGGTGCAAACTTAGTTCCCATCGCGGTGTTTGACCTGTCTGGCACAAAGACACTGACTGACTTGGGTAGGGGGCAGAGTGCAGATGGCTTTCCCCTTGCAGTGTCGATTGAACTATGCGACACCTTGACAGAATGAATACTGTGTGGCACATGAATTCCCCATTGCTATCCCCACATTTGCAGCTCCTGACGGAGGTGGCACAGGATTGGATTTCTCATTGCTTCTGTACAGCATTGTGGGCTATCGCCCCGCCCCTTTTAAAGAGGGTCGCTGCCTGGCCCTGCTAATCCTCTACAGTGTGTGCCTGCAGTTCCTCCTGATCACAGACACACTTATAAATAGACATGAGGGTGGTGTGGCTATGCAGCCAGCGTGTGGCATGAGGGCAGCTGAAGGCTGCGCAGGGACACTTTGGTGTGCGCTGTGGATGCTGGGTCGTGCTGGGGGGGGGGGGGGGGTTGGGCAGCATGTAACCCAGGAGAAGAGGCAGCGGTGTGTCCCGCAGGCAGTGCTAGTGCTTAGTTGGAGGTAGTGTGGTGCTTAGCTAAGGTATGCCTTGCTAGTGAGGGTTTGTCCGAAGTAAAAATTGTTAGGTGGGGGGGGGGGGGGGGGGCACTCTTGCGGCTTAATAGTGGGACCTGGGAACCTGAAATGCAGCCCAGCATGTTGCCCCTCGCCTGCCCTATCCGTTTCTGTGCCGTTTCCATTACTTTCTTGGGTTTTGCAGATTTTCACCAATGAAAACCTTAGCGGAGCATGGGTGATATACAACAATGCTCGAGTCGCCCATTGACTTCAATGGGGTTCGTTACTCGAAACGAACCCTCGAGCATTGCGGAAAGTTCGACTTGAGCAACGAGCACCCGAGCATTTTGGTGCTCGCTCATCTCTAATTAGGATCACATGTATGGTGCTTCTAATACCAATTAAACACAGAATAATAATTTCAAGGTGAGCGTTTGGGGCGAGGTGTGTAGCCCCTTCACAGTCCAGCGATCAGAGGGGGTCTCCACACCCAGACTCTCACGGATCAAAGCTTTTTATGTCTCTATGTCATGGGAAGAGTAAAGTTTTGATACGTTCTGTGCAACCTGGATGCTGCGGCTTTATTTTACATTGGACTTGATTGGGGAACAAGTTCAGATTCGTGGCGGCTGATGCGTGGTGAAGGTCCGGCCACTTTTGTGGTGAGGAGGAGTGCTGCTGGTGACCTACTATTTATCTGGCAAAGCTTTTTATGTGTCACTTTGACATGGCAAAAGTTATTTCAAACTTCAGTTACTCATTAAAGCAGAAGACATACTTTGACTTGGAACTCCGATCTCTGCTCCCATCACGACTTCGTTGATGACTGTGACTACGACTGCGACTGCCAGAACGTGATCTGTGGCGGTGGCGTTTCTCACGGGACCTGGAACGTGTTTTTCTCTTGCGCTCCCGGGAGGAAGAACGATGTCTACGCTTTTCTCTGGATCTAGACCTATACAGGAATAAAATGGTATGTTCAATAATTTAACCATTTCAATCCACGTAGATTTCACCCATGTGAACATAGGGGTACATAGCAAATTTCTTATTCGTAATGCAATAATAAAAAGTGCAATAATTTTAAGGGGAATGGGTCCTCAGAAAATTTGTGGAATGCAGATCTTTGTTTTTAGAAAATGGGTCATTTTCTGATCGTGTTCAACAAACATTATAATAAGGGAGTGAATTTTTAATACCTTTTAATTTTCCATGTCACTAGCTAGATTTTAAAACTAGCTAATATACCCGGCTTCGCCCAAGTTAATTTGCTAAAGGCGTTTACCTGTTGTTCGCAGTGAAAATTTTATGACGTCGTGGTTACTTCCGAGGAACCAAGGAATAAAATATGTAAACACATAGAGGAGCATTAGATTCTCCTCAGTATATACACACACAGGGAGGGGAGGTAGATTGTCCTCAGTATACAAATCATTTCCCTACAGGTAATATATTACACGCATGGCAAAAATTATAATATATTACAATGTAAAAGGCACACACAAATTATATATGTAACACATTTACACACAAACAGGTGCCTTGTGTAGAAATCCTGTACCCATAGGAAGACAGAAGATGCAGACAACACTACTACTGGAAATCATTACACAATGGTTTGAACATGACAACTGATGATGTTCAGCGCTGACACTTAACGGCCAGCACCTTCAGGAACACAGAGCCGTAATCCTCCTACAGGACGTTCATTTCACATGCCCATAAATCAATAATAAGAAAGTGCTGATGCCTCCTGGCGTCCGTCCCTCTGTACAAGGCACACCATCTGTGATAATTACTTGCTTATTCATTACCTTCTTTTCAACTTGTCCCGTTCTTCTCTGTCCCTCTCTTCTCTGCGTTTGAGCCGATCTTGATTTCGCTTCTCCTGTTTTTCAGCCACTATTCTCTATTTCAAAGATTTTAAATTCCATTAACAAGTTTACATTTACAGAAATCTTTTAAAATAAATGGAATCTGCAAAGAGAATTGTGGAAAATGAAGAAATGTTCTAAGAAAATAGTAAAAAAAATTAGGCCACAATTGGGGCGTTTTCCCATATTACAGATGCTGCCCTATTCTACACCTGAGCCCAGCCAAACTCTGCCAGCACTGCATGTAAATGGTGTTTTTATGCCTCATTCACATGTACTGGAAAAGAAATCAGTGAAAATAATGACTGTGGAAATTGTATAATCCACACCATGCTGATTAGTCACATGGGTTTGCTTTACCAAACACTAATGGAGGTAATCTATGAGCAAATATGCATGCAGTTTCAGCTGCAGATCTCTTCCAAGTCTACGGCAAACGTCTAACGTTATTTCCAGAACGGGTCCTTAAATGGAGAAACACATTTTTACATAGAAGAAAAAGATAATAAAAATACCTTTAATTCATCTAATTTCTCACGTATTTCAATGAAGCCCAAGTGTAATTTGCCGCCAAAGTGATCAGCCAGTCTTCTGTCGTTATCATGGAGTCCCAGATAGGCAGAGCATACTTCACATACTCTCAGCTTTTGCTGCTGGAAGCTTGAAGCCGGCATAGAGCTGCGGTAGATTTCCTGTTTGATAAATAATTTATGATCACTAAAGTACAAACCTCCACATTTAAGTGTAATCAAATGTAACCTGAAATACAAATCAATCCACACAGAAAAGGTCTTGGGGATTTAAGCGGACAGTAAAAGGGAACCTATTGAATATGGTTTCCAATCTGTAGGTAGTATGTTATAGAGCAGGAGGAGCGGAGCAGATTGATATGTAGTCTTATGGGAAAGATTCAGTATAATGGTCATTTATTGATCATCCTAGGCTTAGGAGTCTGGTGGGCGGTCCTAATCAGCAACTGGCAGTATTTCCCGTTCCGGGGTAGGTTTACACAGGGTGGAAATGCTGCGGAATGTCTGCAAAAGATTCTGCATCCCAATCAGAGCCAAAAAAACCCGAACCACTTCAGAAGATACAGCGTTCACCTCCTTTGGCTGTCAGCATACTCCTTCAGCAGGCACCCAGCAGCCTGCACCAAGTGCGGCACCGCTGGTCTGGTGATGGCACTTTTGCATGTAAACATACTATTAGTGTGCAGTGTGATAACTGTGGATGGTTAAAACCACCAACTGAACTCGAATTCAAAATAAGTAGAAATCTAGATCAATAACATACAAGTTATACTGAATCTCTTCCCACAAAACTATATAAATATATATGTTTAATATGACCGGTTCCCTTTAACTGGAGCAACCAGTGTCAGGTAGCAGTCAAGGCAAATAGCATAATGGGATGCATGATAAATGGCTTCGGACCATAGGAAGAGCATATAGTTCTTAGTTTCCACAAGGTTCCATGCTTGGTATGACCAGTAACATGTATAGTTTTGGGCACTTGTCCAGCACCCACAGAGATAAAAATTAGACTTTAGTTGATTTAAAAAAAAAAAAAAAAAAAAAAAAAAAGCTCAAAAGAGGGGCCTGGATGTCTCTCCTAACAATATTACATGTTATAGTCACACGATCATCTCAGAAGGGTTATTGATCCAGGGATTTATTTTGATTAACAGATTTGGAAACTGGTAGGAATTGTATTCCCTGTAATGAAGAAAGCTAGCATCTCCGTTCTGTTTTTCCCCCTCTCTCAACACTGCAGGATATCAGGCTGCACCAATGGCCGCAAGTCTCTTTAGCCCTACAAACTCAACAACGGGACCTGCTGTACAAGACTTGACAGAACTAGAATTAGCTGGTATTTAGCATTTCAGTTATCTGCCAAATCAAAACTGGTCTCAGTGACTAAATTGGAAGCTACGGTGGGATGTAATCTATTATACATACAAATTCTGTCTTAGGAGCCAAACAATGAAAATAAAACGCTGGATCTCCCACTGAAAGGACACAAAAGGCAACCATTGCCTATAAATGAGGTCTGTAAGGTCCATCATGCTGTGCTATTTTGTCTGGAAATGTTACCCCTTAGTACTGAAGCCCGTTTGTGCCTTATTGACATTTTTTGTCAGCATGTTCCTAGAGCCATAATTTTCTGTCCACATAGTCGTTTTAGGGCTTGTTTTTTGTAGGATAAGTCGTATTTTTTAAACTGCATCATTTTGGAGTATATATATAAAACTTATAATTTCCACCGTTTCTTAGATTTCAGTTTTACTGCAGGCAGAATGTGGGAACCAAATAACTGAGTTTTATTTATGCTTGGCTATTGTACGCTAAACATTTTCAAGCTTTGCTTTTGTGTTTCTGTATTCCAAGAACCATAGCATTTTTATTTTTCCATCGACTGGGCTCAATGAGGGTGTGTCTTTTTGCGGGATTTTTGGGAACAAAAAACAATTTCATCACTTTTTCCCTCCATTTTTATTCTAGAGGCAAGATTAACAAAAATCTACAATTCTGGCATTTTTCCTTGTAACAGTGTTCAGTGTGCGGTATAAATATGTTAAAGTCTGCAGGTTAGTACAATTAGGTCAATATCAAATTTATACTTTTCAAGTTTTTTCTTTTTTCCCCCTTCTTTTATTGTTCTTTATTGTTGCATTCAAAAAGGCCCAAATTTTCTTTCCCCCCCATCAATGGTGCTGTATGAGGCGTTTCTCTTTACAGGATGAGTTGGTGATCAATGGGACCTTTTGATCGCTTTGTATTCAGTTTTTGAGAGTAGAGAAATGGAAAATTAGCTATTTTCATAGCATACACCATATGGGTTAAATGTATTAAATTTATGTGGGTTATTACAAACCGGATGATACCTAATCTGTGTATTTTTTAAATACTTTAATTTGCACGTGTGATTCTCAGACAGGACATGGACACAGAGCTTATTCACACATGCGTGTATTTTGCTTGTGCGTAGTCAGTGTTTGCATCGGGCTGCACATGGACACAACATGCACCCATTCACTTTAATGAGTCTTTTCAGACATGCGTCTGACTTCACACAGCCCAGCGGCCTGTGCATATAAAATCACAGCAGGTCCCATTTTCACTGCATTAAGGACTAGAATAAGAGATGCAATGTCCAATAACCTTGGGGCTTGGACTGCACCAGGACCTGTATCCATGTGCTGTCTAAAGCAAGTTGTGCCCAAGAAACTCAGGTGCAACTTACACACATGTATGTGTAAATGAGCCCTGAAAGGGGAAAGAGTGGAGTTTGACTTTTTTTTTGTCTCACTAGGGAACTTTAATGTCACTACATTTGCTTGTTCGTATAATACACTGGAATACCTCAGTATATCTTGTTATGGTCCAGAGGCTGAGCTTCATAGGCTGCCATAGATGGCAGACTTTGAGGCCATGTTTGTGCCTCCGGCTGGCATAGCGACCCATCACATCGCAGGGTTCCAATGAACAGGGGGAGCCCTCTCCCATTGTCAGCCTTTTGTATAATGTGGTTGTATGTAAAAGTCTAAATGGCTATGCTTGACGGTTTCTCCGGACCCACCGTTAGGGATGGTGCTGAGCCTCCATGCCAGGCTTCTTTTTGCTTGTCAATGACTTTTATGCCTGCATAAGATGAACATTGGCTCATTCTTTTATTGTTCAGTTTAAACCGCAATCGTTCAGTTCCTCTCATTTGCTTATGCTTATACAAGGACTTAACGACTGCATGAGTGCAAATGAGTTAGCTCACTCATTCAAACTAGAGTTGGCTTGTCTAAAACCCCATTTACACACATTGATGATCGCTCAAAATTCATCAGAAACTGACAGTTTTGAGCGATTACCCCATTAGTAGCCAATGCAAAGTAATCAGCCCATAAGTAGCAAACTAGCTTCAATTGCATGTAATTAGAGAACAGCGGGTGGTCTGTTCTCTAAATACATAGCTATTGCTCTCTAGCGGGACAGCAGCTGAAAGAATATCAGCGCTGCCCGCAGAGAACTCAGCGTGCCGTCCCGGCTATCAGGGCCAACGGATTTTAAGCTTAGCTAAACTCCGGGATGGACGAAAAGTGCATGGGTAGTACAGTATGGGCAAACATGTACGCAGAATGATTATCGCTCAAAAGATGGCTTTTGAGCGTTAATCGTTGCGTGTAAAAGGCTCTTAAAAGTACCGTAAGGAAAAGGTACCAAAAAGTAGAGGCAGGGGGGAAAAGAAAAAAAACAGAAAAAAAAATGGCCACAGCTCACCATCCCCCACCCACAGGCTCCACTTAAAAATCCTTTAGGCTCTGTTCATACTTCCATAAAGTATTTTGCTTTTCTGCCCTGTCATTGGGAAAGAAAAACAAAAGTTATGGAATGCCAAATACATCATAACCGTTACCAATGGCACCCCACAGACGCTACTGGCTTATAATGGGGTCTGTCGGGTTCCATCACGAGGTCTGTCATTTTGATGGCAAGCAGTGCAGAATACAACATTATTCTTCCAGTCAAATGTGACTGAATCTCCAACAGAGGCTACAAAGGGAGTCTGACAAGAGAGTTAATTGTACATTAAAATTGTGAAAATTTAAAAATTTTAACCCCCCTTAGGACATGGCCTATTTGGAATTTAGGCAGTGGCCTACATAGAAGAGAAGGGACTCCATAGTAAAGATAAAAAAGGGCCCCTTTTCAAAGACCAACTTTGTTATGTAATGCATAAATGTCATGATTACAAAGGCTAAGGGGGTTGAAATATTAGAAGGGGACTATTTTTGAAACTATGGCCCTCTAGACCTTCATATAGAAGCGTAGTGATGTTTTTGAATTCACTTTTAAAAATACAACGTGCAATGTTTGGTGCAGTGAAAATTGCAATTTTTCCACTGAAATGCCATTTTAATGCCTAAAATTTGTGTTTGCAGCTTGTGTCACTAGAGACAGACAATTATGCCATAATTTCTTACACTGTACTCTGGGTATGGCAATACTCCACGTGGTCATAATCCGCTGCCTGGGTAAATGGACAAACTCAAAAAAAGGAGCGGCCAAAATGATGTTGAATTCTGGGGATATAAGTATAAGCTGTGCAGAGTAGCAGAGACTTATGATGTATGCGGAAGAAATCTTTAATGCACAGGTCAATTTTCGCGGCGCAGGTTTCACATTGGAGAACAGTGTCCTTTCTTATTCTTCTTTTATAATACACACTGTACTTTTTTGGGAAATTTCTTTCTTTCCAGTGTGGCGGACTTTAATGGGAAAGTGTTCCTTAGCACAATGCGTATGACCTTTCTACCAGAAGTACTGGCCTAGCCCTTTTCTGGTTCCCAAATATTAATGCACTGATAACCACCTCTTGGCACTTCCGAAATCTTCCCCTCTGGCTTGCACATCAATGTAGCACATATGCATTATATAGTGCCATCTGTTAAGTGGGTCCAGCCAGTTTCTTGTACCATACCCTAGATTTCTGCATGGCGCAGGTGAACTTTACCTGACAAGCTAGTCCCTTCCATTTACCCATTCTGGTCCAAGCTGCATTCTGGTTGGGCATCTGTTTCCTGGTACTTCACACTGTGATGGGTCACAGCTCTAGCAGTGTATTGTGGTCAATATAGATGTCCCTCTTTGTCCCCACAAAAGGTTGTTGCTGAACAATGCCCTGCTCTCGCCCTTTGTACACGTTTGTCAAAGCCGCATCTTGGGGAGGCTTCCCTGATTTTGTTTATTACAGTTCTGCATGCCACAGTACTTCTGGACAACAGGCACTTGAATAATGGGATGCCATTATAGAAGTTATCCAGATAGAGATTTTAACCCTGGTTCAGCGAGTGTGCACCAAATCTATCACTCATTCCGTAGGGGTTGATCCAAATCAGGTGCTGTTCCCTTCATAAATCCTAAACTTACAGATGTATCATGATTTATGTATTGTTTGTGTTCCCCATGTGCCTCGAAAGTGCTGGAGAATAAGTTGGCACTATACAAATAAAGATTATTGATGTACTCTTGCCCAACTTATAAATCTCTCGTTCTTACTTGGCAGGTGCTGGCTTCCTTTTAAAATGTACCAGGGACCCCTCAATAGAAGTGTTCTTCTCGAAGTGTATACCTAGGCAAACCTGGCACTGAGATAGTAGATCTTCCCTGGGAGGGGACGGCCCATCATCAGTATAATGTAGAAACCCAGGGATTGCTTCAATACATACCTAGGCCACAGACAAGTGGGACATCGGGGTGCGCTGCAGTCTGTGCACCAAAAGGTCCTATTACGTTGGGCTTTTTTACTAGTCCAATATTTAAAAACCCCAAAACGCCACCTATGGGGTTTAGCAGAACAGAGGTGGGGTATTGGGTGACAAATTGTTGGGAGTACAAATTAGTCTGGGCCACCATTAAGTCAATGAAAGCTCTCTGAAAGACTCCTGCCATGTTGAACTGTATACCTGACTTTCTAGTGAATTCAGGGATCCAGAGTACATAATACTCAGGGTTATCCACATAGTGTCAGGAGACTCAGGGGTGTACTGCAGTGGGAATTCTGGGATGCCTTCTCCAGAGATTCTTCAAAGTGCCTATATGACAACGGATGACATTAGGAAAAGGGTCTCCTCTGCACAAATAAACTTAGTTTTGCATGCAAGAAGGCTTATGCTTGGCAGAAAACATTTTGCAGGACATATTTGTGTGTCTATGAGGAACTGCAACGTGTTGTGTTAACTCTTTCCAATTTACTGTCGGATGTCTTCCAACATTCTGATTAAAGCCTGTGCAGCATCAATGTCAGACAGTCTTCTTACTGTATATGGCTGGTCATTCCGCTGTCTGAGCCTTTCCAGCGAGTCATATACTGCAGTACTGGCTTCAGCCAGCAGATAGCACCGTTGTATAATGGCAGAAAGAGAAAGCCCCCTAGGAAGCTCTGAATCCAAAACTGGATTATAAAGGGTTAAATTATATATAAAATAAAGAATGTAGTACTACAGAATGGAGTACCAAAAGTTACCTACCAGCGTACAGTGGCACACTAGGAAGGTCCAGTAGCAAAGATACTGTGGCAAACTAGGAAGGTCACATCACCTATATTTTCTCCATCGATTTAACTGCATGAAGGACAAGTTGTATTTTTTCAATACCAGCATTTTGTGTACATATAACTTAACTGATTTTATTAACTTATAGGAGTTATTAGAGGATCGCAAATTCAGTATACTATAATGCTTCTGTATTGAAGCACATTATACCTATCAGCAAAATCTAGACAAGAATCCTATTAGACTGTGTCAGAGCCCAATAGGTGTACAGATCGCAGAGGGGTCATAAAATACATGGCAAAGGGCAGGAAAGGATTAACAAAATAGAACATTTTTGCGGTACCCAAATTAAAAAAAAAAAAATTCCCTAAAGAAATAAAATAAGTTTATGGATCTATATTGGGCATACAGCCATGACAGACCTATGCATAAATTGTTAGGCCCATGGCAACCTAGAATCCCATCAAACTACCTAGATGCCACAGTTGCTATTGAACACAGCATCTGAGGGTTAAGTGGCCGGGCAGGAGAGGATCAGGTGGCTGTAGGGGCGAGAGGAATGGGCCAAACTATAGTGAAAATACATCAATGTTCTATGAGAATGTTCAGACCCAGCACACTTCAGACAGGCCCCCAATGGCCAGTGCTTGGAATTACAAACAGAGAGGAGTACTCGGCTGCTGGGACTTCTAAACTGCAATTCCAGAGGAAAGTCCTTAGCTATATTTTAGGAAAATCTCCATAACCACCAAGCCCCTCCTCTCACAGCCGAACAGTGACTGACCGATTTTGCATGAAATGAAGTGTGGGGTTGTATACTAGAAGTGCAGGAGGAACATGGTGAACAGTCAATTGTAACTGCAAAAATAATTTTTGCATTTAAATTCAGATAAAAAAAAAACAAAAAAAAACACACATAGCCTTTAAAGGGGTTGTCCCGCGCCGAAACGTTTTTTTTTTTTTTCAATAGCCCCCCCCCCGTTCGGCGCGAGACAAACCCGATGCAGGGATTAAAAAAAAAAAACAGATAGTACTTACCCGAATCCCTGCGGTCCGGCGTCTTCATACTTACCTTGTGAAGATGGCCGCCGGGATCTTCACCCTCGGTGGACCGCAGGGCTTCTGTGCGGTCCATTGCCAATTCCAGCCTCCTGATTGTCTGGAATCGGCACACGTGACGGGGCGGAGCTACGAGGAGCCGCTCTCCGGCACGAGCGGCCCCATTCAGAAGACAGGACTGCGCAAGCGCGTATAATCGGGCGATTAGACGCTGAAGATTAGACGGCACCATGGAGACGGGGACGCCAGCAACGGAACAGGTAAGTGAATAACTTCTGTATAGCTCATAATTAATGCACAATGTATATTACAAAGTGCATTAATATGGCCATACAGAAGTGCTTACCCCCACTTTGTTTCGCGGGACAACCCCTTTAATGACAGTAGCAATTTCCCCAGTCCTGTCATGCATACTGTGACACTGAACGGGTTAATTCTGGATGGTCGCTATATTTCACCCCGGTTCAGATTGTATGCCCATGAAGGGAGTCCGTGTCTCACTGCGTGGGACACGGGGAAAAACCAGGGATGTGATCTTCAGCATATAGTTGCTGGAGATGCTTTTTACAAAATGTGTTGGGCCTGGGTTTTTTGGAATGGATGGCAGGCTTGGTAGTGGGGCTGCCCATTCCACCCCCTCCTCTCCAAGTCTTATTAGGGGGAGGCAAGCTCCCCAGGTGTAGAGGCTGGGTAAGTAACCCAGCCTATAACGTCTGCAAAGAGGCAGACAGACAGGAGGCCGGGTGCAACTAAGTACGCTGGAAGCTGCTGGTCTCAGGAGAGGCCTTATCCCTGACCAGGGGACAGACTGGACTTTGGTACAAGTGTGTGTTTTTCGTAAGGCTGCAGCAAGCCATACGTATAGTTAGGGAAGGACTATATTTAGCTGGTGCTGGATAAGCAGGATTTTGTTTAAGCCTGAAGTTAAGGCTGTGTTTTGTTTAATTTTTGTGCTTTTCTAATAAACACAGGCCCAGCCTGTATGGACTTTTATTTGCTGTTGTGGTCTCCGACTGCTGCTCACACTGCAACACCACGCTCTACCTGAGCTGGCTCTCCCACAATACATGTAATGCAATTTAAATTTGTATGCGTGTTATGTTTATACTGTGATTTTCAGAGGCTTTTTGGTGGCAAACAGGGCCTTCTTTCTGTGGTATATAATTATAGGTAACTTAAAAAAATTGTCATGGAAATGTATCGTTGTATTGGTTCAGGTAACTAGGACAACTAGCTTGAGTGTATAGTCTGTTTTTGGATGAACCAATCACAGCTCTTGCATTGGTCCATCGAGTGCAGCATTGATTGGCTGAGTAGCACTGGACAAGCCAAGCAGAGCCAACGCTTCCTGGAGGCGGGATTTATGAATCTCGTGACCAGGAAGTAATTTTCTGTGGGAAAACGAGGACTGCAAGACTCACAGCGGAGCTCCGCACAGCAGCAGGAGGACCAATACTGAGCCTTCTGGGCAAGTATGCCTTTTATTTTTTCAGGGAATGCAGTTAGGGCTTATTTTAGGGGTGAGCTTAACCTTCTTGTGATAAAATCGTGCAATTTTATCACTGGAATCAGCATAGCAATGCATGATTTTTAACAATAAAAACGCATCACTGACGCTACAAAATAGCGGAAACACAGCTGTGCTATAACTGCAATTTTGAAGGCGCAGGTACATAACAAATACGACTGTTACATGCATATTTACTGCATAATTTAAGCAGTCGTGGTCTATTATTCGTAATATGTGCCAGAATAGGACATGCTGCAGATTTCTTCATGCACGTAAATAAACATAGGTCTGAATGGTCTAATAGAATTTAATAGGCTTTTAGCACAGACAACATAAGACCATGTGGGCGAGCTCTAATGCTCCTTGTGTAAGGAAATGCCCAAGAGGTTTTGTATATGAACTGCAGGGCCTAAAAACATAAACCATAGGTAGTGTAAGTTTCCTGGAACAGTGTAATTTTGACATAGACTGAGAATCCTGCTGGTATTCATCCTGGGGTATAATGGCTATTTTTTGGTAGGTGGAACGAAAAGGAAAAATAAAAGAAATGTTTGTGGAAAATACAGCAGTGTTGCAATTTTACAGTTAGAGCGCCCCCTATTGAACCATTGCAGTCAAAATCTTAACTTTCAAGGCTAGAGAGTTTTTTCGTCCCTGTCTTAAAGGTGTTGTCAGAGTTACAGTTCAACTGTAAACCACTAAAACAAATTGTGATATACTCACCTCTCCCTGTTCCTACTATGTCCTGCGGCGCTGCTCCAAGTCTTACCTGTGACGTCAAGTTTAGAGTCTGTCCAAGCCCGTTTATGGGGCATCACATGCACTACAGCCAATAACAGAGCTTAGCGCTCAACTGCAATTGGCTGCAGCCTGTAAACAAACAGAGGATTGAGTATCCACACGGGACAAAGCAAAAGTGGGGATAGTGGAGTAGATAATTGATTATTATTTTAGTGCCTGGGAAAGGAATTTTACAGCTGTACCTCAAACAACCCGTTTAACTTATCCCCCAAAAACCAAAGTTCTCATGCAGCTATGTTGATTGGGAAATAAAATGTATGGCCGAGTTGTATACTTTAATGATACCATGTAATATACTGAAAAAAAAATGATGATTTTTTTCTTCTTTAAATGGGGTGTTTGGGAGGAAAAAATGTAACTGTGCCTTTAAAAGGTTTCATTTTAATTTTTTAAACTCATTTTATTGAAAGATTGCTTACAAAAGTCATGTAAAATTATATGTAAAAAACACTAAAACAAACATTTTGCACTGTCTTACAACTAGTAGTAGAAGAGAACATGAAAAAAAATAGTAGGTCACTTGTCATACAAATTATTCAATGCCTCGCTGATATTAACACTGGCCAATAAGCTACGAAGACCACATATTAAAAACAGTAAAAGGAGGGGTAACACCAAATGCCCCAAATCTGCTTAAATTTATCTGGAGACCCCGTTTTTATAAACCACACCATATTAAATCACATGCTTCCACTTGGCGAGGGAAGGGGACCTCGTGGCCAGATATCTATCAGATATCAATGGCCTTTAGAGCCATGAAGAGAGATTCTTGAAGAAAGAAATTTTCATCATGTGACCAGGCACCTGGGTCGGGGATGTCTGCCCATAATCTGAGAAAGTTACCTCCATCCAAAAGGACTAAATATAGGAGCAGGGTCATATTAAATGATTGAAATCAGCATTTCCAAATGGGCATCTATGACACTGAGAAGTTTATGACCACCCCATATGTTTCAACCCAGTCAGAGTTAGGCCCAATGTACATGTGCGGATTGGATTTATTAAATCCTGCACTAGCCGCCCATAGGAAACAATTGCGGTCCGCAACTGAATTAAACCCTGTGGATTTGATTTTTAGGTGCTTTGCGAATGCCCCGCGCAGGTCTAAAAATCGCAGCATGCTCCATTTTATCGCGGATGTGGCTCCTAAGGCAACATTGATGGATCATGTAGAGTTGTATAAATCATTTAAATCGACAGGATACCTGTAAGTGAGATACCATCGCCTCACCCCAAAGCTGACCATCTAAAAAGTACTTTTTACTTCGAGAACGCAGCAAGCTCAACTTTACTAGCTCGTCTAGACAGTAGATTTGTGTAGAATCTAGATACTGGCCCACCAGGTCCCTGGGACTGAAGATTACTTATAGGAAGGTACATAGATAAGGAGAATGGGGCCTGTGGAAATGGAGCCAATAGCGAGTGCCTTCACCAAATACAATTAAAAATATCTCGCCGATTTGATATCCGTTACCCAGGTCAGCTACAGAAGAGACCGAGCCGTCAAACCGGAGCACTTGTGAATCTCCATAAATACTCAACTCAATCTAGAACTGAACCTCATTCAGCTTGAATACCTCAGGGAGTGTAGTATGGTACCCTAGAGGAGTCTCACTATAGTACTAGCAATACCCCGGGTCACTCCAGCAGAGTTCCATACACTTCTAGCTAGCCTTTGGTAAGGGGGGAGGGGAAGTGGGAGGAGTTTTGTTTTTATGGCGCTCACCGTGTAGTAAAAATAACTTCATCAGTCTTATTATGGTGTCAAAATTATTTAAACAGAGTTACAAGAACGTTCCCCGTAAAACGGGGAGGTTAATCACCGGCCAGGAGACAAGAGCGAAGGCACACAGTTGTGCATCAGAGTCCAACACAAGATGGACAGCTGTAAAGTGCCAGAGGATTTCAGACTGTCATTTGATGCTAAACCAACTACTCGAGGAGAATTAAGTATTGTTACCAGTGAGGATACCAAACATGTAGAGCGATAAATAGCCTATAACGGAAGAATGCAAACACTTGTTAATAGACCTGTGCTTATCTGCTGCTGATACGCTCAAGGTCACATTCTTAGGGCTCATGTCCACGGGGAAAATAGGATTTAGGATCCGCAGCAGATTTCCTGCGTGCGGATCCGCACCCCATAGGGATGCATTGACCACCCGCGGGTACATAAATACCCGCGGATCGTCAATAAAAGTGATTTTAAAAAAAATGGAGCATGAAAAAATCTGGACCATGCTCCATTTTCATGCGGGTCTCCCGCGGGGACGGCTCCCGCGGGCTTCTATTGAAGCCTATGGAAGCCGTCCGGATCCGCGGGAGACCTAAAATAGGAATTTAAAGCATTTACTCACCCGCAGCGGACCGCGAAGCTCTTCTCTTCCTCACGGCCGCATCTCCCTTGCTTCGGCTCGGCGGATGTGCCCGGCGCATGCGCGCGGCACGTCGACGACGTGCCGGCGACGTGCCGCCGGCGTCAGGAATTCATCCGGCCGTGAGGAACAGCTGATCTTCGTCGCCCGCGCCGGATAGGTAAATTCTTTTAAATTGCTATTTTCGGCGCTCATGTCCGCGGGGCAGGATCTGATTTTCCCCGTGGACATGAGGCCTTAGAGAGAAGCATACTAAAAGAAAATTCAAAGTGAATTAACCCTTAATTACCACAAAAATTTGGTAATTTTTAACCCTTCGTTTATTAGAACAATACCAATACTACTTTTAAAAAGTCAAACCTTTAAGAGAAGGGGGGGGGGGGGGGGAAAGGGCTTTCGGCTCACGTTTCCTGAGACTTGTAACTTTTTAGTTGTCCGCCAAATGGGCAGCATGGAGGTTTGTCTTTTTTGGGGCAAGCTGTGCTTTTCATTGGTATCATTTTTGGGTACATACAACTTTTTGATCACTTTTTATTCACTAAGGAGACAGGGTGCCCTCAAAAAGACAATTTTGGCATTGTGTACTTTTTTCTTGCACTGTTCACCATGAAGGATAAATAGTGCAATATTTTAATAGTTCGATCTTTTACGAACACAGCGATATCAATTTATGCTTTTATTTTTTATATGAAAAATAGGAAAAAGTTGTTTTTTTTGTTTTGAAGCCCCAGTATGAGCGGCATGGAGATAGATGTTAAGGAGACACTAGTTTAGTAGTTATCAGTGAAAAAACTAATTGAGCCAAGACCCAATCAAGTCACAGACTATTATGTCAGTGATTACTATGTCACAGACATCCAGGAGGGGGGTGGGTGGGGGGGTGTAATGTCACGTTGCTTGCCTTTGTAAATTCTAAAGGCAGAAGTAATATATTAAATATACACTATAGGGATTATCAGAAGTAAATGGGACAATTCTGATGATCATTACTTAGTAAAGAACTGCGGGGCATGTGATTCCCTTATGTATAAGAATTAGAAACAAATTTTTAATTTTTTAAAATTAAAATCCTTTTTAATAATAATAATTAAAAAAAAACCACACACTTTTTTTTACCCAAAACAAATCCTACTAAGGGGACAATACAATTATCAACATTTCAAAAGGATCCAAAGAATGGAGATCATGGTGTGCTCTAATCAAGAAAGAAAAAAAAAAAGAGCCAAAAGAAGAGGCAGCATACTTCTCTGGGCGTACCGCCTGCAGTCTATAGTTAGAACATTCAGATTTAAATTTACACTATGACTCTAATTTTCTTAGGAAGTAGAGCAAACTTACAAAATGACATAAGTTATCAAGTTAATGGAGAATATCACTGATAAGCAATATAAACAGTGTAAACCGACAAACAGAAATAAGACACTGTCTGAAAAGAGACAGTATATACAAGACAAAACTGGGTAAGAGGGAGGGGGAGGCAAAAAAAAAAAAGAAGGGGGGGGGGGGATTAGGTTATTGGGTTAGTGTCTTGACACCCACCCATTCACCACACCAAGTGCACCCAGGGCCTTCCTGCTACTTTTCT
This sequence comes from Eleutherodactylus coqui, assembly GCF_035609145.1. Lineage (NCBI taxonomy): Eukaryota > Metazoa > Chordata > Amphibia > Anura > Eleutherodactylidae > Eleutherodactylus > Eleutherodactylus coqui. Next base: position 142,099,222 of record NC_089839.1, on the reverse strand, counting down.
CTCTTCACCTCTCTTAGTACTCTCAGCTGACATTCTAAATGGAGCCGAGGGGGCCCAAGAATTATACCAGGAGTTTCTCCATCTTGTGGGTCCAAAGAGCCAGGGTGGATGGTGAAGAGGACTTCCAAAAGGCCAAGATACAAGAGTGAGCTGCATTAACAAGGTGTAGAGCAAAGGCATGCTCAATGGAGTCCCACTGCTTCAAGAGAGTCTTTTCTGTACCAGTCCATGACTAGCTTCAGCATTGCTGCATGATAGTAGCATGGTATGTCAGGTAAACCCACCCACCCTGAGATTTGGGCAAGTAGAGAATTCAGTGAGTTAACAGCATTGGCTTATTAGCCCAGATAAATGTAATCAACTCCAATGAGAGGTATTTAAAGTAGGGGTGAAAAGAAGCCATTGTCCTTGGTAGAAGCAGTGGGGGCCTGATATAGGGACTGTATCCAAGTCCCCATGACCGGGCAAAGGTCGAAATGCCTTAGTACTGCAAAGAGAAGAGGCCATGCCACCCGGTCAAAAGCCTGCTCAGCATCGGTGGATAGTAGGCAGAGAGGGATATGTTTAACTTTAGCATAGTGTATTTGGCTCAGGAATTTTGTGGTGTTTACGCGGGCCTCTCTAGAGGGGATGAATCCAACCTGAGAGTGTACCAACTCTGGTAGCAGTGGTGAGAGGCGCATTGCTAGGACCTTTGTAAATAGTAAGTTCTGCGTTGAGTAGGTAGATTATTTGAACAAAGAGTGGTGTCTCTACCTTATGTTTAACAGTAATCTGGAAGCTAGACACCTCAGGAGTGAGGGGGCATCCATCCACAATGGAGTTCAGTGCCGAAGTTAGTGAACTGGTGAGCAGGTCTGAATATTTGTTATAGTGCGAAGACGGGAGGCCATCTGGAACAGAAGGAATACTAGAAGGCATTGATTTTAAGGCTTGAGAAATCGGTCTGTCTGGGGCACTCACTGACTCCAGTCATACTGAGAACAGGCCAGACCTCTCCAAATACTGCCGCATTTGGGAGCCCTTGGTGAAATCAACTCCCATCTCTCAGTGGGTGTCAAATTGTACAACTCCCTATAGATCTTGCCACGGTCCTCCTATATTTCCGAATTAAAAAAAAAAAAAAAAGTCCTCTGGCTAGAACGGATTAAGTCTAATTTATCTTAGACGTTTACTGGCTATACAGAATGTGAAGTGCATGGAAGCTGTGTGGGAACGTTTATGCGTCTTTTCTACAGCTCCAATTTCAGCTACAAGGGCCGCTATTGCACGTGATCTTACTTTTTAATGCTGAGTTCCTTGCCTCACGAATAGCCCCGAACAACACATTTATGCTCTGCCCACACCGTAAGGGAAGAGATGTCCCTCCAGTAGGTGTTCCTCAAAGTAGTGAATTAGATCTGCTCGAATAGGCTCACCAATAGCCATGTCATGCAACAGAGACATTCAGTCGAACACCAGTGCCAAGGTCTGGGTAAGGTTGCAGGGGATTTCTTTAAACAAAATATTATAATAAACAAACCTCAGCTTCTCTCTTCCGAATTCTGGTCTTTTCAACTTCATCCATAACCTTCTGTGATTCTTCAACATTTCCTTCTGCTCCTAGCTGCTCAGCTTTAGCTAGCAGTTTTCCAATCTCTTCATTCAGTTCATGGACTTTCTCTGCCTGAACAAATTAAATATTTAGGCATTAGAATACATAATCAACATCTCTACAACCATATGGCAGTGGCAATTTGTCATAAAACATGTAAATTATGACAAGTAGCTAAAAACCTGTCACAAGGCGCAGCTCTCCAAAATGAAGTAACCGTTGAAGAGCAAATAATATTTTATTGGATAACAGCTTAGAACTAACAGAAAAACTCATTTTGGAGGCACAGTCTCTTCAATTTAGCTGGGATAGCACACAACAAGTTAACAAATGGATTCTTAGTTGCACTTATTAGCCGATATGGTGGAACACCGGCAGTAGGGGAGTTAATCAGAAAAAGAACTCCGTGGCAGCATACAATGGTGCAGAAATAAATTTCAAAAAACTTTATTCCTCCATCTTCAAAAATGCAACATTTCGATCAACAAGTACGATCTTTGGGGCGGAGCCTGGCCGGAGATGTAGATAGTCACATCTCAGAGTAGCTCCTGCAAGATCCGACATTCCCATCCTGTTAACGGGACCCAGAGACGCCGAAAGGCAATCAAAAAGCAGCGGAGGCACAGTAGCAAGCTCCAGAGACAGAACAGACAGCAGCAGAGTTAATGATGCGAGGCAAGGAGCGGGGGAAGGCAGATGAAGCCGGCGGCAGGCAGAAACAACATGGCGCCGGAGGGAGGGAGCCGAGAACGCTCATACCGCGGCCCAGCACAAACAGTGCAGACACAGCACGTAAACTGGCAAGGTATGCCAGGGAGGAGGGGGGCAGAAAACAGGACTCCATAAGCCTAAAACAACAGAGGGGAGAGCGGGAGAGCCCACAGAGAAGCACACAAACGGAGGGAGCAGGAGGGGAGGAAGAAACTGCAGACACAGTACATGCAGAAAGTGAAAGTCAAAAGGAAAGAGCAGACAAAGCAAACACAACAACGGACCCTGCTAAACACAGCAAGGACAAGGAAAAACAAAATAGTCTACATGCTGTACAAGATCATGCTGGAAATAAGCAGGAAGTCACAAGTCAGGCAGACAACCCCAACTACAAAAATAAAGGTGCAAACAGTGTCAATCCAGACGAACACTACACAGAAGACAGCATGAATAATGCAAGCAGCCCAGGCATATGCACGCACAGCGCAAATCATACAGACACCTCAGAAAGCACTATACGAGACACCTCCCAAAGTGCAGAAGATGCCGCCAAAAAAGATCAAAGGTAGGAGGACGAAAGGTGCGCCAGGGAGCCTACGTTGAAAGAAATATTCAGCGAAATCACTAAAGGCAACGCATCACTGAACAACCTTAATATGCAGATGGGGGCGATGCAAAGTAATGTAAACCTGCTACGGCAAGATATGAGGAAAATATCAGAGCGTCTGACAGAAACTGAACAACGTATAAGCGACGTAGAAGACGCAATACAGCCGATGCAACGAGACGTGGAAAAAAATCTGCATGACATACAATATCTACAGAACAAGGTAGACGACCTAGAAAATAGGTCAAGAAGGAACAACGTGCGGATTGTGGGCCTCCCAGAAAAGACGGAAGGAAGAAACCCTGCAGAATTTTTTGAAACATGGCTGCCCGAACTGTTCGGAAGAAACACTCTAACTGCAATGTTTGCAGTCGAAAGAGCCCACCGTGTACCGACACGACCCCTCCCCCTGGGGGCTCCAGCCAGACCGATACTCATCAAAGTACTGCATTACAGAGACCGTGATACCATACTCCAAAAGGCCCGCGAAAAGGGTGAAATCCAATATAATGGCGTGAAAGTCTCCTTCTATCCAGATTTCTCCACGGAAATACAAAAGAAGCGAGCAACATTTGTAGAAATAAAAAGACGACTGCGAAACCTACAAGTGCCCTACGGGATGCTGTACCCGGCTAAACTGAGAGTGGCGGCGCTGGGCACGACACAATTCTTTGAAAACCCAAAAGATGCAGGTGCCTGGATAGATCAAAATGAAGAACAGATCCGGAGGGGAAGATCGCCGCGCAAGACACCATGAAGAGGCTGCACCTAAAGAAACGTTCATGCGAAGGGAACCGAAAATTTCTGAAAGGAGCTCCTGGGACGACAGGATGCATCGCGTAGGAGAATGGAGGACTGGTACCCCGATCCGATGAGACAACGGATCAGTGAGTTACATGTTGGGGGTGTCTGTTGTTTGGTCTCTCTCTCGCATATTAGGGGAATATTAGATAAGATACAGTTAAAAGGGATAAGGTTAAACGATAGAAAAATGATTCAGGGTGGGATAAGGGGAAGAAATGTCAACGTAAATGTACAAATGATAAATGTGTTGCAAATAACGAAAATATGTATAGTAAATGTGGATAAATGTCTGTACTGGGGGATGTGGGGGACCAAACCAAAATGTTACTGGAGAGCCCTATGCGGAGAACAAACAGTAATACACATACACATATACGGGGCGACACGGGCGAGACACAAATACAGAGATGGGGACCCTCCCAGTGCGTCTCACTCATAAAAACAAAAAGGGGTGGAGGCGCCCAGAAAATAATAACCCTGCGGAAAACAAAAAACAAGGAAAATGGGTAGTAGGATAAGGGTCGTATCGTGGAACGTGAGAGGTATGAGTGACCAGACAAAACGATCAGCAGTACTGCAAGTCATCAAGGAACAAGGCCTGGCTATTATATGCTTGCAGGAAACACATTTATCAAAAGAAAATACGGACACGTTCAAAATAGGGGGGATGGGTCAGAGCTTCCACTCCACACACACGAGGTACTCCAGGGGGGTCAGCATAGTGATACACAGAAATATACCGTTTAAATGTCTCTCACGAAAAATTGACCCAGAAGGCCGCTTTATATGCCTACACTGCAGAATCTACAACTACACATGCATTATAGCTTCAGTATATATCCCGCCACCATATAATAACATGATAATGAGGCAAGTTATAGGTTTCATAACAGATAAACCGGACATTCCAGTCCTTATCATAGGCGACTTTAATTCGGTCATTAACCCTGCACAGGACAGACTAAGGGCAGGAAACGCAAACGAAGAAAGGAACCTGACATCACTTGGTAAACTAATAAACGAGATATCATTGATAGACATATGGAGAACACGGCACCCCACAAACAAACAATACTCCTGCTACTCATCCACATACCAATGCTTATCTAGAATAGACCTAGCGGTAGGGAATATTCAGATATATAGAGATATAACCTCGATAGAATATCTACCAAGAGTTGTTTCTGACCACTCCATCCTACGTCTGGACATACAGCACAGTAACACTGTGAGTCATTCCCAAAAGAGATGGAATCTGAACTCGCACTGGCTAAACATATTAAACAAGGAAAACGTGAAAAAAACACTAGAGGAATACTTCATATTAAATAAGGATACCACAAGTATGACGATTTGCTGGGAGGCCATGAAGGCATATATGAGGGGGGTATACATACAGCAAATCACACAGGCAAAAAAGGGACATAGAGAAAGAGGGCAAAAAATACGAGACAAACTAAAAGAATCAGAAGAAAATTACATAAAAGAGAAAACTATAACAACACTCAACCTATGGAAACAGGCCCAAGAGGCCCTTAATAAATACGTCCTAGAAACGGCAGCCACTAAAAATGGGTTCAGGAAACAGACATATTATGAGGAGGGAGAAAAAACAGGACATATGCTGGCAGTTATAGCCCGAGCACAAACTAGCCCCACATACATCATTGAACTAAAAGACGCACAAGGCGAGATAGTCAGGGACGCAACATCCATAAGAGAGATTGCACGGGAATTTTACTCCTCTCTGTATTCCTCGAAACTGGAAAAAACGGTAGAACAAATCGAGGAATACTTGGCGGATATAAGAACACATAAATTGACGGAGGAACAGAGAGAGTTTCTAGATGCACCAATAGACTTGGAGGAGATGCAAGAGGCAGTAAAAGATATGCAAAATAACAAGGCCCCAGGGGAGGATGGTTTCCCAATAGAATTTTACAAACAACATGCAGACACTTTATTACCACAACTCCTGGAGACATGGGCGGGGGCGGAAAAGGAAGGGGAACTACCACAAACAATGCGAAAAGCAAAAATAATAATTCTGTTAAAACCAGAAAAGGACCCCCTGTTGATGGACTCGTATAGGCCGATATCGCTGTTAAACGCGGATGTCAAAATTATAGCAAAAGTTTTAGCCAAGCGGCTATCACAAGTGGCATCCACCTTGGTGCATCCAGACCAGAGTGGGTTTATACCAGCAAGATCAACGGCAACGAACATCCGTAGAGTATTTCTAAACCTACAAATACCCGTAGATAATACCGGAGACAGAATCATATGCTCACTGGACGCGGCCAAGGCGTTTGATAGCGTTGAGTGGCAATACCTGTGGAAGGTACTAGAAAAAATGGGCTGTGGCCCAATATTTGTGAGACGAGTAAAACTCCTATATGCTAGAGCGGAGGCGGATGTGTCCATCAACGGGGGGTCATCAGAAACATTCCCACTACATAGAGGGACAAGGCAGGGATGCCCACTATCGCCACTCCTGTTTGCACTTGCAATAGAACCCCTAGCATGCAAAATTCGGTCACACCAGGAAATAGTGGGATTCATAAGAGGAAACATGGAGGAGAAAATCGCTTTGTATGCAGACGACATGTTATTATTTTTAGGGGACAGGGAAAAATCTTTAGAAACCACGATGCAAACAATAAAAGAATTTGGAGCCTTCTCAGGACTCGCTATCAATTGGACCAAATCCGAAATACTATCAATAGACACCCCAGACATGCAAGTTGCCAACAGAGAATTAACCCTGAAATGCACCCCAACAATTAAATATCTGGGAGTTAAAATTACGAAAGAGGTCAGTGAGTACGGGAAAATAAACCTGGAACCACTTATGGAAAAATGGAAACAAAAACTTCACATATGGAAAAAACTACCCATGACAATCATAGGAAGAGTGAATCTTATAAAAATGATATGGATGCCCCAATTACTGTATCTAATACACAACTCCCCACACTGGATAACACAAAAATTTTTCCACAAGGCCAAGGGACTGTTTAGAGAACTCATATGGGGAGGGAAGACACCTAGGATAAAATTAGAACTGCTATACAATTCAAAAGAAAAGGGAGGATTAGCCTTGCCCAATCCGTTCTCGTACTTCATGGCCTCCCAGCTGCAACATCTCAGGGGATGGGAGACAGAAGAAACACACGACGCTAGTTTCAGAATCCTTAAAAATCTCTTTAACGGATCACATTTGTTTGAAACCCTGGAACGTGGAGCGTTTAAAAAAAAACGGTCAAAGTGCCCCCACGCTATTATTGATACATAAAATATGGTGGAAGACCAGAAACATGCTTGATATAAAAAACTGCACACAACATACCCCCATATGGAATAACCCGCACCTGCCAGAAATCAACAAGCTAAAAGGATTCCAAGGGTGGAAAGACAGGGGAGTTAGGAGAATGGATCAGATACTGGAGGGGGGGGAACTAAAAACCTTCGAGCAGTTAAGGCAAAACCACGACATCCCCAATAGTGACTTTTACAAATATCTGCAACTTAGACACGCTATACAAACGGAAAAAAACACGGCGGAAATAACAATGGCAATAAATATAGTAGCGGACATAATAGGAAAAGCCACCACCACAGCGGGGAAAATATCTGTACTATATTCCCATATACAGGACACGGTCAATGCACACAACCCGTTATCAACAAGAGCAAAATGGGAGGCAGACATAGGGCCCATTGAGGAGTCGCACTGGGAGGAAATCCTACAAATGACACCCAAGCTATCTCTGAGCGAATCACACAGAGTCTCACAAATATTTCTAATACACAGAGTGTACCGCACCCCGGCCTTCTTACACAATATAGGAATGAGAACCTCCCCGATATGTGTAAGGTGCAAAACCCACACGGCGGACCTAATCCACATGCTATGGCGATGTCCGAAATTGCACAGATATTGGATGGGAATAAGAAATGCAATTAACGCGGCATTTGGCATACGTATGGACTTTACACCATACGTGTGCATTCTGGGATACATACAGGATCTAACATTAGATGATCATGAAAAACTAGCAGTAGCCAGACTATTGTATATAGCCAGAAAAACAATAGCCCAGCGCTGGTTGGACGAAGAACCACCCACGCTGGGAGAATTCAAAAATAAGGTCAACCAAATTTTACCGTGGGAAAGGAGTATTTACACTAAGCGTAAGACCAGTCAAAAATATCAGGACATATGGCTGAGATGGATACACGCCCAGAGCAGTAATGTTGGATCAAATACATAGGGAGTGGTGAGCCGTGTGGGGAGGCACCAGTAAACCGGGGATTTACTAAGACATAACAACGTATGTAATGGATATATATAAAGTTTATTGGGAAATGTAGAACAAATTACAGACTCGATATACAATAAAATAAAGTGGTAAGGAGTAATAGGGAAAAGTTAAGAAAGGAGGGATTGGAGAGAGAGAGACCGGGCAACGGGCAAAAGAAATATGACCCCCCCTCGAATGCAACAAAAAATCTAACCCTGAATCAATAAAAGAAAACAGCAAGAAGATAAGCAACACGAAGACCAAAGAAGAAAACAAATATACGTTACATGAACTGTTATTATTGTTTACGACACAACACTGTGTTCATTCAGAGACAGTTTACCCAAAGAACAGAACGTTGAGAGAGAGATCTTAGGGGGGATGGGGGAGGGAGGGGGGTGAGGGGAAGGGGGTGGGTGAGAGGGGGAGGGGGAGGGAGGGAGGGGAAACCAAAGATTTGTTAAAAAAAATGTTTTAAAATATGCAAAAGGTGAAAAAGTTTAATAAAAAATACTTTAATTAAAAAAAACAAGTACGATCTTTGTCAAGCGTTCATAGCAAACACACCATGCCAATATCAATATATACAAAACAGAAAAAACACACTAACTAATCAGAAAATTAATATCATGTGATGCTGAAAATGTTGGTAAAGCACCTATATTGATGACGCTTGAGTTAAGGGCTTTAAGATTATTAAGCTTTGAATCCCCACGCGCTTTACCCTATAGAGTGTTGCGGTTCCTCTTCCTACCAGGAAACGGGCAACTAGGGGTACGTTCTTGATGTTTTTATATTGTCTACATATGGGGTGATTTGGGTATGATTGAATACACATGTATCAGTCTTAATTCGATTGGTTAGAGTGTTTTTCCTGTTTTGTATATATTAATATGGGCATGCTAGGTTTGCTATGAAGGCTTGACAATGATCATACTTTTTGATCGAAACATTGCATTTTTAAAAGATGGAGGAATAAAGTTTTTTGAAATTTATTTCTGCACCATTGTATTCTGCCATGGGGTTCTTTTTCTCTGCTTGGGATGTCATTAAGGGAACGAAGGTTCAGGTTCCCTCTGGCTGTGGTTCTTATATAATACTTGTATGTCCCACCTACACTGGGTTAAACAGAGTGTTTGTTATACTCTTTCTGCAATAGGGGAATTAATGGCGCCAGGAAGCAGGAGCTTCTTTGCTGATAGAGTGCTGAATTTGCAGCACTTCCCAGGGTTCGTCTACTTTGCATGACCTGTTACATACAGGTTTCGACTAGCTGGCACCACCTCCTTACACGCACATTGACCTACAAATATACCACGGACATCCTAGCCGAGCAAAAACCACCACCGGGATTGCTTCACCTCTCCCTCAGCACAAATGTGTAAATGTCAAGTAACAAAAAGCTTATTATATGGCACGTCCATTCTCCAAAGCTTGCATTGAGCAGAGATCTCTGCAGATCTTAGAGGATACCTGTGTGAGCACCTAGTGAAACTGCGATCATCACTCTGTAAAGGTTGGCAGAGTTATTTTGGGGAAGAAGATGGGCTTGTGTGGCTGCCAGTAATATTGAGTAAGTGGAGATGGGACAGTGGGAGAAAGGTCTGCTTTGTATTCTCTCTTTCTTTTCTTTTTAAATCACTGGGTGCTGGGATAGTAACAAGCCAGTCTGTACTCACCAGTAGTGCCAAGGCAGCATGGTCACATGCTGTCAACTTATTAACGAAAATGGCCAAGTAATGCCTCAAAGTTAGTGGTGCTTGGAAGTTATGGCTGCGCTTTCTAACTAAACAACACTTGTTTTAGTTTAAAAGTTTAACTGTTTTGATATTCCAGATGTAAGATTTCCTTAATCTTAAACTACATGTAAGGCAACCAGTATTACTTATGCAAACACAAAACTGATTCTTACTATGTATTGCTACTTGCTGATTGTTTATTTGCATATGTATGATATATGTGGGGAAAAAAAACAACAATTTGGATTAAAAAAAATAAATAAATTAGTGGTGCTGCTGAGGCCAGTGATTGTCAGCAGCAGTCACACACTTAGGCAAAACTTGACCACACTACCAGAAATCAGGATTGAGCAAAAGGGGAACTGAGTAAGGGGATGCAACCGGTGAGTATAGATTAGTTTATTAGTTTTACAGTGATCAGTGACTTTTTAAATAAAACAAAAAAAAAGTTAGCCACTAGACAACCCTTTCAAGTTTTTTTTAAAACACACAAATGTAAAAAGGTTAAATGCCTTACTTTGGCAGCCACTTCTGCACTTATTTCCTTCTGAGAATCAGCCAGACTTTTTTTTGCAACGTCTGTTTGTCGGTCACAGTCTGCGATGAAGGACTTCAAGTGGTCCATTGCCTGTTAGGGTAGATATGGTTTTAGAATCATTGGAAAAATCTTTAATCATCATCATATAGAAAAATTAAAGGTCCATCAAAAACTTGTATCACTGCCTCCATTTCTCTTGATATAAGGGAATTTGGTCAAAATCTTGGATGGATAATTAGCATATTTTTGAGCACCCTAAAGGCTCATATACACAACCAAATTATAGGTCTTTACAATCTCCAAGTTCTATGGAGCCATAATACAGTATGTATAGAAGCCTGCATATATTTGCCCCCCATACAGAGGTTATGTTGTGTTGGAGTTATAAAAATCATATAAAACCAGCCTCATTGCAGAAGTATTGTTTGTAGGGAATAATACAGCCACAAAATGTTGTCATGTAGAAGAACCAAATGGCAGCCAAGAGTGCTAATGGCTGCAAATACTTATTGTGCCTCAATACATGTGGGATTGCTGTCTTTATAACAATGATTGGGAACTGAAAACCAAGCCAGAATGTCATACACAGACAGCTGTTTCAGGGTTTGTGCCCCTCATCAGTGTGCAGTAGCATTCTGGCTTGGATAGCGAGAGGCTTAGAGATGCGGGTCAAGGATGGGAGGGGTATCCTCTCTCCTTGAGGAGGTGAGTGAGGAGGCCTATAAGGCCATGCATGCTCCGCAGAAAAATATGCAAATCCAGAAGACAAAATACCTATTGGATCGCAGCATTCCTTCAAATCAATGTCAGACACTTTAAAACAAGTCTTTAAAACGATTGGGAATTGAAAACCAAGCCAGTAAACAAACAAACATACAGCTGCCATCCAATACGTGGGCTTCTTTTAATGGACATAATAAAGAAGCGTCCAGGGATGTAATTTTATACTAGAAAGATTCTCGTGTGCTGCTTGCAAAAACTTTTTATTGCCTACACGTATTTGGAATTCCTTTTGGAGTCAGGATTCAGACGGCTAACCCCAAAAGCTTCCCCATATTGTACGGTAAATCGGTAGTGCTGCTGGATACCTTTTCTATACCCTTCATACTCTGTTGGTCACTCAGTTCCTTCCCATTTTTGCCTTTGGTTCTGCTGTTGCGTGCCAAGAAAAGTTTTTGGGCCATCGTGACCTATAGGAATAGGTCTCGCATATGGCCTTTCATGGCTTCTGCTTCAAGGCTCATTCCAGTCCATTTCCTTATCTTTCCTTGCTGCTCGCTGAAAATCGGCATTTAGTTGCCGAACTTTGTCTTTGCTGCTCTTCTTTTATCAGCTTTTCTGAGGGTTTGCTCGGACAGCCAATAGTGTTGTTTTTCTTGCTTCTTATAGGTGATATACTTACTGTCTGTTTCTATAACTGTGGATTGTATAGTGTACCATAGTTACTCTGGATGCTTTTCAGGTGTGCCAAGCAGTTCGAATCAGTTAGCGACCACAATAATGTATGATTGGTGCACTTGCTATTCTATATAAAAATTTGTTTGCCTTTATTAATACTTTATATGAATTTAAACCCTTAGCGAACCCCTATATGCCTTTTGACGGTGGACGTTAAGGGGTTTATTCTGACGCCCCATCTTTTGACGGCGGCTGCATCAGAAGCAAGGAGCAGGTCTCCCATGCCAAAAAGTGTAGGTGATGGCTTAGCACTTACTTTAACAGCGGGGACCTTAGAAACTACAGATCACCGCTGTTTAACCTTTTGCATGCTGGACAGGCATGTAAAAGGCTGACCGAGTGAGGGGGGGGGGGGGGGGGGGAGGAGCTCTGCTACTCAACCAATGGGCCCCCAAGATGCGATTGCAGGGTCCTGATGGGTTGCTATGGCACCCAGAGGCTTGAATATAGCCCCTGGGTCTGCAAGCTACAGTGGCCTATGAGGCTGAGCCTCTGAGCTGCATACGCTTTCCAATGCACGGCTATACTAAAGTATAGTTGTGTATTAGAGGAATGATAAAATATGCCGACATAAAGTCCCCTAGTGTGACAAAAATAAAGAGTTTACAAAAAGGTCTACAAGACACACAAACACAAAAAACAACTTTATACACAAGTGATATTGCTGCGTTCATGATGACCAAAAGAATAAAGTTATCACATTATTTAAACCGCACAGTGCTAGTCATAAAAAACAAACACACAGATGGCGAAAAAGGCTAATCTTGCCTTACAAAAATGTGGAATAGAAAGTGATCAAAAACGTCACATGGATCAACAAACTACCATTAAAAAGTGCAATTCATACCGCAAAAAAAACTAAAGAAAAAACTCACAGTACAGCTGAAGAAAAATAGAAAAATGTTAGGGTTCTTTGGTGGAACATTTTCCCATATAAAAGGTTTTAGATCATTTTTTTACCAATGCAATCCATAATTACAGCAACACATGCTTTGTTTTATATTTACAGAACCCCTTGACCAATCCAGGAGCTTCTTTCACCTTCTAGGCCAGGTGAACCAATGGGAGCAGAAAGTCCTGTTGGCAAGTAACTAGCATTCTCCCAGGCCCTCAACCTTTTGCCCTGAAGTGCTGCGATTACACTAACTTACAAGTGGCGTTCATTAACCCCTTAAGGACATGCCCCCCCAACCTAAAAAAAACAAACAAAACATAACTCCTTTATTTATCCATCGGCGTCGCTGTAGGAGGGCTTGTTTTTTCAATGGTACCATTCAATGTACCATATGATGTACTGAAAAGTTTTGAAAATTCTAAATGGAGTAAAATGAAAAGAAAAAAAAAAAGACCACAATCTTTCGGTGCATCTCTATGACGCACAAACTGCAACACAAATGACCTGATTTTATTCTATGGATCAGTACGATTACCAAGATATCAAACTTTTATAGGTTTTTTTTTGCTGTACTACATGTTTTAAATATATAAAAAAAATGTAAATTTAAATTGTTTTCTGTCGCCATCTTCTGAGCGCAACAACTTTATTTTTCCGTCGACATAGTTGTGTGAGGGCTCATTTTTTGCAGGACATACTCGTTGCGTTGGTAACATTTGGGTATACATGTGAATTTCTGATTGCTTTTTATTGCATTTTTTCCTGGACACAAGGTGACCAAAATTTTTTTGGTATTTTTTAAAAAAAAATTCTGACTTTCATAATGCATTACTTTGATAGATCAGACTTATGGACACAGCAATACCAAATATGTATTTTTGTTTTATTATTTAGATTCTATTATAAATATGGCAAAGGTTTTTTTTTTTAACTTACTTTTTTTTAATAATTAGTAAAACTTTATTAATCTCATTTTTAAAATTTTTCCCCCCCCTAGTCCCCAGAAGGGACAACAACTTGCAATTCTTTGATCACTTCTGTAGTATGATATAATGACACAGCATTTAATCATACTGCAATCGGGCAGACATTCCATCAAGCCACCCCACGGCCATGGCTTGACAGGCATTCTGCCAAGACAGCCCGGGATCTCTTTCAGAAGACCCCGGCTGCCACGACACCCGCATGGCTCCCTGAGATCTCATTGCGGAAAGGGTGAGGGCGAAGAAGGGTGGACCCCCGAACATCGCTCAGGGGATTTAAATGCCACTGTTAGAATTGCCAGCGGCATTTAAAGGATTAACAGCTCCAATCAGCCGCGCGGTTTATCGGAGCTGTTGCCTCCGGTTGTCGGTTGTAAGAAACAACTGGTGCCTGCGTTGTATGGAGGGAGATTGCCCCGCGGTCTCCCTTCATACATACTCCAATGCTGTAAATATGCATACTACAGCAGTAAGGTGTTAAAGATTTCCACTGTCCCACTTCTATTTATCTCAGGATGCTAAAAATGCACGTGTAATGATATAAGTCTCTATAGGTTACGTGCCAATCTGCAACTCTGAACTGATATCAGACTTTCTTTACAGGTGCTGAAGTGGTGCAAGGTCTGATAATGGACCCCGTGGGATACACAGTAGTCATCAGGTTCTTTTACTTGAAAGGCCGCACATCAAGGGAGACATTCAATGAGACGAAAGAGGTTTATAGGGAGGATTCCCCATTATATGATGTAGTCAACAACTGGCATAGTCAATTCAAATGTGGTCGGACTTCGGTGGAAACTGCTTCAATTTCAGGGCGACCCCACACTGCTATCGATGAACATACCATCCAGCAAGTGGAGGCTGCCACTTTGCAAAATTGCAGCGTAAGCATTCGCGACCTAGCCCAAAATGTCAAGATTAGTGTGGTGTCTGTTACAAAAAAAATAAAAAAATCATCAAAGACCATCTTCATATGCATAAGGTATCGGCTCGCTGGGTTCCGCGGCTGCTCACAACTTTCCAGAAGCAGGAACGAGTGGAATCCTCCCCAGCTTTTAACTATGTGCCATGGAAACCAGAAAGACTTTTGCAACAGACTGATCACACAGGATAAAAGCTGGGTCCATCACTAAGATCCGGAAACTAAAGTCAAGTTGATGCAATGGAAGCATCCGGACTCACCACCTCCAAAGAAGGCACGTGCCTAACCCTTGGCGGGCAAAGTCATTCTCACAGTGTTTTGGAACCATCACAGAGTAGTCTTGATGGATTTCCTATGCTTCACTGCTGCGGAAATTGCGGGAGGCCATTAAAACCAATAAACATGGCATGCTCACCAAAGATGTCGGCCTTCTGCAAGACAACTCACATGTCGCCCAGACGTAAGCAAGCTGCTGCAGATATGAAAATCTCCCTTATTCACCTGACCTCACACCATTGGACTAAGTCATTTTTGAAGGGCAATCATTTTCCAGATGAGGAGACTGATTTCAGAAGTAACAATGTGGCCTTTGGAGCAGCCTGTTGACTTCTGAGTGAGGTGTTTACAATTGCATGGGAGAAGTGTGTCCCCCTAGGTGGCAACCATGTAGAGAAGGACTAATAACTGTGCCAGGTTTCGTTGCTCTCAATCCACAAGAAGTGGGTTAGGGAAAATCTTTAACGAACTCCCCTTGTAACTCTTATCCTAATTAACTCTCACTAGCATCACCACCTCCTCTCAAGGAAAAGCAGTTAGGACAGTGGATTTTAACTTGGAGCCAAGTGCTTTCCTGTAGTGCCATACTTCAGGTCACTACATAGTTTACGTTAACGTCTGTACCCCCAAATCAGAAGCCTGTGGGCACTGGAGAACTACACAGTGAATTTGTTTGAAAATAAAAGGAAGACAAACCACGCTAAAGAAAGACTAAACTGGGTACAGGGCTGTCACTTCTGTAGTGTCTGCAGTGTTTTAGATCCTTATATTGAATATTTCATGTGCTGTTTATTGCAGTGGTTTAAAGACACTTTAACCAATCAAATATTGTCTCCTTCAATGGCAATGTTTTTGTCATTTCCTGCTTAAGTAGTATATTTTATGTATTACCATTAAAAAGGTCTTAAAATGGACTCTGCCTAATAAAAGTTCTCTCTCTCAGGACATTTTTCAGGAGACCAAGCAAATCAAACTTCTTAAGTGGGAATGACTGTATGAATATTTAGGTTTATTTTATTTTTATATATCCACCTAATATTTTATACGGGATTAGAAATGTTCTACTTTAAAATACTCTTATTTATATGATTCATCATGATCTCTAATACTTATCCCTCATTACTGCAATCATTCATTTTTCATCCATTTACCCCCATGTAATGGAAATTATTTGATTGTAAGGTATTATAATAATTATATGAATTTAAAATGCACAATGAGAGACACCATTGAAATATACCAGGAGAAGTTACTTCACAAACTAGGGACATATGTCTGGATGAGATAAGAATATCAAGAAGCTTCCACGTGTTAGCTGAAGGGGCCCTAGGAATATCAAGATACTAAGGGAGGGGTTGACGCCTCACACTAAGACTAGAGAATAATGTTCATAAACTTGAAATATGTGGATATGTGTATATGTACATGTGTATGTGTGTGTGTGTATATATATATATATATATATATATATATATATATATATATGTGCACGTGTATCTTTGTGTGCCTATATGTATGTAGATGCGAGTATATAAGTAATATTTAAAATTACGCCAGAGTCATATGAAAAGGACTACACAAAATGGCCGACCACATGCTTTGCTAAAGTACAGGGAATACATATGTGTTGATAAGATAAGAACTTTGAGCTACTTGGGCCCCTCAGCACTCCGTCAAGAGGTTATTCACTGCTGACTTGGAAGATTCTGGAAGGTATGCAAATGAAGGATTAGAATGCATCCAGTGAATGCCATGAAATGTCTGAGAAGTAACCAATCAGAGGTCAGATTGAGAATTGTACAAAGAACTATGATATTTCTTGTATTAATGAGATGTAGCCAATGGACACGAAGAAGGGTTAAGTTGACCTATGACAAATGTTGGATTGGAAACTAACCAATAAACTGCATAGTTAATTGTCCAATGATGTTGCGACACCCCATTGTAAGGGGACTATAAATAAAGATGCCCGCATTCTCCACCAAAAATGTTGCGGCAAAAATATATGGCCGTCTAGGGAAAGCGGAGTGTACCTTGTGAATGACGTCATATGACGTACTGAACTCTAGGTGTGGGCAGCCCTACTGCACGGGTCACCTGGACTTCAGTCACAGGGTACAGTCTGCTGTCCCTCATCAGGCCATCGCCGTAGCATGGGTCATATGACGTCATTCACAAGGTACACTCCGCTTTCCCTAGACGGCCATATATTTTTGCCGCAACACCCATGATTCATCAATTTAATTTTTTCTGATGTAATTTCCCCTCCTCCTTTTTACTTTTATGTATTGTTCTATAGGTTCCTAATATTCTGTTTTTATTTACTTTTAACCCCTTAGTGACGGAGCTTTTTTCCATTTTTGTTTTTTCCTACTCCCTTTTAAAAAATCGTAGCTCCTTTATTTATCACTCGAAGTCGCTGTATTAGGGCGCCTACCCACTGGCGTTTTTTTTCCTGCGATGCTAAATTGCGTTTTTTCTGAAGAGCAATTAGTATAGAATGTGTTCTTGTCCATTGGGGGTTTTTTTTCCGGTCCGTTGCAATTTTTAACATAGGAACTGTCAGTTGCATAGGTCTCCTTATTTTTCTCTTAATGCACCCATGATTGTCAATGGAAATTAATGAAAAACGCCGCGAAAAAGCCGCGGAAAACGCGTTTTTCACGCACGAAAATCGGCAACGCCAGTGGGTAGGGGCCCTAAGGGCTCGTTTTTTGCGGGATGAGTTGTATTTTTCAATGGCACTATTTATTGTACCATATAATTTACTGAAAAACTTTTAAAAAATTCTTAGCGGAGAGAAATGGAAAAAAAACGACATTCCACCATCTTTCGGTGCGTCCTGTTTCTACAGCACACAAATTGCAACAAAAACGACCTGATATTTTTATTCTATGGGTCAGTACGATTGCTACGATATCAAACTTGTATAGTATTTTTTGCTGTAGTACTTTTATTTATTTATTTTTTTTAAGATATTTAATTTTTTTCAATTATTTTCTGCGGTCATTTTGTGCGCACAATACCTTTTTTATTTTTCCGTCGACGTAGTTGAACAAGAGCTCATTTTTTGCGGGATGTGCTGAAGTTTCCGATAGTATCAATTTGGAATACATACGACTTTTTGATCGCTTTTTATTGCGTTTTTTCTGGGAGACAGGATAACTAAAAAAGTGTATTTCTGGCGCTCTTTATTTTTTTTTCAGACGACGTTCACCGTGCGGGAAAAATAATGCACTACTTTGATAGATCGGACTTTTACGGACGTGGCGATATCAAATACATATTTTTATTTTATGATTTAGATTTTTTAATAATGGATATGGCAAAAGGGGGGTGATTTAAACTTTTATAACTTTTTTTTAACAATTAAAAAAAAAAACTTTATAGATTTTTTTTTACATTACTTTGAAGTCCCCCTGGGGGACTTTAACATGCGATGCTTTGATCGCTCCTGCAGTATGACGTAATGCTATAGCATTATGTCATACTGCTTTTTTACAGGCAGTCTTTCAAGCCACCCTGTGTGGATGGCTTGATAGGCAGTCTGCTAAGGCAGCCCTGGGGCCATTCATTAGGCCCCCGGCTGCCATGACACCTGCACGGCTCCCCCGATCTCACCGCGGGGGACCCCCGAACAGCGTTCGGGGCATTTAAAGGGTTAATAGCCGCGAACGGCCGAGCGCAGCTATTGCCCGCGGGTGTCAGCTGTAATAAACAGCTGATGCCCGCGCTGTATGGGGGGAGATAGCGCCGCTACCTCCCTCCATACACGTCCTGCAACAGCAGGACGTAGTTTTACGATAGGGCTGTCACTAAGGGGTTAAATGACTTTACAGCACTATACATAGGAGTATATTCCTTTGTATGTACTTGTACATGTATATTACCTTATATTTCATTTATTATGCTTTACTGGATAATACTTAAGCCATGAGACCAATATACATTGTGTTGAACACTCACAACTTTATTTGTAAGGTGCGCAAAAACATCCCCTCTGTTCCTTGGGGGGTTCATGTACCCGCTAGCAGGAAACAGGGGCTTTGGATCACTTCAGCTAGATCTCACTCGCCTGCCCAGCGAGCTCTTGAATGAGGGAAATTTCGAAAATTTGCCGTCACGTCAATTACCAGCCCCGTGGTATCTGTATGCACAATCGCTGGCAGCAGCCATTTTCTTCCAACCCGCCGCCACGTGATCCTCAATGGAAGCCATCTTCTTTCGGTCTCATGTGACCTGATTCAGGGATCCAAGGATTCAGCTATCTTGATTCAGGGGGAAAAAAACAAACAAACAAAAAAAAACAAAAACGCACCAATTGAACATGTTCCACCCACTCCCTCCCTCATATTCAATAAATAGCTGTGTACTGGAGGGTTTATATAAACTGTTGGGCTGTGTCAGAAAAGCTAAAGTTAATAATGAATTGAAGCTTGCAAAAGAGGCCAAAATCAAGAAAAAAGGATTTGGGGGGTATGCCAAAAGCAAATGAAAAGTCAAAGATGCTTACAGAATGAAAATGCCGAATTGGTTAAGAATGATGTCGAGAAGGCCAAACTTTTAAATTCCTATTTTGTATCCGTTTTCTCTCAGAAAGTAGATGGAACATCCACTGATCTTCCCTGTGCTATTGGGGGAATAAAAGAATGCTGGCTATCTATAAAGCAGAGAGATGGTGAGGGAACACTTAGCTAACGTAAATGAATTCAAGTCTCAAGGTCCAGGTGAATGGCATCCTAGGATACTAAAGGAAGCAGCGGAGGTAATAGCTGAACCAGTCGCCATAATCTTTGAAAATTCCTGGAGAACAGATGTTGTCAGCATCTTCAAAAAAAGGGAAGAAGGTGAACCCAGGAAACTACAGGCCTGTGAGCCTGACTTTTATTCCGGGAAAGTTTTTTTTTTTTTTTTTTAACTCGTTTCATTGAAAATAGAGTAGCATAAGGAACATAGTCAGACGGGTGCAGCACTGAAATAATACATATCACTGTATAATTAGATTGATAGGGAAGTTCAGTCACCCTTACACATCAGAAACAAAAATTCATTCTTTAAAATCTGATCAGCTACACAAGCCAAATCCTAGAGGCCACAGGTCCCGTTCCAGAACGTGTATTCACTAGGGAGTACGCCTAAGCTCCAGAATAGATGAAGACATTAATTGTGGAGAATATAAAGCGAGGGGGGGGGGACAAAAAAAACAACAAAAAAACCACACCATAGTCCCCACACTTTATCAAATTTCCCAAGACACTTACGTCCCTTGTAGACTATATTATTATATGGCACCACCAAATTGACCAGCTTTCTCCACATTGAGAGTGAGCGCTTCTTACGATCCATCCGCCGCAGTGCAATCGTTTTTCTAGCAAGGAACAATGATTCACTCAGAAAAATTTTAATATGGTGTTGCCAGCTTTCTTCACCTACTATTCCAAATAGGAAAATCTCTGGGCTCGGTGGAACAGGGGCTCCCACAAGTTCAGAGAGGAAACCTGTGACCTTCCCAAAAACTTTCATTAATGGGGCACTTCCGCATATACCAAAAATCGAAATACTCGCAAGAACACCTAATGCAGTTTGTAGATTTGTATTTTATACAATCCTGCTGGAGTGAGATAACACTGGTACCCTATATATAGCTGGATCATTTTATTATTGGCTGCAGGGGATACATATAGAGAAGATTCCAAAAGCTCTTGGAACGTATCCTCGGTTAGTGTCGGTATCAGGGTTCTCCATTTTAATAGGGCAGAGGGTATATCTCGAGAGGCTCGTATTGAGATAAGGTGGGAGTACAGTGCCGATATAAGGCTCGGAGAACAAAGGATACCTATTAAGGAGTAATGAGAAATAGTAGGTCTGGGTGGTGGGAACAGCACCTGCAACGAGTGTCTAACCTGGAGAAATCTATAGAAATGGGAATGGGAGCGGGAGCAGCTCATATTTATTCTATAACTGCTCAAATGAGGACAGGGTGTTCTGTCGATAGAGGTCTGCCAGGGTCCGTATGTCATATTGTTCCCAAACCTGGGCGTCCTCCAATCGGAGCACTTCCGGGAGCCCAGGATTACACCAAAGAAGAGTGTCAGCTATTATGTTCATTAAACGTCCAATTGACCTGGCCTGCCGCCAGACTTGAGAGGCTAACCTATGAATTGGTAACACTTTGTTAGAATAGAAGGAGATTCCAGCAGGGACCACGGTCTAGGGATTTTTAGGTAATGTACCAGATGTGCCTCAGAGTTGGGGAGGGGTCATCAGTTAGCCAGCTTTTTTTCTTAAGTGAATTAGCTGACTGGCCACGTAGTAAAGGAACAAATCTGGCAGGGCAGCACCTGCATCCTGTTTCAGCCTCTGAAGCGTTAAGATTCGTTGTTTGGGGCGGGAATTTCACCATACAACGAAAGACATCAGGGACTGCATGAATTTAGAAAATCGAGTCGGGATATGTACCGACACATGCTGCATAATATATAGGCACTTCGGTATTACTATCAGCCGCATATTTTAAACTTAGACTTGCATGGATCTATTAAGCGGTATACATTTAGCTCTAGAGACCTTCCCACATCATTGGTTATCTGTATCCCCCAAGTATTTAAACTGATTGGAGATCTGGAGGCCGCAGAGAGTCGATATCTCCCAAACGACTCCCACCAGAAAGAGCCATCAGGGCTGATTAATCCCAGTTGATTTGAAGGCCAGAAAAAAAATCAACAAATATATTTATGAGATTTATCATGTGGGGGGAGGGTTGCTTTAGGGTCCGCCTAGAAAAGCAAGAGATCTTCGGCATATAAAGCCATCCAATTTTCCCTGTTCCCCACCGCGACACCCCTGTATAGCTGGGTTTCTTGTAGCATCATAGCTAGCGGCTCAATGGCCAGAGCAAATAGTATGGGGGAATAGGTGACACCCCTGTCTAGTTCCTCTATGTAGTTGGAAACCGGGAGAGCAAGACCCATTAATGGAAACAGCTGCTGGGGGGGGGGGGGGTCTCATCGAAACCAGATTTCTGTACAATCTGAAAAAGAAAGGACCATTCAATTGAATCAAATGCCTTCGCCACATCTAAGGAGGCCAAAGCCAAGTTCTCTCCGTCGGACGCCCCACCCTGCGTCACCACTTATGCCCTCCGTAAAGTATCTCTGGTGGATTTCCCGGGCATAAACCCTGTTTGATCCGGGTGGATTAAGTCCAGTATTATGGTATTGAGACGGTTAGCCTGCATTTTAGTCAGAAGTTTGTAATCCGTATTAAGTAGGGAAATCGGCCTGTAGAAACCACAGTCTAGGGGGATCTTTATCCGGTCTTAGAATAAGTACTATTGTTGCTTCGTAAAAGGATGGAGGGAGAGCTCCCCTCTCATAGGCCGCATTATATGTGGCAAGTAATGAGGGGAGTAAACACCAGATAGAGAGGGCAGACTCTTAACAGGGTCGCAACACTTAGGTTACCAGTTCTTCAATTTAAACTCGAACTCCTGGGGTTCCAGGTCAACAACTGGGCAATCTTGGGAGTCGCTCTAACCAGGTCTCAGCCTCTGCAGGTATAAAGAAGATGGTGCGGTCGCCATGTATGACACGCAGGTGGGCAGGATACATCATGGGATACTGCAAAGCAGCTTCTCGCAGCCGGCGCTTGACGTTGACAAAGGATGCCCTTTTTTTTTGAAGAGTGGCCGAGAAATCGGGAAAGACGGAGACAGTGGTGTTGTTGAATTTAAGCATCCCTTCATGTCTAGCAGCTTGTAGGGCGGCGTTTCTATCCTTGCTAGCATCGGCCATGGCGGGGCTCACGCAGGTAGGGGCCGAGATGAAACTTTATGTGCCTGTTTAATGGCAAAGGATGGAAAGAAGTCTGCCTCTGAAAGAAGGTCTTTCAGCCACCCCTCAGCCTGCCCTGGCAGACCTAAAATTCGAAGATTAATTCTTTTCAGTCTGTTCTCAAGGTCATCATCCTGTTGAGACCATAGACCGGCCATCTTCTCCAGTTCGGTCAATTTATCTGGTATTGGAGTTAGGGTATCTTCCACCTGAGAGATGTGGGCCTCAGCCTTTCCAACCCACTCCCTAAAGGTTTTGCATATCCTGTCGCAGGAGGCCCACGTCAATTTTAACTTCCTCAATTTTGCCTGTTAATGAAGTAGTTAAGCATTTAATGGCATCCAACAGTTGGGCCGTAACTTACCGTAGTGTAGGCTCCAAGTCAGTAGGCAAAGGTGGGCTAGAGCCCGACACTAAGGGTGGTTGTTTCATTGGGTCAGAGGGTGTGTGACTAACATCATCAGGTTGTTCGTGAGCGAATTCACGCAGCTGCTTTGATATTGGTATATTGGATTTGCAGCTTATTTTAGAGGTTTTACGGCTCCCCCACTGGCAGGGCACTGGTGTCAATATGATTGTGGTCAGCAGGGGGTCACCCACTCCACTGGGGTTCGCTATAAGCATACAGAGTTCTTTTTAGTAGAAAGTATCACTGTCTCTAGCTGGGTTGTGGCTGCTAGGAGTAGTATAGTAACTATCTCCAGTTGTGCTGTGGCTACTAGGAGTAGTAGTAGTAGTAGAGTAACTATCTCCAGCTGTGGTGTGGCCATTAGTAGTAGTTAAGTGTCCCCTATCTCCAGCTGTGATGTGGCCGCTAGCAGTAGTAGTGTGACCATCTCCAGCTGTGATGTGGCCGCTAGCAGTAAAGTGTCCCTTATCTCCAGCTGTGATGTGTCCTCTACGAGTAGTAGTAGAGCAACTATCTCCAGCTGTGAAGCGTCTGCTAGGAGTGGTAGTAGTAAGGCAACTATATCCAGCTGTGATGGGGCCGCTAGGAGGAGGAGGAGGAGGAGGAGGAGGAGTAAAGGGCCATTTACACGAAGCGATGATTGCTCAAAAATCGCTCAAACGACAGTTTGAGTGACAGCTTTGAGCAATCATTTTGCATAAATTATTAAGTAGTTACTCAGCTACTTAATAGCTTATTAATATGCAAATGAAGCCTTTAGCTGAATGCAGTTATTAGCTGGAGGGCTCTTATCCGCATTCAGCTCCTTTGTTCTCCGATTGGTTAAATAGCTGAAACAATGCTTTCAGCACTAACCACAGAGAACTCAGCGTGCGGTCCTGATAAGACCGCAGGATGATTTTTAGGCTGGCTTGAATTTAATGCTCAACTAGCAGTGCACAAAAAGTGCATGATAGCTGCGCGTTTTGACACAATTATCGCTCAAACAATCACTTTTGAGCGATTATCGCTCTGTGTAAATAGGCCTTAACTCTATATCTTACTGGGAAAGATCTTTGAACTAATTATGAAACAGCATGTATGCAAGATGACTTGGATGAGAATGGAGTAATTAACCAGAGCCAGCATGGGGTTTTTAACAAACAAGTCAAGCCAGACGAATCTAATTTCCTTCTATGACAGAATCACTGACGGGGTTGATCAGGGAAATGCGGTGGATATAGTATATCTTGACTTTAGTAAACCATCTGACGAAGTGTATTAAACCATACTTATTGAAAAAAAAAAAGACTAAATATGGGATTGACAAGGTAACTGTTAGGTGGATTCACAACTGGCTGAGTGATCGTACTCAAAGAGTGGTCATAAATGGCTGCACATCCAGTCGAAGAATGTATCAAGTAGCGTACCCTTGATGGGAAACTGATCAAATTTGCCGACGAGACAAAACTAGGTGGGATAGCTAACACTTTGGAAGAGAGAGAGTATTCAAAAATATCTATAAAAGCTTGAACAGTGGGCGGGGATAAACAGTATGGTATTTAACAAGGAGAAATGCAAAGTCCTACATCTGGGCAAGAAAAATTTTAAAAAGAAGCACCTACAGAATGGGAGGGATTGGGCTAAGCAGCAGCACATGTGAAAAAGACTTGGGTATACTAATAGATCATAGACTGAACATAAGTCAACAGTGTGATGCAGTAGCCAAAAAGGCAAACACAATTCTGGGATGTATTAAGAGAAGCATAGAGTCTAGATAATGTGAGGTAATTATCCCCTTCTACACTTCCTTAGTCAGACCTCATCTGGAATACTGTGTCCAGTTCTAGGCACCCAACTTTAATAAAAGACATAGACAAACTGAAGCAAGTTCAGATAAGAGTTACAAAGATGGTTAGTGGTCTGGAAATCATGGTTAAAAGATCGGGGAATGTTTAGCTTGCAAAAAAGAAGGCTGAGGAGGAGACTTAATAGCTGTCTACAAATATCTGAAGGGTTGTCACAGTGCAGAGGGATCAGCCCTATTCTCATTTGCACAAGGAAAGACTCGATGCAATGGGATGAAACTGAAAGGGAGGAGACACAAATTAGATATTAGAAAAAAAACTTTCTAACAGTGAAGGTGATGAATGAGTGGAACAGGTTACCACAGGAGGTGGCGAGTTCTCCTAAATGGAAGTGTTCAAACAAAGGCTGGACAAATATCTGTCTGCGATGATTTAGTGAATCCTGCACTGAGCAGGTGGTTGGACCAGATGACCCTGGAGGTCCCTTCCATGATACTATGACTTACTACCCTATGGTACTTGAAAAAACGAGGCTTTTGACCTCCGAAACATGTTGTACTTTCTCAACCTCCTTCATTATGTTTATTTTATATTGACTTGCATATAAAATAAAAGTCTCGAAATGAAGTTTCGCCCAGTGTCCGCCTGGAAAATTCTTCTTATAAAAGCATAGTTGGATAGTTAAGTCAACCAGCTGGCTTGCTCTCTCCTCTGAAGTAACCTGCTTTACTTAAAAAATGCTACTGGCACCAATTTGCAGCGCAGGAAATGTTTTTACATTTATTTCATATTTATGACCGAGGTCTTGTACCTTGGGTTATTCCGGTGACGCTCTTCCTGAACAGTACAAGGATTAAGTGCGTGTAGCAGTTCTCACTGTAGGCACACCCAGACACGTAGTGTGGGAGCCTGGCGTACAGACAGGCTACCCAACACCGGACGAGTCTACTTATTCTTACTCTGTTTTTAACCAAGAACGATAAAATACTTGGAGCATGGCAGTACTGGTCTTTATTTCGAGAAAAAAGATGGAATAAAAAGCTGTCAAAAGATTATATGTTCCAAAAAATTGGATAAATGAAATCAAGAGTTCATCCCGCATAAAACAAACCCTAGTACAGCTCTGTCGATGGAAAAATAAAAATTTTCTAACTGATTATGTAGCGACACAAAAGCAAATATATTTTTAAAAAATTTTAAGAAGTGTTTGTGTACTAAAAGACCAAAAAACACCATATAAACTTGGTGTCACTGGAATTGTGCTGACCCACAGAACAAGGTTATCACATTTACTTTGCACATTGAACATTGTAAAAATGAAATCCAAAAAACAAAATGGCAGAATTTACAAAAAAAAGAAAATAAGAAAAAGTTACAGTACATTATATGTGCCCTAAAATGATGCCATTAAAAATATAATTTGTCTGGCCAAAAACAAACCCTCATACGGCTGTGCAAACAGAAAAATGAAAAAGTTATGGCTCCTCGAATGCAACAATAAAGAAAATGAGTTGGTCATTAAAGGGGTTGTCCCGTGCCGAAACGGGGGTTTTTTTTTTTTCAACCCCCCCCCCGTTCGCCGCGAGACAACCCCGATGCAGGGGTTAAAAAAGAGCACCGGAGAGCGGTTACCTGAATCCCCGCGCTCCGGTGACTTCTTACTTACCTGATGAAGATGGCCGCGGGGATCTTCTCACTCGGTGGACCGCAGGGCTTCTGTGTGGTCCATTGCCGATTCCAGCCTCCTGATTGGCTGGAATCGGCACGTGACGGGGCGGAGCTACACGGAGTCGGCATCCAGCACGAGCAGCCCCATTGAAAAAAGAAGAAGAAGACCGGGACTGCGCAAGCGCGGCTAATTTGGCCATTAGACGGCGAAAATTAGTCGGCTCCATGGAAACGAGGACGCCAGCAACGGAACAGGTAAGTGAAAAACTTTTTATAACTTCTGTATGGCTCATAATTAATGCACAATGTACATTACAAAGTGCATTAATATGGCCATACAGAACTGTATAGACCCACTTGCTGCCGCGGGACAATCCCTTTAAGGCGGAAACAGGCAACATCACTAAGGGGTTCATTGCTATGAATTATTTGAATGTGTGATTTTATTTTTGAATCTATTGTCTTTGTTCATAGAATGTATTCTGGTAATAGATTTGTTTATTAAATTATTTTATGGCTAATAGAAATTAATTACCAATTGATATGACAAGTTTTTTTTTTTTAGTTTGTGATAGCAATGCATTTTCTTGTTTCCTCTCATTAGTTCCTTTTGATTTGATTTTTTTGCATCTTTTTAATATATTCTTGTATTGTATATAGTAGCTACCTTGTTTCTTTGTGTTCATTCTATGAATGGGCTCAATACTACTTATATAAATGGATGACATATGTTCCACTTAATGGCGTCCAACGCTCAAGGACCTCCCGTGTCTTTTTGTGTTAAATATCCCATCCCTTATCTGCTCTGTAGTGTTCTGATGAAAGCTCCGATTCGGCACAGAAACGGGTCACGATGATAAATTACTACTTCAATATGGATCTGGTTCCTTTTGGTGCAGCACCATTCATGTCTCCTTAACTGTGCTTTTTGATGCGGTCTGAGGTTGGCGGGTCCATTACCACCCGAGTGGCTGCAGCTGCCTATTGGCTTTCACACGTGCAGCCATCAACGAAACCAGATCTGGTGAAAGCTGTACTATATTCAATTATATCAATTTTCAGTGTGAATGTTTCCTACATTATGGAGCACTTTCTTTTTTTATTATAGCTCATCACTGAATAGAATTACCCAATGGACTCAAGAGCATACAAAAAGCAGGGAATTAAAGAGGAATTCCCATCTGAAACTTTTATGGCACCTTCACAGGATATGTCAAAAAAGTCCAATAGGTACTGGTTTTATTCCACCTTGACGTGGCTGTATATTGTGGCCGGGATCAGAGAACAGCCAAGAAAGCATATTACAAAATGTACATAATTTCCACAGAACACAAGGGGAATGAAGCAAAGCATTGTTGCCTAGCCTCACTCGGCTTTGTTTTCCTGACTTCTCATTTCTAGCAGTGTTTCCACAGTAGCCATGTTTGGCCCAGATGGGACCACCTTTCAAAATACAAGTTACACTGAATCTTTTCCTAAAACCTATATAAAATCAATCTTCTTGGCTCCTCCTGCTCTACAACTTGCTGCCTGCAGATCAGACACCATGCTCAACCCCTTTACAGCCATGTTGTTAAGATGCATGCTTGCTCAGGGCGATCCAGCTCTCGAAACCCCTGCCTAATCTTGCCAGAGCAAGCCGCAGCTAGCCTGACATTTCCTGCTTGCTGCAGGAGAAAAGTAGTACTACAAGATGGCCATTCACATGAATGGACATCCTATTACAGTTGGTCTGCCAGGATGGGTGCCGCTTTTACGGAACAGCGTGAGGGTCTTGAGCAGGGGACCCTTCTCTAACATGCATATATCTCTGCATGATTCTGTAATACGCGATGAAGAGAATCAATAAAAATTCACCGATTTTCATTGACCCATTCACACTTAGATTTTTTTTTTTATTGCAGATGATATGCTCGTAAAAAACGCAGCATGTTCTATTTTACTGCATATTGTGCGAGCTAGAGCCCTATTGTTCTCTATGGGCGCGGAATGATCTTCTCTACTGGTGGTCTGTCGCGGGCATCCCGAGTCCAGTCATCCTACGTGCCCATATACATCCACTGGTCCCAACACCGAACGTCCCAGGTGGGGGACAATTCATCGATACGACCATCAAGCTGCTCACATTCCAATAATGCGCCCCTCTCAGACTTTGGTAAAAGGGTGAAATCTCTTCTCTGCATCGTAGAGGCGTCTAGTGGTCCACAAGGTCTACAAAAGCTGAGGAAGAGGTCAATACACACAAGGAGCCTCTGACAGCCTTTTATAGGCCAAGGGGGTGGAACCACTTTTAGGGCCTCAGGTGGCCATTCATCTAATCATACCACAAATCTCATCATTTGCATATCTGCTTGAGACGTAACTGCATGCCGAGTTCTGCAACAAAGCGACAACTTCTTCTAGGAGTGCATTCCCCCCCCCCCCCAACAAAGAGTGTACATGGCAGCCCAGGCTGCCTTCCCCAGGCCCTGTGCTGCCATAACACACAAACTATCTTCTTGGGGACTGGCAGTTCATGTGACAGAGGGTGCTCATCTATGCAATCACTCTTCTGCAATGCTGCAAAAACACATTAGAAATAGTCACCTGAGTGGCCATCATAAAAACATTGTATGGCAGTCTTCAACAGGGTTTCCGAAGAAAAAAAAAATTATATATTTTGTTTTACCTATTCAGTGACTTCAGTTGTCCAACTCTGCTCTGGTCCCTGCAGTGGTGACATGCCGTTAATCGCTCGCTATCCACTGATCTCAGCAGGCATCTGCACATGAATGTTATGTTGCTGCTGTCGATACCAGTGATTGGCAAGTGGTCATTTGGGTGATGAATGGCACAAGCCTCTTGCAGGATTGAACCAGTGGCACTGGAAAAGGGAGGCCATTCAAAAGTATGACTTTTTTCTTTTCCACCTTTATATGCTCCCTGCCTTTTGTAAATCCATAAAAAACCCATCTAAAAGGTAAATCTTTCTTCTTCATTGCACCCCATGCAAGGGGAATTTTCTAGCTGACCAGCATGTAATAATTTGCTTACCTGTTTCTCATTATAATCAGTGGAAAGTAAAAGGTAAACCATTCACTGCTGTCTAAAAACCAATATGGACAAAATATTCAGAATTTGTTAAATTAACAAAAAACAAAAACTTACATCAAGTTCAAAGAAGAAATCTTGCTGCTTAGATGCAATCTCATAATCTGCTCTTAATGCCAAGTCATGTACTTTCAAACATTCTCCAAGATCCATTCTCTGCAGAGAGAAAGAAAAAATCATTATAGACAGAATGTGAGCTCAAACTATTAAATATGTACGACTACATCAGGGTTTCTCAACTTCAGTCCCCAGGGACCTCCAACAGGTCATGTTTTCAGGATATTCTATGGTAAGAACACCTGTGGCAATGTCTGAGGCACCGGCAATAATTACATCACCTGTGCAACACTGAGGAAATCCTGAAAACATGACCTGTTGTCCCTGGGGACTGGAGTTGGGAAACACTGGTTTACATGACGACTACTTAAAGGTTGTGGAAAGATAAGAGCTTCTCTGTAATAGTAGTTTTCTCTGCTCGGCGAACAGAGGCGGCGGCTAGGGAAGGAGCTGGGAAACAACCCATCAGTTTACTCTGAATTCAACAACATTTCAGTCCTCCAGTGTGGAGTGACTTAGAAAACAATGCAAAAGAAATCAAATCAGAAATGTTTAATCAAAAAAAAACGTTACAAAAAAAAAATCTTAATTTCCAAACACACATTTTTGTAAAGCAAAGAGAACAAAAAGTTATTCACTGTCTTTAAAGGCTATGTACATCAAGTAGAGTGCCAAACAGCATGTAATATTGGAAAAATGACATCATCGCTATGCATATCCTGCAGAAATGGTGTATTTTCAACTAAATATATGCAGCAATTTACTTAGCTAGCAGTGTGGACAAAAATATTAGGAGAGACCAAAACAATTGCTGCATAGATTTCAGTTTTATTTCCTTTGAAAATTAATCTACTTGTACCAATTTGTTCAGGCAATGTAAGGTTTTTTTTTGTGCCTTTGAAAAAACATAAGCTTTATGGGAAAGAAAAAAAATTACAACACACACGTGTGATATTTTTAGCTAAAACCAGAAGTGGACTGAAAAGGATTTGAGAAATGTGAAAAGGAAGGTCTTATGATACTTCCTGCTGGATCCACTTTTGGCTTTGGCTCATCAAAACCGCAGTACCTTTCTTCCAAAAACCATTGTGTGTGAAACCACCCTTATGCAGCTCATTTCTAAACAGATATAATATTACTTCATTGCGTCTTGGTGACATTAACCCCTCTGTAGTTTTGGACAAACTGTTTTTTCTGCAATAGGGGGGTGGGGAAACCATCAGCAACATAAAAGATCTGTGATTCTTCTGCATTTTTGCTGTCACAGAAGAGGGGGTGACATGTAATTTTGTTCATGTTATCATCTACACCACCTCCGCCTCCCATCAATCAGAGAGCATATATGGGTTTTTTTCCCCTAGAGAATGAAATGATTTACTCATCTAATCACTCCTTCACACCGTTTAATCCCACAGATGCCGCAGTCATTGCTGACCCATCTAAAAGTTTACTTTTCTTAATTAGATTAAAAAATGGTCTTTTTACCCCCCCCCCCCCCCTTACAAGGCTTTAAATATTAAAAGATTAAAAACCCCTACACATTATTGATATTGCCCCATTTATAATAGCCTGTGCTATAAAATATTACATCAAGAACAAAAAAAAAAAACAAATGAAAAAAATATATAATCTACAAAGTAGCCATTTTCTGATTATATTGCTTCTCTTACACAGGATTATATGTATATTATATATACACATATACATATACACCAATACTAGTTGTCTCACAAAAAAAAAAAAAAAACAGGCCTGATACAGCTCTGTCGAAAGAAAAAGAAAAATGCTTGTCCAGAAATAGTGTGGCGCCACATATTTTTTTTAGATTGTTTCTATTGCACAAAAGTGATAAAAACACAAAGCCTCTATAAATTTGCTTTAGTCATAATAGTATAACTCGTGTAATTAAGGGGACCTTTTATACCTCACTGTGAATACCATAAAAATAAAAATCTCAAAAAACAAATACATAAGTAAATAAATAACTGGTGAAATAGCTTCTTCCCATTCCCCCCCCCCCTGCAAAAAAATTGTTATTCAGTACATTATAATTTACCAGAAATTGGTTCCTATAAAAACTATAACTCTCCCTGCAAAATACAACATGTCATACGGCTTCATTGACATAAAATAAATACACAAAAGGGGATACGATTTAGTAGCTCTTGAGGCTAAAATTAGTTATGTCACAAAGGTGTTAAAAATGCATTTAAGATAATAGAGCAAATACATTTACATGAGACATTCAAAATCTACAATAAAAAAGGGGGGCATTTTTGGGACGGTTTTTCCAATTTTAACAGGACTTTGGGGAGTTAAGGTAAACTTATTTCCTGCTGTCAGCTTCAAGGTGTAATATGAATAAAGGAGAAATGAAAGGCCCCAAAAGTTAGGCATTTTGCTTTAACAAGTTGCAAGAACGTATGTTCATTTGTAGCTCTGTGGTCTATGGAGTCACCAGTGACTAAAGCACATAATCTTGGATTCACCAACAAATTGTACGCTGGATTGTTTGAATGAACTATCTTCATACCAAACTAGAGACAGAAGTTTACGAATAAAGTTATTAAAAACACAACGCCAATACAGTGGCGAATCATTGGGCATAAACTACACACACAGTTTAAGTTGTTGGTTGTCTCCCATTACAAAGGCTTCAGTAAAATGTTTAAACAACAATGACTGGCCAAAACTGTGCACTTCAGCTAAGTGATGAAATGTACTGCCACCTTAAGAGCTCAGTAATGTAATCTTAATAGGATTTTCTAACAGAATATTTAACTTGTTTGGCATTAATAGTTTATACTGTTGGACAAAGTTCTCATCTGTTACTTGTGTAGAAAGCAAAATATAACTCCTATATATTTCGTAAATCTACTTTACGGGTCCTAAAAGATGGCCACTTCAGGGTTAAATAAACATTAGCTTTTCCCCTGGATCAACAATGGGGGGGTGGAAAAGGGCTGAACTAGATGGACATTGTTGGTATTATTGTATCTTAACGCCACTAGGAAGTCCTGGTGGAGTCAATCTTGACAGGGGCCGACAACCCTCTGTACCTCATTGGCTGCAGACAACGGTCCCCTGCAGGTCCTGGCTGCCCACTATTCTTGAGCTGTTGCTGCAGGTGGCGCAGATGGAAGTGTCCCTGGAGGTGCTGTAATAATGCTTGGCCCTACACCGCTGCTGTTCCCGGTGTGCGTTGCTGGCAGGGCACTATTTCACCAGTATGGGCTCCCTTCTGTCCCGGCTCTCAAGGAAGCTCGCCCCCCCTTTCCCCGCGGGGTGAAAGTTCATCAGATCTGGAGCTTGGAATCCCCCTGGCGGCAAGATGTTCCAAAGCCCTGGCCCCTGCAATCTTGCCTTTCACCCCTGGGAGCGCCTTACCCGCCACCGGAAGAGATTCCCCACTACCCTCCCCCATTAATGAGCGCTGCCTCAGATTAATGTCACCCTCAGTATGGGCTCCCTTCTGTCCCGGCTCTCAAGGAAGCTCGCCCCCCCTTTCCCCGCGGGGTGAAAGTTCATCAGATCTGGAGCTTGGAATCCCCCTGGCGGCAAGATGTTCCAAAGCCCTGGCCCCTGCAATCTTGCCTTTCACCCCTGGGAGCGCCTTACCCGCCACCGGAAGAGATTCCCCACTACCCTCCCCCATTAATGAGCGCTGCCTCAGATTAATGTCACCCTCAGTGTGTGCAGCGGAGGACCACTGCACTTCAGCGGAGGACTGGAGGAGCACTGACCCTGATCGCCGACATCTCAGCTGTGACGGCAGGAGCGCTGAAATAGATTGCCGATAGGAGGAAGGGTAGTAGTATGCACTGCGGAGGTCCGGAGGGGGTGGGGGGGGGGGGTGTGCTTACTGTGAGCAGCAGAGGCCTTGGGGGGGGGGGGGGGGGGGCTCACTGTGAGCAGCGAAGGTCCGGAGGAGTGGAGCACAGCAAGTGCTCTGGCACAACAGTAAGAAGGAGTGGAGTGTGAGCTTATGGACAAAGTCTTGAACATAATCTCGCTGCTGAGACAGAAATTGGAAACATTGCCATGAGCATCAGTGGGGAACTTACATCACGGACTACAGTATTGTACAGAGCGCCGAGGACCTGCAAGTAAGCAATGCCGTCAGCCAATCAGCTACAGGGGGCGTCACCCCCTGTCAATCTTGGCTCCACCAGGACTTCCTGGTGGCATCAAGATACACCAATACCAGATGGCTGCTTATGGAGGGGCATGTGACCTGGAATGCCATTCAGCATTCTTTAAAGCGACATGTTGCGCATCAAAATCTAGCACAGCTGCAGTGAGACAGACCAAAATGACATTCCAGGTCACATGGCCCGCCATATTATTGATGGAGGCAGTCATACCGAAGAACAGGACAGAAATTAGAATTCAAGTATATTAGTAAGTGCCTACATTCATATTAAAAAATGCCTCATTTTGATTTAACCCTGAAGTGGCCAGCCCTTTCAGGTTGGCAGATTCCCTGTTTGAGACTCAATTTCCTGAAATAAGTTCCCAAGCAATCAGAACATTAAATGGCCAATATAATTGAAAATTAGCTAGAAAGTCTCTCCTCAGCATGACCAACGTAAACACCTCAAGTTGCCGCTAGGTAATAATTTCACTCCAACAGCAGCGAGGAGCTTCCTGATGGAAATTACAATCAAACCCTTGTTAGACTATTTATATATACAGCACAGACTTTTTTTTTATAAACAAGCCACTGGCAGACAGTCACGTTGTGTAAAGAACTAAATAAACCCAAATAAATTAACATACCGTTCCAGAGAGTATATCATGGGGACAGCAATTGAGCAGGTGACTTTTGCACACTCTTTCGTCACTAAACTTGATCCGCTGTCTTGTTGAATCCCCTGAAAAAGACAACCCATAATCTCATATTAAAGATCCGGAAGACTGTATTGTGGACCATAGCATCAGCCTAACCTGACAAAGCTGACTATCCACTAAAAGGTCAAGAAATGCCATCATAGGCTGTTTAATGGCTGAAAACAAATCTAAAAGTCAAGTTTCAGGAGAGAACATTTATCAGCACTATCTAATATTGTTCTTTCAATCCGTTTGCAGGTTCTGAAACAATCGATGTGGTCATATTACATATGATGGATAAAGAAGTTTTAAAATTTGAAGTTAAAAGGCACGAGTGCATTGGCTCAGAGCTCGGGATTTACTGAATAGAACGGATGGAAACAAACCAATATGAAGGAAGCTATCGCTCCATTATAGAGCTATGGGACATCTCTTGCAAATTGCAAAGCACTAGAAAATACTACATCATGGACTATAGAACTCTCCTGCCCCTAAAGCAGACCGTCAGGTACAAAAGCCTAATGCTAGTCTAGTTCTGTAAGCAAAATAATTGCCACAAATGTATTAAAACAAAAGGCCTTATGTAAGACTAGCAAGTAACAGTTACATTAGAATGCAGGAGTAATACAAACCTGAGAGGTACTTACACTAGTCAAGACCCAGGAATACTGTTAGAGCGCAACATTTTACCAACATTACCCTTCTTGTTCTCTGCAGACTGCCAACACATTTCATGGTGTGACCAGCTGGAGCCCCACACAGATTTTCCTATGTTTTTGCTTTTTGCTTTTCCTTGGATGCAGATAATTAAAAAAGCAAGAGGGCAACATCCAAATGGAATAAACTATTTACTGGTTAGGATACTGGTAATTAATTCACCATTCTAACGTGAAGGTAAACGAGTTACATTAAACTACGCAGCTGTGCTAGAAGTGACGGTGCTGGAATATTAATAAATGGCCTACACTAAAGTCTAGAAAATACACCTAGTGCCAATTTATAGATGCTTATATATGCAAAGAGAGGAGGGGAACAAGCCCATGTCTAAAATAATTCGTTAGGCCGCCTACACACAGGTGGATTCGCATCGCGGAATCTGGAGCGGAAGTCTGCCTCCAGATTCCATAGCAAATACAGCCCATAGCATGCTATGGCAAATCACTATTTCATCTCCATGAGCAGAAATAGATTGCGACTCCACACAGACAGCTTCCATTGAAGTCAACATGGTATGTGAAGATGGTTGCATATTGCAGTTCTCATTAGTAGTTAACGGAAGCAGCCCAATCTGCAGCCCTACCGCTAGGTGGTGATGCGGGAAAAGCAGATATATATCTGTACTGCGCATGTCCAATGGCTTGCCATGCAGACCATCCACAGTACAGCAAGACTTCCGTGCAGATGCCGGCTGGGCACAGGGTCGGCCTTAGACTGTATGGCCCAATGTTCACCTGTGGATCTGATGTGCAGTAGATCCGCAAATCAAGCCACCAATAGGGATACATGGGAGTCCGCAAGTAAAATAAAGCATGCAGATTTGCTTTGTGGACCTTTGGGTCCGGGAAAAAAAAAAAAGCTGCAGCGTGCTCCATTTCACTATGGATCGTGCACAGAAGGCTTCCATTGAAGTCAATGGAAGCCGTCCAATCCATGGCCCATCCGTAGGAAAGCTAGAGTTAAAAAAAAAAAAAAAAAGAACCTCCACTGCCCATGTGCACCTCTGCACACATCCATTCTAGTGAAGAAAAGAGAAGACCCGGACAGGTAAATAGAAGTTCCGCAGTGCCCCTAGCCACGGGCAGGGGCGGATTCTGCTGCGGGATCCGATCTGGCCGTGGACATGAGGCCTACATCTAACATTACTCTCACTATATAACCTACTACTGAGAATCGCAATATGCAACCATCTTCACAAACCATGTAGGGGAATTGGCCACAGCTTTAAAATAACAAAAAGATCTGATCGGGCGTTGTCTGATTGGTCCAATATCTAAAATCATTCAAACTATTCAACTCTGAAACCCTTTATATTTTCCTCCAACAATATTGTGTATGGTGAAAGTGTGGTGCAGGGGCTTCAGAAATGCACAATATCTTCCAGTAGATTTATGCCAGAAAACATTGATAAATCTGCCATGTTGTGTTGACTTTGCTCACGCTATCCTAAACAACGACTGTTCCAAGAAGGGCAGTAGAGCACATGTAAGGGTGGGTTAAAGAAAAAGACCGGACCAGATGTTACATTTTAACAAGTATATGTATGAATTATCAATTGGCACATAAATAATGGGTATATTTTAAAATGTATTAGTTATAAAATGTGCTAGTTAGATGGTAAGCCTTCCAATAGGTGGCACTGTAGAGGTTGTATTCCATCTCCCTTATTTGCACTGGTAATTATGAAATGTCAGGTGGAAATTTTTTATTAGGCCACTTTGACACGGAAGTATTGGTCAGTATTTTGCATTAATATTTGTAAACCAAAACCGGGCTCACAACATGAGAAAGATGCAAACCCTTTGATCATTTTTTTGTAACATAGGTTCTACTCGCAGTTGTGGTTTACAGATACTATCATGTCCAATAGGCCTGAGAGATTCACTAGGAACTCACTAATAATGGGAATCAAACTGATAACTGCTTCAAGATAAATATATTATTAAACAAGGAAACCTATGTGAAATCTAGGGCTTCTGCTGCAAATAAATAGACCTAGAGAATCCTAAGACTACAAAGGAACATAATCAGCAGTTTTCTGTAACATTAAGCGTCAGGCTGCTTTCACATCTGCGTTGGGGGTTCCGTTTTCCTGCTCTGTTTGCAGGGGCAGAAAATTTGAATCCCGGCCAAGAAGTTACACAGACACGGGTTTTCCCAAAATAGTGAGATATTTTGTAGCGCAGATGAGGGGCTGGATGCCGAGAATTCCACTAATCTAAATAGAGTTTTTGATATGGGCTGTCCAATGGGGAGGTGGCAATACACACACAATCGCTCACCACTGAAACTAATGGAAGGTATGTAATCTCTCAACCCGATTTCTGGAAACCAAAATGTACTTTTATGGACAATGAATTGTGAAAGCACAACCACCTAGCCATTAAATAATATATTAGAAAAACCTAACTGAGCAGAAGCCTTTTGAGGTTAAAGGAAAGTTTCTCAAAGGATTATTAGTGTGACCACTACGTCTTACATTCAAATTAAAATGAAGCAGGCAAAAACAATACCATTAAGTGTTTTTTTGCTACAAAAATTGATAATCTATTCTCAGGATAGGTCATCAATAACAGATTGGCAGGCATCGAGCACCTGGGGCCACTCCTGCCATTAGACACAACACTGTAGTGTAGTGGTCTAAGTATGGGAGAGCGCTCCACTACCATTCTGGGCCATGCCACTAAGAATAGCGTTTAGTCTCCCAGTTGGCTGTGGAAACTTCCTATCAGTTGACCGGTGAGAGTCCCACCTTGTGCTGTAAAAAAGCACACAACGATTATCGCTGAAAAGATTTTTTGAGTGATCATCATCGTGCCTAAACCAGGCAATAGTAAGATCTTGGGCAGATATGTATGTGTGTGTGTTGCAACATCAAAAGTAGCCAAGTTCCTTTAGAATACATTAGTATGGTTATTGGAGCAGGAATAGAACTCACAGAGCGACTCAAAAAGTTACATACCAGCAGCAAGTTTCTAAGCATGCTGGCATCATTGCTCCAGCAATTTGTACAGGTCAAACATATATATTTTATGTCCTTAAGATGAACTTAAAGGGGCTAGACCATAAATTATTTTCATATCAAAAGTCTTAAAGGGCTGTTAATAGCGGGTTTTAGAGTAAATTTACAGCGCTACTTTAAAAAAAAAAAAAAAACACTAATTTTTTTTGTATTTTTCAGTCTTTGTGCCAAGATTTTTTTTTAAGCCAGAAATTGTTTTTAATTAACTGTTTTTATGCACATTTTTCCTTTTTTTGTCTACATAGAGCACCCTATAAGAGAAAAAAAAAAACAGACTCCACACCTAGTGCACGCTGCTTTTTTTTTTATTAGTAAAACCACAGTGAACCTAAAAACGCAGTACACGTTAAAAAATACTCAAATTAAAAAGCACAGCCTGAAGGAGGATTCAAAATTCCCTAGTGACCTATAGCTAATATCTGGACCCAGGATTTTTTCCATAGAAATTAACGAGCACAGAAAAAGCTAAAAATGCAGCATTTTTGAAAACCAAGAACTATTCCATAGTATGGGCAACAATCAAGCTGCTTCCCCTCGGCAGCTGACAATATAGCCCCTTAATACTACTTCACCTATATTACAACACTACTGTAGAGGCTCTGCCCTTCTGTGACAAGGGAGACAGACGTTTCTTTGGTTGGTCTGCAGTAATGTGGGGTGTTTATGCAGACTGGGCTGTTTTGAGAATGACTGTGGTGGGTTCAGCAGCACTCGGTGAATTAGGTGGACCTGCACATAGTATTTACAGTGTATACAAGGAGCTGCCACGGTGGTCATAACTCTTCACTCAATCACATTTAACAGCATCCAACTGGTAAACGTTTGTTTTTTAAAATTATCCATATGGAATATCTGAATATATGAACATATGGAATATCTATAACTCGGACCTTTAACTAAGAGGGCTTCTATTACAACTCCTTTAACAAGTGGTTATTGCAGGTCCGATTATTTCAGATTAACCAGTCCATCAATTTCACCGCACTCAGTACCTCTACAACATAGTGACAGACCTCTCCCCAATGTCAGGGTCCGGACCGAGGATAGGGCCACAGCACAGTCATGGACAACAGCTAAAGAGAGGCTGACAAAATACTAGTGAAACAGAGACCAAAGCGTTCTCCATCTCACACCGAACCCTACAAGGGCATCCTTATGCAGGTTTCTGCATAGAAGACGCGGCACAGGGAAAAACTATGTGAAAAGAGGCTTCAGGCTGGTTTTAAAGTGGACTTAACCCCTTAGACACTGCGCATTTTGGCCATAAGGACGCAATGATTCTTGAGGGATTCTTATCTCCACTTTTTA
This sequence comes from Eleutherodactylus coqui, assembly GCF_035609145.1. Taxonomy (NCBI): domain Eukaryota; kingdom Metazoa; phylum Chordata; class Amphibia; order Anura; family Eleutherodactylidae; genus Eleutherodactylus; species Eleutherodactylus coqui. Next base: position 142,059,671 of record NC_089839.1, on the reverse strand, counting down.
AAAGTCATAACTTATTTTTGCATCGACATGGCCATACGAGGGCTTGTTTTTTGCGTGGCAAACTGTAGTTTTAGGTACAGCTGTTTTGATAACTTTTATTGTGGTTTTTTTGGGAGGCAAAGTGAATAAAATAAGCGGTTTGCTTGTTTAATTTTTTGCCATGCAGGATTAAAAAAAAATTGTGTGTTCAATTTATTGTACAGTTCTTTGCAGATAAAAGGTTACTCATTTTTGTATTTACAAAAAAACAAAAAAAAAAGGGAAAGTGTGAAATTATATATTTTTAATGTCCCTGTAGAGGACCTGAACCAGAAAAGCTCTGATGACTATGATAATGCATTGCAAGACTTCTGTACTGTAATGCACTATTGCTTACAATTGCGATCACAGGCCATGGAAGGCCCGAACAACAGTGTCTGACATCCAGTTGCCATGGCAACTAATTGGTCATCCACGATTACATAGTGGAGGGCTGATGACATTGATCGCGGCATGCAAGTGGTACACAGCGGGGGTTCGGTGTTCCTACTGTTGCAGCGGGAGGCTGGCTGTCAGTCATTGCCGCCTCTCGCTGCAGGATGACGCGGGCTCACTTCTGAGCCTGTGATATCCACAGGACCTAAGTACACACCCTGTGGCATTAAGGCCTCATGTCCACAGGGAAAATCAGGCCCGCTACGGATTCTACATGGAGAATCGGTAGCGGGTCCCTCCTGCCCTGCGGACATGAGCGCTTAAAATAAGAATTTAAAAGAATTAACTCACCCGCAGTGGGCCGGGCACCTCTTCTCTTCCTCACGGCCGGATCTTCTTTCTTCGGCCGGCGGATGAAATCGGCATGCCGCGCGCATGCGCCGGGCACATCCGCCGAGCCGCAGCAAGAAAGGTCCGGCCGTGAGGAAGAGAAGACGTGCCCGGCCCGCTGCGGGTAAGTTATTCTTATTTTAGGTCTCCCGCGGATCCGGACGGCTTCCATAGAAGCCTGCGGGAGCCATCAGCGTGGGAGACCTGCACGAAAATGGAGCATGTTGCGTTTTTTTTACATGCTCCATTTTTTTAATTTCACTTTTATTGACCATCCGCAGGTATTTATCTACCCGCGGGTGGTCAATGCATCCCTATGGGGTGCGGATCCGCGTGCGGGGGAAGAGTTAAAATCCGCTGCGGATTTTAATTCTTCTTTTGCCCGTGGACATGAGGCCTTAGGGGTTAAAAAAGCAATTAGACAGCTACAACCTGTGGTTCTTTCCCAGATTTAATTTTCTAAAAGTGCAGTGTAGAAGGTTTTAATGAAAAATATATTAGGATTTGGGATCAAGTATGATGTTAAACTTTGCATAAGACTCCCAGTGATCTACAGAGCTCAGGTATGCTCAGGATAGAGATACTCTTGAAGGAAGAAAAAACCTGGACAGAGGATGTTATTAAGGGTATGGCACTAGTTTATGGGTGATCAAGAAGGCCATATGCTAATCTAGATAAATTTCATGATGGCACCATGGTATAAAACCACACTGCCAACTAGGGATGAACACCGGTTTACTAAAATTAACTTTCCTAAATCTAAACCAGTTTTACACATCGCTATTAAGAAATATTTTCAGCATACCAAAATGCAATCTAGTTCTTCCCTTGGCAACCATGCTGGTTAAGGTGGTGTCTACAATGGTAGACCCGTCTCCTGTTTCACAGTTTATAAAGATTGTGTCACTCTGTTGGGCCAGCAGCTGCAAGGGTTAACTTTGTTACACAACTGCGTTTTTCTCCACATTCATTAACACATCTGAAAAGTTTGTTATAACTCACGGCTCGGCGAATGCGGGGCCTTTCTGATACTCCCTTGCGGATTGAAGTAGGCAGGCATAGATACATTGAACCTTTATAAATAAAACAAGGGGGCCAGATTGTTCAGTTTGTATAAAATACATTGCGTCTGCCAGCATTTTAACACAGTAGCAAAGTACATGTTGATCCAGACTTTATGACATACAATACAGTCATTCCCTCCCAATGCAGTTTCACATATCACAGTATAGTTTGAATAATAGATCTTATTTAAAAGGCTAAATACATATGGGAGTACTCATCATATAGACTCCGCGTTTAGTTTTGTGCAGTACCAATGCATAGATTTAGTTAGTAAAGTATTGAACAGCTCACAGATCAACTGTTCAGGAAATACCATTTAAAATGGGAAATCCGAGACATTGCAGCATACTTTAAGAACGCCTAGTCATATGGATGTACATGTGAAACCGCATACCTGGTTATATCCACAAGTCATGCATTGATTGACAGTGTGTACCTTCTTCATGTGCTCAAGACAAAAAGAGGAAGGCAGGAATTACAGCACACGCTCCCCAGCAGAACCAAACCCCGAACGCCGCAACCTTCAGTATACTTAGAAGCTCCTACAAGACGTCTTCTACTTACATGTGAAGCATATGATCCTAAAACATCACCAGCTTTGTCAGGCGCATTACAATGGGCGTTGCTGGTGCTGCCACGATGGGAACACTGCTGTGTGCAAGGAGAATGGACATGGCATAGCACAGCAAGCTACACGGGCGCTGCGGAAACAGTGCAACTCTCAGTACTTTGCAGTTTCTGTCACTCCCATTCACTTCTATGGGAGATACCGAAACAGCCCAGCATGTCCATCTGTTAGTGCGATTTCCCCATACAGCCATGCGGGAGCAGTGGGGGCCACAACTGGAGAGGTGGGCTTCACCAATCAGACTTTTATGGCATATTCTGTAGATGTGTCATAAATGTTAAGATGAAAAGACCTCTTAGGCCTTTCTGACACAGGCGGTTTTTTCAGCGTTTTCTGCGCTAAACGCTGTACCACGCTACCATTCATTTTAATGGGGCTTCTCACACAAGTGTTACAATGCAGCATTTTTAACGCTGTGATTTTGAAGCGGTGTCTGTTTTATTTTTGTTCATTTCAATGGTTTTTAAACGCTGTGTGACACCCATTGAAATGAATGGAGTGCGTTTTCAGCGTTGCCGAAAACGCTGTAGAATGTGGTTACCGCGTTTCTTCAGTTCTGGCATTATCAGCTTTCTTGGCTGTTTATAATTGTCTGCAAACGCCTGTGTGAGGGAGGCCTAGCTGCAGGAGAGCAGCATCACAAATAAAACATGGCTTTCTTCCAAAAACAGCGCTGCACCTGTCCACTGGCTGTGGCTGGTATTATACCTCAGGTTACCTAGTGAATACCACAACCTGTGGACAGCAGCGCTGTGAGAAGAAAGCAGCATTTTTATAATTTTATTTTTTTTAATTCCTGGACAACCCCTTTACTACAAGTCTCCTCAGGACCAATGGATGAGGCGGCAGAGATGCTTCCTCCACTGCTTACAGGTCTCATTTGAGGGCTTGTATGAAATAATCAGAGTGGAAGAAATATTTCTACCCCCTCCTTTAGAAATCCAGTTGTCAGAAACCCCCAGGCAGCCCAACCTTCTAGAGAGCCATACATACAATAAGTGCAAATGATGGCCACTGGGAAGAGGTTACCCATTAAACACAATCAGGGCTGATGAACTGTGACTGAACCAGGCACCAACTGGCAACTAACCTTAGAGGTTTGTTCTTGCCTACCTGAGTGATGAGGATGGATTGAACTAGTCAGTCTGTTACTAGGCCTTAGCTGACAGGGAGGGGAGCATCCAAGTCATCAGCAGTCCAGTAAGAGGAGAACATTTAGTTTTGTGCTCTATATATGAAGAGGCAATAACGGTCTGTGATTCTAACATTTCAAATCCCCAAATATGGCTTTCAATATATGGCTTACAATTCTGTTCATTTCGGCTAGTCCATAAACAGCTGCTAAAATCTCAGGACTCCCCCATGTGCAGCGATGAAGCTGGGCGCCGTACTCTTCACTCTCCAGGGATAAGGGGGTGTCCCCACGTGGTTTTGTTATAACGGGCTATATGTCTTTAGATACCAGCGAGTTCGGAGGACCGAGTACAGAGCTTCCCGAGTGCAGCTGTTCTGCACTTCATTTCCTGTTTTTTTTCTAGTCAGTGGGCTGCTAGGAGCGCTGCAGGGGTATCTCCTGCACAGGACCCAATGGGTGACCTGTCCAAATGCCCTATGGGCAAGGAATGAGGCTAATTGCCTACAAGTAACTGGGAGTGGCCACACAGCACGGAAGCAGAGATTGTTCTGTAATCGGCGCGGTGCCTGGCCTGGAAGCCTTAAGGACTGTAAATCCCTAACCCCCATTGTATGTACTAGTTTTGCAGCATGCCTGAAATAAGGGTGAGAGAGAGACGGCAGGTTTCTGACGGAGAACTCTGCACCGACCGGGGAGAGAAAACCAGTGGACCGCTAAGGAAGCCACGTTTCCTCTAGTTTATGGGCAGTCATTCCTAAGGACTTTAAACATTGCATTAGCAGTAAGCAGCTTGTGTCCTACAGACTGCAGCATGGTTGGTTAACGGACGCATTGTTAAAGACAGAGTCTTCAGGCGTTAAAGACTTTAGTGAAATGTGACATTGCCGATACGGCCAAAAAGGCCATTTTGCTTGTTGCATTGTTCACATTCAAGATAAATACACGGCATATTCCAGACCGGGTCCGAGCTGCCCTCTACTCCTGTAACTTCCCTGGGTCAAGGGCATACCCCTACCATGCATGCCCAGAGTCTGGGAGATGGGAAAACCCAAGAACTTGGAGGGGTAGGCAGAGCTTATGGAGTGGAAGATTAGACACAAATGGTCCTGCCATCCTAGTGGCACTATAGAGCCAGCAGGCCATACTGGTGCCAGCTGCATGGGGGAGAGGAAAAAGGAACTAGGATTTGGGTGTGAACTACAAAGCAACAGCGGATTTGAGAATGGTAAATAGTGAAGAACTATACTTGACGCCAGCGCATAGCATGTTTCGAGGCAACACAGCCCCTTTCTCAAACAGCTGGACTACACAGTATTAAATAGACACATTAAATTAAGTGAAAGAGTGTATAGTAAAAGTAGTCAAGGGACAAAAACACAAAAGATCAAATTACTTTTTAATGGTGTTTACCATGCAGTATAAATAATGTTAAATTAATCCTGCAGGCCGGTACCATGACAATACCGGATTCATATGTTTTGGAAGTTTTTTTGCAACTTTTTAAAAGAAATGTAGTTTTTGTTTATTGCTGCATCCAATGCTCTCAAAAATACGACATCACTGAATGGCTGTGATTGGTTCATCGATTGCCTGCTCTGATTGGCTAGCGCTCGAACCAATAACAGCACTTACCAGAGGCGGGGTATTCAAAGCTCTGTTACCAGGAGAAGAGAATCCTGTCAGCACTAAGGACTACAGCAGAACGGGGACCAGCGCGAGCGACAGACACCGGGAGGTGGGCAAGTATAAAAAAAACCAAAAAAACCCCAGCCTCTTCAGAGGCAAAAAATTAATATAGGACAGTGTCTTATTTTCAGGGAAACACAGTAGCAGTAATATGTACCCTAGGGCACTCCAACTGTTGCAGAACTACAACTAGTATTTATATGGAGGCTGCAGACACCCGCTGACCCTTCTGTATCCAAATACCCCTTGTAACCAAGGTGCACCATGCACTGTCACCTATATACAATATTGCTGCCAACTACAGACGGCATCTACATGGCAGCGCCTTTTATGCAGCAGTGATGTATTACTGCAACAAAATAAGATGGTCTGCAGCCCACTATGAATCTGGAGATTTCAGACGCTCGTGGAGTATATTGGAGGGTTCTTATGTACAACCTGATATACCGGTTAGCGACCATGATAGTAATAATGGCAGTAGTAGCAATGAAGACTATCACCAACAGTAATGTGTATTGTTGTTAAAGGGGAATTCCCATAATTACATTTATCACCCATCCACAGGATACATGAAAAAGGTACTGGTGTATCTTGATGCCACAGGAAGCTAGGGGTGTGACAGGTGTCACCAGGAGTGAACGGCGGGAGGAGCCGCCAACCAGCAGCATGCAGGTAAGTTGGGAGACTGGTGGCAGGGAGAGCCAAAAAAGGGCCGCCAGCAATCACAGCTGCGGGGTGCGGGCAGCTGGGACACTGCCGCCGGGGAGAGGCACAGCAGTTGTGGCATGAATCCGCCAGGTATAATCGCAGCAGGAGGTAGGAGACTGCAGCCAGGGAGAGGCACAGCAGGCCTGGCATTATGTACTCACACAAGAGACGCCAGCAGTGACACGAGGCGGCCGCCCACATAATGCCGACCCCTTCTCCTGAGCAGCCAATCAGGTTGTGGACATTGTTTCTACTGCTGTCTCGTCTCCACCCATTCTTCCGGTGGTGTCAAGATACACCAGTACCCATGAAAAATGTCCGATTGCTGGAGTCCCCCTAGCAATCACTAGAATGGGGGCAGTGCGGAGTAATCTGAATTGCGCAGTGGTTGAGCACACATGCCGACACTTGTTCATAGGCTAAGAGGCTGATGTAAATAAGCAAGGACGGTATATTAAAGGGTCACTCATTATTACCTACTCCTTTCTATCTGAAACTTTCATACTACAAAAGCTTTCTGTGGGGAGCAGAGGCAAAAACTGCCATCAGTTACTGCTGATGAGTGGCGGCTCCTGTCCCACAGTCCGGCCTCCCTCACACAGGGCGTTTTTGTACAGCATTTAGTGCTGCTTTTCCACCACAGCGCTAAATGCTGTACAAGGCTCCCATTCATTTCAATAGGGCTGTTCACACAAGGCTGAAAATGCAGTTTTCTTTTTTGGCTGTTCTCAGCCCTGTGTTGCCCATTGAAATGAATGGGCAGTAGTCTCAGCGCTGCTGAAAATTCTGCACAACTTGGTACCACGCTTTTGGTAGCGCTAAATGCCCTAGCTACACTGCCTGAGTCACAAAAAAAATATCAATACTCACCTTGCAGGCAATGTCGCTGTCCCTGACGGTGCTCTTGGGACTGGTCAGCCTTCAGAGGAACTTTCGCTAGTAACGGAGATTCTAAATCCCCGCCTCCAGTGAGAGATTGCTCTGATTGGCTAAGTAACAGCGCTGGATGCGTCCAATCACAGCCATTCATTCATCGAATGGCTGTGATTGGACGCATCCAGCACTGGCTCTGATTGGCTCAGCCGGCTGTCACTCAGTCGACTCAGCCAATCACAGCAATCTGCCGACTTCACCTACTAGGTGAATTAATTTCCCCCCCCCTCTTTTTATTAGCAGCAGCTGCGTTCTCTGCTGTGCTGCAAATGCAGTGAAAACGATGGCATAACACATGCCAGCGCTGCTGAAACCAGGCAAAATCTGCAGTACACACAGCTTTGAAAAACGCTGCGTTTCTGCAAACGCCTGTGTGAGGGAGCCTTATAAGAATAGCAGCTCATCCTATTGACTGCATAATTATGGTCTGTAGTCCATTTAGGTGAATATAGGAGCTACTAGTATATATAGTACCAATGTATCTGGTGGCACACTGCGCCACTAATAATGTAGTATAGTGACTGATGTAATCACAAGTATCTCACCGAAGGCCCTGTGATGACTGTTGGAGTTGGTAAAATATTAAAGGACATGTGATGTCACAGTCATGTGATCAGGGGCGGAGCATGTAACTCATCACTCACAGACAAGTGGTCGTTAGTACGTTGATTTGATGAAGCTAATGGAAGTGTCCTCCCAACAGGCAAAGATGGTACTAGCTCTAGCTGATCAGGCAATGCTGTGCAGATGCATTGTGGGAGTGTTAGACGAATGTCTCCGGACTGCAGGAGACAGGAGAAAATGGGGGAGGTGAAGATCTGGAAAGTAGGCTGACGGGGGGGGGGGGGAGACCCCTTAAGGAGTCGCTGTCATTACAATTCCCTTATGCAAAAGGGTACAATGCAAAACATGTCGGTATTAGTGTTTCTTGACGCCACCGGAAGCTAGGGGTTTGACAGAAGGAACACCCCTCTCACACCCCCAGCTCCCGATTGGCTTTATTTTCAGTTTCATCCTGCAGCCTCCTGTCAGCCCTGCAGGTCCCCTACTCCCTGTGTGCTTCCCCGGCCGCTTCAGCACAGTGCAGGGAGGGCGACGCAGAAGCGGCTCTGGCGCCCATGCACCGCTCCCTCAGTGTCCGCCGCTGCCCTCTAGACTCCGCATTCCCCTCCCTCCCTTCCTCAGTGACAGTCAGGGCCGCAGCTCACCCACTCTCTGTGTGTCACCGGGCGCTGCACAGTGAAAGAAGGGCGACGGGGAGGCGGCTCTGCCTTCCCCACCGCTCCCTGACTGTCTGCCACTGGCCTGCAGTCTCCGCTTCCCCCTGGCTCCCTCCCTCAGAATCAGGGGCGCAGGTCCCCCACTCCCTGTGTCTCACACCCCCCCCCCCGCTGCAGAGTGAAGGGAGGCCGACGGAGAAGCAGCTCAGCCGTCCCCGCCGCTCCCTCTGTGTGCGCCGCTGGCCTCCGCCTCCCCCCGTAACTCAGTGTGAGGGATTGCAGGAGTGCAGCATCGGCCGCTCCTGATGCCAACGGTGGTCCACTGAAATCCGGCGCCGATGGTGAGTGCGGGGAGGCCGACGCGGAAGCGGCTCTGGCGCTGCTGCCCCTGTTGCTCACTCTGTGTCCCCCACTGCTGCAGAATGCTGACAGCTACCCGAGAAAATCCAGTGCCGCCGCTTCCTCACTGTCTGGATATGCAGGGCACTCCAATGCCATCTAAGGTGCTGTTAGTGAGTGCCAGAGCCTGACAGGGGGAGTGGCCGGCATGTCAAAAACACTATCTTGTCGCCACCCACTCTTCCAGTGGCGTCAAAATACACTAATACCAAACAAGTCTTGGTATTCTATAGGCTCATTTATGATATGCTGTAAGTGTGGGAGAGGTGCTGGTCCCGGGGGGACAAACCGAGCATCCAGGATAAGTGCCTCATGCTACAGTTTCCTTAACTTCCATTCTAGCAAACTTGGAAGGTCACCGGTTTGCCGGTGTGTCGCCCAACGTGAGCTTCTACCAGTTCACAGGTTCCTGGGACCTTCTAGGGTGTTACTAGACGGAACACCGACTAGTCGTGTCCCTGCGGTCCTGACCGCGTCCTGGCATCATGGCTCCCCGGGCTGTGGTATGTTGGACCAGCCAAGCCATCTCTCACATGGAACTGTAGCCAACGGACCCCTGAAGACGCCACGGCACACGGGACCGCCATGAGGCCAACAGACCAGGGATATCACAACTACTGAAAGCTAGATTTGCTCCTGGATGCAGCAGATCTGTGCTGTTCATACATGTGCGACAACATATGGAACCAACCGGTGAGCCGGCGCTCAGCGCACAGGGGGAGCCCCGCGGAGCCTGCGCTCAGCGCACAGGGGGAGCCCCGCGGAGCCTGCGCTCAGCGCACAGGGGGAGCCCCGCGGAGCCTGCGCTCAGCGCACAGGGGGAGCCCCGCGGAGCCTGCGCTCAGCGCACAGGGGGAGCCCCGCGGAGCCTGCGCTCAGCGCACAGGGGGAGCCCCGCGGAGCCTGCGCTCAGCGCACAGGGGGAGCCCCGCGGAGCCTGCGCTCAGCGCACAGGGGGAGCCCCGCGGAGCCTGCGCTCAGCGCACAGGGGGAGCCCCGCGGAGCCTGCGCTCAGCGCACAGGGGGAGCCCCGCGGAGCCTGCGCTCAGCGCACAGGGGGAGCCCCGCGGAGCCTGCGCTCAGCGCACAGGGGGAGCCTCGCGGAGCCTGCGCTCAGCGCACAGGGGGAGCCCCGCGGAGCCTGCGCTCAGCGCACAGGGGGAGCCCCGCGGAGCCTGCGCTCAGCGCACAGCGGGAGCCCCGCGGAGCCTGCGCTCACTGCACTGTTTGGCCGCCGGTTCATTGTTGCTGTTTCCCGCCTTCCTACTTTCAAGCAGCCGGGAGCCCGCCGCTGTCTGTACGTGGAGGAGCACACTGTCAATCACACCCGCCCGCAGCACAGCACACCCACCACACGGACAGACACAGAGGAGACGTCACTTACCGTCCCTGGACGTCCCCATGAGCTGGTCGAGCATGGCGCGCATTTGGGCCTGCGCCGACATTGTGAGAACTAGACGGGCCCAAGACGTGAGAGATCCCCGTCTATGCGGAGCGACCGCGTCCGTCAGCTACACTCCGTGCGCCCCGGCCTCCCAGTACAAGCCCGGCTGTCAGCGGCCGGTCCGCTCCTCACACAGCGGCCGGTGCGGCTCACAGGACGGAGAGCGCAGTTATCGCGAGAACTAGTGGAGCTTCACGAGCGGATAGCTGGCAGTCACTGCTGTGTGCAAGCTACAGGCGGGAACCCCTTCACTGCCGGAGGGGAGGCATGAGCTTCACACGGCAGGGAGGGCCACTACTGGGAGGTGAAGGGTTGCTCAATGTAAACACGAGCCCTGTAGTATGTATAGAGCATATAGGGGGAGGGGCACGTTATACACTCAGCCCTGTAGTATGTGTAAAGCATATAGGGGGAGGGGCACGTTATACAGTGAGCCCTGTAGTATGTATAGTATATATAGCAGGGGGGGGGAGACATTATACACTGAGCCCTGTAGTATGTATAGTGTATATATAGCAGGATGAAGCACATTATACACTGAGCCATGTAGTATGTATAGTGTATATATAGCAGGATGAAGCACATTATACACTGAGCCATGTAGTATGTATAGTGTATATATAGCAGGATGAAGCGCATTATACACTGAGCCATGTAGTATGTAGAGTATATATAGCAGGAGGGGCACATTATACACTGAGCCCTGTAGTATGTAGAGTATATATAGCAGGAGGAGGCACATTATACACTGAGCCCTGCAGTATGTATAGTATATATAGCAGGAGGGTGGCACATTATACACTGAGCCCTGCAGTATGTATAGTATATATAGCAGGAGGGTGGCATATTATACACTGAGCCTTGTAGTATGTATAGTATATATAGCAGGAGGGGGGACATTATACACTGAGCCCTGTAGTATGTATAGTATATATAGCAGGAGGGTGGCACATTATACACTGAGCCCTGCAGTATGTATAGTATATATAGCAGGAGGGTGGCATATTATACACTGAGCCTTGTAGTATGTATAGTATATATAGCAGGAGGGGGGACATTATACACTGAGCCCTGTAGTATGTATAGTATATATAGCAGGAGGGTGGCACATTATACACTGAGCCCTGCAGTATGTATAGTATATATAGCAGGAGGGTGGCATATTATACACTGAGCCTTGTAGTATGTATAGTATATATAGCAGGAGGGGGGACATTATACACTGAGCCCTGTAGTATGTATAGTATATATAGCAGGAGGGTGGCACATTATACACTGAGCCCTGTAGTATGTATAGTGTATATATAGCAGGAGGGTGGCACATTATACACTGAGCCCTGTAGTATGTATAGTATATATAGCAGGAGGGTGGCACATTATACACTGAGCCCTGTAGTATGTATAGTATATATAGCAGGAGGGTGGCACATTATACACTGAGTCCTGCAGTACATATAGATATATATAGAAGGAGGTGGGCATTATATACTAAGCCCTGTAGCATGTATAGTATATATAGCAGGAGGGGCACATTATACACTGAGCCCTGTAGTATGTATAGCAGGAGGGGCACATTATACACTGAGCTCTGTAATATGTATAGTATATATAGCAGGAGGAGCACATTATACACTGAGCCCTGTAGAATGTATAGTATATATAGCAGAAGGAGGCACATTATACACTCAGTACGGAGGAAAAATGGGAAAAGTTCAAAAGGATCCTAATCACCTCATGTGAGCAGTTCATTCCCTTTAAAAATAAAAGAAACTCAGCTAAAAGGAAACCAATGTGGCTCGACAAGACGGTACGAGGGGCAATAAACGAAAAGAAGAAAGCGTTCAAACTACTAAAGCAAGAAGGCAGCGAAGAAGCACTAAAATCATACAGGGAAAAAAACAAAATATGCAAAGATACGATCAAAAGTGCCAAGGAGGAAGCAGAAAGACGGATCGCAAAAGAGAGCAGAAACAACCCGAAGCTATTTTTCAACTACATAAACAGCAAAAGGATTTGCAGGGAGAGCGCTGGCCCTTTAAAAAACAATGCAGGAGAAATCATTGATGATGAGGAAGGGAAAGCAAATCTACTAAACAGCTTCTTCTCAAGTGTGTTCACCAAAGAAAAGGAAATGCCACACGAGATGCAGGGGAATAAAACGAACCCCTCACAAAATATCTCATACCTAACGCAGGAGGAGGTGCGGAAGCGTCTTAAGAAAACTAAAATTGATAAATCACCGGGCCCAGATGGATTACACCCAAGGATACTAAAGGAACTAAGTGACGAGATAGCTAGGCCGCTATACCTAATATTTCTAGACACTATCAAGACCGGAGTAGTACCATTGGACTGGCACATTGCCAACGTGGTTCCAATTTACAAAAAAGGGAGCAAAAGTGAGCCTGGTAACTACAGGCCAGTAAGTCTCACTTCAGTAACGGGAAAAATTTTCGAGGGGATTCTGAGAGACGCCATCGATGAGTACCTCAAGGAGATTAAGGGAATAACTCCTCACCAGCATGGATTCATGAAGGGTCGCTCATGTCAGACAAATCTGATCAGTTTCTACGATGAAGTAAGCTCTAAGCTGGACCAGGGAGAATCTATTGATCTCGTATATCTGGACTTCTCTAAAGCCTTTGACACCGTGCCACATAATAGGCTAATATACAAAATGAGGCAGCTCGGACTGGGCGAAAACGTGTGTAAGTGGGTAAAAAATTGGCTCAACGATAGAAAGCAGAGGGTGGTAATAAATGGTTCGTACTCTGATTGGAACACAGTCGCTAGCGGGGTGCCACAGGGTTCAGTATTAGGCCCCACTCTGTTCAACATATTTATTAATGACCTGATAGAGGGGCTGCACAGCAAAATATCAATATTTGCAGATGACACAAAATTATACAATATAATTAATGCAACGGAGGACAATGTGCGGCTACAAACGGACCTGGACAAGCTGGGGGCTTGGGCAGAAAAATGGCAAATGAAGTTCAATGTTGAAAAATGTAAGACTATGCACATGGGCAGGAGAAACGGATGTCACAAATATTCACTTATTAGGGTACCACTAGGGAAAAGTGATATGGAAAAGGATCTAGGGGTATTAGTGGATAATAGACTAAACTGGAGTAACCAATGCCAGTCAGCTGCTGCAAAGGCAAATAAAGTCTTGGGGTGCATTAAAAGAGGTATAGGGGCGAAGGACGAGAACATTATCCTTCCATTATATAAGGCACTTGTCAGACCTCACATGGAATACTGCGTACAATTCTGGACACCGGTGCTCAGGAAAGATGTCACAGTGCTTGAAGGGGTTCAAAGAAGGGCAACTAAACTAATACATGGAATGACGGGACTGGAATACCCAGAGAGGCTATCCAAATTGGGACTATTTACTCTAGAAAAAAGAAGGTTAAGAGGCGACCAAATAACCATGTATAAGTACATGAGGGGACAACACATGGATCTCTCCCGCGATCTGTTTACACCCAGGACCACGACGGTAACAAGAGGACATCCGCTACGATTAGAGGAAAGTAGGTTTCATCACCAACATAGAAAGGGGTTCTTTACTGTAAGAGCAGTTAGACTGTGGAACTCTCTGCCTGAGGAAGTGGTGATGGCAAAATCCACAGAGGAGTTTAAAAGGGGACTTGATATCTTTCTGGAGAAGAAGTATATTACAGGATATAAATATTAGGTTAAGTGTCAATCCTGGTATACAGGCAGGTAGGAACTATTAGGGGTTGATCCAGGGAACAGTCTGATTGCCATTAGGGAGTCGGGAAGGAATTTTTCCCCCAAAAGGGCTAATTGGCTTCTGGCCTTGGGGTTTTTTGCCTTCCTCTGGATCAACACAGTAGGATAGACAGGCTGGACTAGATGGACAATGTCTTCATTCGGCCTTGCATACTATGTTACTATGTTACTATGCTAGTAGTATGTATAGTATATATAGCAGGGGTGGACACATTATACACTGAGCCCTGGAGTATGTATAGTGTATAAATAGCAGGAGGGGCACATTATACACTGAGTCCTGCAGTATATATAGAGAAGGAGGTGGGCATTATATACTGTGAGCCCTGTAGCATGTATAGTATATATAGCAGGAGGGGCACATTATATACTGAGCCATGTAGTATGTATAGTATATATAGCAGGAGGGGCACATTATACACTGAGCTCTGCAGTATGTATAGTATATATAGAAGGGGGGGGGGGCATTATATACGGAGCCCTGTAGTATGTATAGTATATATAGCAGGAGGGGCACATTATATACTGAGCCATGTAGTATGTATAGATATATATCTATACACAGAGATAGACTGTATATAATAAGCCTAGATGTCTAGCAGTTGAAACTGCCTTGTGATGTCATTAATGCTCTATGGCAGTGGTGGCGAACCTATGGCACGCGTGCCAGAGGCGGCAATCAAAGCCTTCCCAGCTGGCACTTGCCACCGTCGGCCGCTCACCACATTAGTAAATACTGGCAGGGGTGCCGCAGCTCCCCTGCTGGTATTCACTCAGCAGCGCTGTTAGAAGCGCTGATCCCGGCACACACTGTGATGTCAGTGTGCAGCTGGGATCCTCCTCCCCCCTCCTCTGACGTCTATTTGGTTCCACAAGAGCAGGGGAGGGGAGGAGGTGTCCAGCAGCATGTCACAATGTGCTCCTGGGATCAATGACAGAAACAGCGCCAAGCAGAGGAGCTGGGGGGAGGGGGGAATTTGGGTCTCAGAGGGGGGTGGCGCTATTACTACAGGGGCCACTGTGGGATGTCGCTATTACTACTGGGGGCCACTGTGGGATGTCACTATTACTACTGGGGACCAATGTGGGGTGTCACTATTACCACTGGGGCTGCTGTGGAATGTCACTATTACTACTGGGGCCACTGTGGGATGTCACTATTACCATTGGGGCTGCTGTGGAATGTCACTATTACTACTGGCGCCACTGTGGGATGTCACTATTACCACTAAGACCACTGTGTGGTGTCACTATTACTACTGGGGGGCCACTGTGGGATGTCACTATTACCGCTGGGGCCGCTGTGCGGGGTCACTATAACCACCAAAGCTGCTCTGGGAAGGGGGGGGGTCACTACTAGCGCTGGGGCTGCTCTCGGGGGGGGGGGGGGTCACCCTTACTGCTGGGGCCGCTCTGGGGGGGGGGGGGTGTAAATATCGCTGCTGGGATATGTTTACCTGAAGTGGAAATGCTGTGGAATGTCCTCAGCGGAAATTTCCGTGGCAAATTCCACAGCATTTCCACATCCAAAGGCGTTCAAAATCTGTGTGCTGTCTATTTTGAAACAGCCTTGTCCTTTTAAGAATGACGGAGGTAAAAATCATATGTCGTGATAAGCCCCGCCCCCTGACATGTTGGCACTTTACAATAAATAAGTGGGTTTTGAGTTGCAGTTTGGGCACTCTGTCTTAAAAGGTTCGCCATCACTGCTCTATGGTGACACGCGCACCCGGAACAAGGACTACCAGTGCTCAGCAGGCATTTTCAGTCAGTCTCCATTGGAGTTTGAAGTGGGCAGACAGGTACTCCTCTATTTCCCCCAAAAAGCTGTTGGAGCCAGAGGATTTGTCTCTTTGATGGACAACTTTTGAAATCAGCCCACAAGGGGGAGACAGCAGCCTACAAAAGTCAAATTGATCGCTGCTGATCACATTGTTTGAGGTAGATACAGTTCTTCCAGATATGGGAATGGGTAGGTTAAGTTCTTCCAGAGTGGGGAATGCTTACGGGCAAGGCTTTATGTATGACTGAAGGCGCATGAATTGGCGGGAAGGCTTGGCCTATACCATGGCCTTGCCACGTGCAGTTGCCACTCATCAATTAGAAGTGAATATGGGCCACGCAGGCTGGTTGAAATGGCTTAGCATGAACGATGGATACCTGGAGCTCAACGTCCCAGGATACTTTGCAGCGAAACACCACAACAATGTTCTGTCTGACCAATGTTTCTAACTTGGGAAATAAAGTTGCAAGCTGTACGGAGTGTAGTTGGCAAATTTTGTCTCTGGCTTTGCTTGCAATGGTACCATACTCTGCAAAATGCAGATGCTCATTGAATAGAACTTTTCCCCTAAAACAATGTAAATTGGTTAAAACCTCATGCAGTTTAGTGCCTGCCCATGGGATAACATGAATAGCAATAATAAAAATAATGATGATAATATTAAACATCAATGTACACTGATGATAAAAGTACTCTATGTCTTTTTTCTGCCTTACAAAACTATATATCTATATGTATAAATCTATATATGAAGCTAGATATATATCTATTTAGATATTTATAAAGAGAACTATCTTTATATAGATAGATATCTATACACAGAAATAGATTAGATAGTAGAGATGAGCGAGCACCAAAATGCTCGGGTCCTCGTTATTCAAGTGGAGCTCTATTTGAGTAACGAACCCCATTGACTACAATGGGAGACTCAAGCATTTTTGTATGTGACCCGCCGGTTGCCAAGCTTTTTTTTTTCTTTTTTTTTACTCTCTGTCTCTACCCCACCCCCCGTGAGACTTAGCTCCTCCCCCTCCCATTGCAATAGTGGCGAGGGGCAGGAGTCAGTGCACTGCTCCCGGCTCTTCCAGCCTCCTCCCCCTGCAGAGAGGGACGCCGTATATCGGCCGGGCGTGAATACCCGGCCGATATACGGTCGTCTGAATAAGCCCTTAGATAGTTGACTGGTGGAACCAAAATCAGCAAGTTTAGCCAACCTTCATGTATCTTTAGGTTCGAAAGAGATGACTTCATTATGTTCAAACAATTGTCCAAAATAATTTCCTCTAAGTAATCCCTACAGAATTAAATAAAACATGAACGTGAAAAAGTCATCCTGATAAGAAAATGGGAGTTGATGGGAATGGAGCACTGGAGCTTTGTAAGAGAATGGATATACAAACCCCAAGTATATGATCTAAAATACGTCAAGAATAGAGATGAGCGAGTATACTCGCTAAGGCACATTACTCGAGCGAGTAGTACCTTAGCCGAGTATCTCCCTGCTCGTCTGTAAAGATTCAGGGGCCGGCGCTGGTGACAGGTGAGTTGCGGCGGGGAGCGGGGGGGGAGAGGGAGATCTCCGTTCCTCCCCGCTCTCCCCCGCCGCTCCCCGAATCTTTAGAGACGAGCAGGGAGATACTCGGCTAAGGCACTACTCGCTCGAGTAAAGTGCCTTAGCGAGTATACTCGCTCATCTCTAGTCAAGAACAAACAGTTTGGCTGAAGATACTACTGGATGCACACTCTATTGCAGACTACTAAAGGACACTCTTGAGAGAAACAAGTCTGTCCACTCCAATATTTATTGTCATGAAAATCAAGGTAATGCAAGTGTTAATAAAGAATACCATTACTATATTGTAAAGCACCTGAGTTTTTCGGCAATGGACTGTTCATTTATTTACAGTGAATGTAGAATCATGCGGATTCATAAAGTGTAGTTCCTATTCTAATAAAGCTCTTCTTACTTACAATAGCATACATTATACAACCTTTACAAATTTTAACCAGAAAACATTTTTGGGAAGATCTAGCAAAACTAGTGCAGCTTGGAGGAATCGCTCATAGGAACAAATCAGACTGCAGGTTTTTGTAAAATGAGATAATTACTGTATTTGGTAGATATTGGCAACCAATTTGCCTTTGCCATGTTTTAGTTTTGCTACATCTCACCCATTTTGACAAACATGTTGTCCATTAAGTATCATTTTAGGGGAATGGGATTTTTAACCAAGAACAACTTTATATTTAGTTTTTTTTGTTGAACACAAAATGACACAAAAAGAACCATAATACATTCTTGTCATATACTATGCATCATCAATCAGTTTCTCTTCTTTATCCTCTACTTTCCTTTTCTCCAAGTCTTCCTCCTCATCTGTGAATAAATCATTCTGGCCATAAGCAAGAGTAGTGTGGGCCAGGTCCACCTCAATTGGGAAAATGTCGGCCTCCTTCAGAACCTCATAGCACTGGTCATCATATTTAGACATGGCTGAGACAAAGCGCTGAAGTTGGAACACTATATCTTGCACTGAGGAGAAGAAGCAGTGGCAGAAGACATTGCAAGGTTAATAGAAATGCAAAGCCTACTATTCCATCCACAGATATTCCTCAGATGACTATGGCTGCACTGTAGAGCTCTGTGCACACAGCTGTGGTATGGGCACCAAGAAGGAGTCAAACACTAGTTAGTGCTAACTGCATTCAGCCCTGAGAGATTAGGAAAGGCTTTCCCAAAAGCCAATTCTAATCCCATCCTTTGCATGAAACATGGCTGTACAATTCCCTGGGGAATCTGCTCTTGTTACCAGGGAAAGCAGTCATTTATTTACTGCATGAACACTTACCTCCTTTCACACTGAACGCGACTCAAACTATTTTCGTTTGTGCTTGGGCAGCGTGTTTAGATTCGTGTTGAGAATTGTGCAGTTCTGATCGTTCAGTGTTGTACATTCCTACGTGAAACACTGAATGATCAGTGCTTAAACTGCAGGACAGGTGCCCGAGCTGGCACGATGAACGAAAAGTACACGATCCTCGTTAGTCGTTGGCTCGCGTTAAAACCGAACGATTACTGAGTGATTTTCTGAGCGACAATCATTTTTTGTAAACGCAACGTAAGGCTTTGCAGTGAAACCCCATGAAACCCCCCATATACCACCCTGTAGATTTGCTCTCCAACTTGGACCATTCCAGCTGCCCGAGGTGTCTTCTGTAAACACGTCCCCTCTTCCTTTAATTGATGTGGATGATGTCTCAGTTATCCCCAAGTAGCGCATGCACAGTTTGTTTTGCTCTGCTGTGGGCAGACACGTCAGCTGTCATCGCACAAATGCCGCCCCGAGAATGTGCAGTGACAGCGAGAAAATTGGGGTAGCTTTTGAATGACATAGAGATGTCATCCACGGAGATCAAAAGGCGAGGAGTGTGTTTACGGAGGAGCCCCTTAGCAGTTTGAAAAGACGGGACTGTTCAGAACTAATTAATATAGGGCGCAGGAATTCTAACCAGCTTTTCTATAGTTATGCTGGTCTTACGGGCCTTAAAAAAATATCTAGCACAGCGGAAGTATAGCGTGAATATGCGCCCCGCCCACTGCTGAGCGCGTCATATGACACTGCCGGCGGGTCATGTGACACCACCGGCGTGTCATGCGCTGTACCGCGCATGTGCGCTGGAGCGTCATGCGGGACTTCGCGCGGCGGATCCGGATGTAAGTATGGGGTCTTTGGGGTGTACAGCCTTAAATCATAATGTCTTCACAGGTCCGACAGTGGATTGGAAAAGGTTAAAGTAGCTTTTGATATGCACTTTCCCTAAAAACATAGTACAGAGAACAAAAAAAGGGAAATGTTAACCCTTTCGAATCCATTTATTTTTTTCTCATCCATTCTCCCCAGCTCCAAATAAATTGGAGCTCGGGAGAATGGATGAGAAAAAATAAATTTTCCCTGCACCCTCCTGAGCTGACAGAGTTCAGGAGGGTGCAGGTGCTCACTGCACCGTGGAGGGACCTGCTTACCTGTCCGGCATCTTCCGCATTCTCCCTTCTGCCTCCCGGCTCGGCAATCATGTGACCGCTGGGGTCAGGAGGCACCCAGCGGTCACACGATCGCCCGGCCGGGAGGCAGTAGGGAGAATGCGAAAGACGTCGGACAGGTAAGCAGGTCCCCCCCACGGTGCAGGCTCCCGGCTCGGCATTCATGTGACCGCTGGGGGTCAGGTAACACTGGCGGTCACATGATCACCGGCCGGAATCTATGTGCATTACATAGGGCTAATTGAGGGCTATGTAATGTGTAAAGGAGAAGGCAGAAAGGGTTTTTAACCCTTTCTGCCTTCTCCTCGGGGGTGCTTGATGAGGATCAGTGCAGGAGTACATCTGCACCTGATGTGTCTGATGATCGGGTGTAGATGCACTCCTGCAGTGCAGTGTCGGGTCTGCCCAGACATCGGAGCTGTGGAGGGAAATGATGATGTCGAGGCAGGCCCGACATTGGATTGGAAAGGGTTAATAAGGCAATCTGTCAGGCCTTCACTTTAATTTTCTAACCTGTACTTGGAAGAGGTCTAGAACCAGACTTGTTTTCCATAAGCAATGGCTTTACTTTTCCACTGCCCCAAAGGACACTGGATGAGCCGTATATTTAGTGTCAATAGACAGGGTAGGATCCCCTCCTTGGCTCTAAATCTACAGCTTATAACATGGCCATGTGCATAAACCCTTCAGTTAGATGCATTTAATACATTCAGTGTCAAAAAAGACATTAGTTCTACTCATTTCTAATCAAGTACTTATCACTAAAACAACCTGCCATTCTTGGCACTAAAGGTCCATTTACACGGGACGAATGTCAGGCAAATGATGCCCGACACTTGTTCCTGTGTTTCCTTGCTCTCGTGCTTCTGCACGCGAGCCAGTAGAGCTGGCTGGTTCACGGAGCGGCCAGCAGGGGGACGGGGCAGTGCAGGAGATTTCTCTCCTCTCGCTCCCCCGCCCCTCTTCATTGAGATAACACAGCGGCCGTTCACTACTGAACAGCTGCTGTTCAAACTGAACGATGAGCTCATCGTCTATGCAGCATAAAAGATCACCGATGAGCTCATCGTTCTGTTTAAACAGCAGCTGTTCAGTAGTGAACGGCGGGTGTTATCTCAATGGAGAGGGGCAGGGGAGCGAGAGGAGAGAAATCTCCTGCACTGCACCGCCCCCTGCTGGCCGCTCCGTGAGTGAGCCAGCTCTGCTAGCTCCCATCCATGAGCGAGGAAACACAGGGGAGAGCCGACATTTGTCCTGCATAAATGGACCTTTAATGTACAGGTTCTACATGTATAGAAGTAATATGTCCAGTAGTACAGCCTTCTATATAATGCTACCATCACTTCCACCGGTCTCACTGTCAACATTAAATTTATGCCATTACATTTTTTTAAGAACCAACTAAAAGAGGAAGATCACACATTAGCCTCACCATGTTTCTGGTCCAGAAGTTCTATCTTTTCTAAGACATCTTTTCTCATCTTGGCAAACCGTGCACGTGCTTCTTGTCGACACCTTAAGATCAGGCGATACTCATAATTTCCTGTACTAACACGATACAAAGGTTCTCCTAATGCCTAGAAAAGAAAGACATGGAATTTCATTTGCTTCACAACAATGTATTGCTTTGCCTGTTGTATGAGAATATATTTAAATGGTCACGGCACTTTGAGACAACTTGTGTTAACAATAGCCAATGTGATAATTGGCATTCTTTACCTAAAATTATGTTATTCGGCTGAAAGAATCATCTGAAGTGCTGGCCACTAGAGGTCTCCTTTCCTTTTAATTCCTATCTACTGTCTAATTTGCCTGTTATCGAGTCAAGTATGTCTCTAGTAACAGAGTTGTCAATACAGTTTACAGGAAGTCAAGGTGGGTGCTGTCTCATGCTGCCCATAGAACTCTATGGAGATGAGATGGGGGAGCAAGGATCAGTTACAGAGAAAGGCAAAAGGAGAAATATTTGCATAAAACTACTGCAGCTAATTAGGAGGGTTTTACAGTCTTAACTACTGAAATCACATTTACATTGCACAGTACTGCTGTAGACTGTCTTCCATAATGTGGTTATCTCGCTGTGTGTGCTAAACAGCAGAGTCTGCTGGTCTCTCCATGTGCAGTGTATAGAAGATTTCAGAACAGCAGTCGTCACCTACCAGCTCAGAGAAGACTGAAAATTAGAGAGGCATCATGCAGATCCAAAACAAACCTGATAATATACTTTTTGCTGGTATAGACACAGAGAACACAGAAAAACATGGAATGAGACCCAAACTTAAAAATCTACAAAGCCAAAGTCAGAGATTAAGGAGAAGAGTACTGACATGGCTTATAAAAGATAATCAGTAAGCGAAATGTATTTTTCCCTTCATCCATGACAGCATCCGAAGAGAGAGTAAAATAGGAAAGGGACGGCCTATGCTTGCAACAACTTTCTTCCAAAGGACAGGTCCAAGGCTGCAGTCCAGTCCAATTTATAGTGTTTATAGAAGGCAAGTAGCAGCCTTACGATTTACTGGGTCAAGGCATTAGTCCTTTTGGCTCAAGAGGTACCAAGGCCTCGGTACAATCTGCTTTAACTTTTTGCGCCCCCATACAATCTGTCTAAGTCTGCAGCTTGATGGGCATTTAATTTTTAATAGAACACTGCAATGCTGTGGACCAGGCTGTTTTGGTTATAATTATTTAATGTATTTGCCACATTAGTTAAGTTACTGTATATACTGGAGTATAAGCCTAGTTTTTCAGCACATTTTTTTGTGCTGAAAAAGCCCCCCGCGGCTTATACTCGAGTCAGGGAAGGCTTAAAAAAAACCTCCATACTCGCCTCCCAGCCGGCGTCTGTGTCTCCGGCGACGGTGCGGCAGGCTGCTTGAATTCTCTCCGCTGTCATTCCCCACCGTCTTTGCTCGGCTCTGTCATCCCGCGCCATCAGCGCTGTGTAAGTAAGAGCTGTGATTTGATCAAGCGTCAGCCAATTACAGCCGGTGCTCGATCATTTACAACCAAGTAAGCTGCTTTAGAATTCTCCCTGCTCGGCTTTCAAATCCCCTGCCGTCAGTGCCGTGTAAGTAAGCACTGTGATTGGATCGAGTGCCAGCTGTGATTGGCTGGCGCTCAATCCAATCACAGCGCTTACTTACACAGCACTGACAGAGCCAAGCAGAGAGGGCGGTGGGGGATGACAGCGGGGAGAATTCAAGCAGCTTGTCACACAGACGCCAGCTGGGAGGGGAGTATGGAGATTTTTTTAACCTAGTGTATACTTGAGTATAGCTAACTCGAGTCAATAAGTTTTCCCGTTTTTTTGTGGTGAAACTTATTGTCTCGGCTTATACTCTGGTCAGCTAATACTCGAGTATATACGCTAAGTGTTTGTTATCAAAATAGCAAAAATAGTTTGAAATGACAAAATTAAAAATGATCACTTTTCTTTTTATAAACAGATAAATCATAAAATAAATAGCAACAAAATTACTAGAGCTTCTCTTCTTCCACCATTTATCAGGCATTCTGGGTAACATACTGTATATACTGGAGCATAAGCCTAGTTTTTCAGCACATTTTTTTGTGCTGAAAAAGCCCCCCTTGGCTTATACTCGAGTCAAGGAAGGCTTTAAAAAAAAAGCCCTCCAAACTCACCTGCCAGCCGGCGTCTGTGTCTCCAGCGGTGGTGCGGCAGGCTTTTTGAATTCTCTCCTCTTTGCTCGGCTCTGTCATCCCCCGCCGTCAGCGCTGTGTGAGTAAGAGCTGTGATTGGATCGAGCATCAGCCAATCACAGCCGATGCTCGATCATTCACAGCCAATCAAGCTGCTTTAGAATTCTCCCCAGTGTCATCTCCCTGCTCGGCTTTCAAATCCCCTGCCGTCAGAGCTGTGTAAGTAAGCGCTGTGATTGGATCAAGCACCAGCTGTGATTGGCTGGCGCTCAATCCAATCACAGCGTTTACTTACACAGCACTGACAGAGCCAAGCAGAGAGGACGGCAGGGGGTGACAGTGCGGAGAATTCAAGCAGCTTGTCGCACAGACACAGACGCCGGCTGGGAGGTGAGAATGGAGGGTTTTTTTTACCTAGTATATACTGGAGTATAGCTCAGCTTATAGTCGAGTCAATAGGTTTTCCCAGTTTGTTGTGGTGAAACTTATTGTCTCGACTTATACTCGGGTCGGCTAATACTCGAGTATATACGGTAGATGCCCTATCAAAATGCCAATGTTCGATGCCACAGTCTGCCCATTTGATACAAAATGGAGGCTTCTCAGACCCTTAAGAAATAATCCCTATTCCCCATTTATGTACTTTCCACCTTCCTATCTGCTCTTAAGCTTTAAAAAAAATAAAAAGCACACAACTGCTGCGGGAGCTGGGCTTAAAACTTTTACGTAAACCTTTGTTTTGTGCAGTAATGGCAACATCCCTCAATGTGCAAATATCTGATATCTTTATATTCAGGGAACTTAGGGGATTCTTTTATTAGATAAATTAAATTGGCTACACCAACTATATTTTCTGTACAAGGGGAAAATCTGAGGAAATGGCCACAAAACTGGAAAAAGGCAATTTTCCCTTTATAAAGCAGACAATTAAAAATGATAATGATTCCATCATTTGGGTCCTATAAGAAAAAACAAAATGTGCAGCAAAGAAAAAAAAATATTGGCAGACTATAAAATAAAAAATACATATTCAGCTTCAAACTTTAAAAGGCAATCACTAACTGGCTTCACCTAGCTGGAGAACTTCTGGTAGTTTGTCCTGCCTTTCTATGGGCCCTGAGAAAGAACAAATAGGGGCCTGGATTTACTAATGGAAGAGGTACCTTGCATTTACTGGAGCAGACACCTTCTCACATTCTACCTCCCGCTGAGAGTGTTACAAAAGGTGGCAGAGTTAATTCTTTATTTCAATCAAACAAAATTTTAGGCAAAAAGGTAGGGTCAGGCCTAATAATAACGATCTTCAAGAATTGAGGTAAAGGTCGCCTGCAACTCACTAATTCTCCTTAAAGGGGTTGTCCCGCGAAACAAAGTGGGGGTAAGCACTTCTGTATGGCCATATTAATGCACTTTGTAATGTACATTGTGCATTAATTATGAGCCATACAGAAGTTATTCACTTACCTGTTCCGTTGCTAGCGTCCTCGTCTCCATGGTGCCGTCTAATTTTCAGCGTCTAATCGCCCGATTAGACGCGCTTGCGCAGTCTGGTCTTCTCCCTTCTGAATGGGGCCACTCGTGCCAGAGAGCTGCTCCTCGTAGCTCCGCCCCGTCACGTGTGCCGATTCCAGCCAATCAGGAGGCTGGAATCGGCAATGGACCGCACAGAAGACCTGCGGTCCACCGA
Organism: Eleutherodactylus coqui; assembly: GCF_035609145.1. Classification (NCBI taxonomy): domain Eukaryota; kingdom Metazoa; phylum Chordata; class Amphibia; order Anura; family Eleutherodactylidae; genus Eleutherodactylus; species Eleutherodactylus coqui. The sequence continues at coordinate 142,034,709 of NC_089839.1, read as the reverse complement.
GGGTGAAGATCCCGGCGGCCATCTTCGCAAGGTAAGTAAGAAGTCACCGGAGCGCGGGGATTCGGGTAAGTACTATTCGTTTTTTTTTTAAACCCCTGCATCGGGTTTGTCTCGCGCTGAACGGGGGGGCTATTGAAAAAAAAAACCCCGTTTCGGCGTGGGACAACCCCTTTAAGTTAGGGCTACCAAAATAAAAATCATAAGGGTGAGGACCCCAATGGGAGTAGAGTCTAAACATTGAAAATGTTTTTTGGGGAGGCATCAAGTACTGTATGATGTTAAAGGTCCCCAGGACCCCTGATTAGTTTGGACTTACAGGATGCTTTAATAAACCGGCCATGGGTGCTCAGCTAACTTATAAACCCCACAAGGCCGACACTTGCACCTTCAGAGCACTAGTGGATAGGCTTTTCTCAAGACCCACCTTGAGAAATTGAAGGATCTGTCCTACTGGGATAGGTTCCAGGCTAAGAATATCTCCTACCTGAGAATTCTAAAAAAGGTTTTCATATCCAAGCATGTCAGAGCGTTTTCTCTCTTTCGCAAGGGAGAAGGCAGCTTTTGAGAAAATAACCTTCTGCCGGGTAATTCAGGCTATTATGGGCCAAAATGAAGCGGTCAGAACAAGTCTTGCCCCGTCTTCCCTAATTTTCCTGAGCACTGCTAGAAACAGAAATACTGTAGGGGAAGGCATTAATCCCATATGGATACTCCCTATTGCTCAGGAAAAAGTGCTCACTTTTCTGGAGGCTCACGTTGGAACGAGGTCTATTTCTGGTCTGTCCCATTGTGCCACAATTTTTTCAACACTGGCTGACACAGCATGGACTCCCAGTGTCTCAGCTGGGGAGGAAAATCTGAATTCTCATTCTTTACTCCTTTAATCTGAAGGATGGAAGGGGATAGAAAAATTTTTCTTTGCTAACCTCAAAATTTTCACCATTTTCAACAACAGAACTCTTTACTTTGAGCCATCCTGGTAGTTTATGTATGACCAACTGTCCTGTTTTCCCACCCTGGTGGACTAATGAACACAATATATTCACCGGAGCCAGCCTTACTGCTGCTAGCTCCTTCAGGTTTGAGGAGCCTGACTGAAGAGCCTCTATCTATCGACCTTGAAAAAGTGACTCTCCATATAGGGTCCCCAAAAAGACGGACTGACACGCAATGTAATGAACACTGGAGTCTGTATTCTCCTGAGAACTCACTAGTACAGTTTCTCCCAGCATAGCCACCACAATGTGGCTTTAGAGATCTAACTCTGTCTAGATGGCCATCCTTGATGTTGTCCCAGGCCTACATGATCTCCTATTGAAGGGTCTTAGCATTTCTCTGGGCCCAAACAATTGCCAAAATGCAGGCTGCCGGGGAACCCAAAAAGTAATATCGCTTTTTTGAAAGACACAAGACTGGAGAATTGGCAGAAATTTTTTTCATGTCTTCTCCACTAAGAAAAAAAAACATTTATGCGTTTAGGATAATTCCCAAAAATGCCTGTATCAATGTAGACTATGGCTTTGATTTACTTTTTTAAGCTGGCAATGCAACCTAGTTTTGATAGAATGCAAGAAGTTCTCTTACTGTATTAATATTTTTTTCTGCACTTCCTGCACATCAGAAAATCAACTAAAAGATGAAATGAAAAAAATGTCTTTTTCCAGAATGGGAGAAAACGTTTATGCAACAATCTTTGTAGACACTTCAGGGTTTGTGGACAGGCCAAAGGGGAGGACCTAAAACTGTAGATGGACTCCTTGAATTGTTACTACTTTTCTTAGTAACTTCTGAGTCCATATGTATCAGGACATGATAATACACATTCTGCAAAATCAATTACTGCCATACAGTAGTTGATGAAATTTCACTAAAATTTTTTTCCATCTCTATTTTGAAACTCTTTACTCTTAAAAATAGTGTAGATCTCTTTAAATCAGAAACTGGCGCAAATTATGTCAGAAATCTACACTAGGTTAGATCTGTGCAGGCGCACGGAGGTGCTATGATGCATCATGCGCCGGGGGTAATTGTACTAAGACGGGCATTTAAAATGCCAAACTTCGCAAATTTCCCCTGCTGTATTGAAGCTTTGTTTCTGCAAATCTTAGAAAGGGGTGGTGGTGGGTGGGATGGAACTCTAGTGTTAGCCCCTGCCCTAAGGTATAAAGAACCCCTCCGCTTGCCGAAATTATTGACCAACCAGGTAGAAAGAAACGCAACCTTTTCCCTACCTAGAGCATCATTGCTGATTGGATTTTCTATTTTGTTCAGTGGAAGAATCAAACAGGCCTTCTAAAAATGGTTCCCAAAAATTAGGAAAGGTGAACCCATGGAGAACATAATCTTCTTGTAAACTGCTTATTCAAGGATATCAACAAGAACCGGCCCAAAGCAATATTTTCCTTGGGACGGAATAGGACATAACCTGGATGCAGAAAAGACGTCCTCTAACAAATTCTTCAACCATAAACCTCTAGGAGTTGAGCTGTAAAATGAAGAGGTCCGCATGGCTAAATTTATCTACTTCTGCCAGAAAACAAGCCGCTTTTTGGATGGTGGGTTGAGAAATCAATAACTGATCCCTGAAGCACATGCTCTTTATCTAGGATTGCAACTGATCTAGCCAAAAAAGAAGAGATCTGGCAGTACATGTGTATGCCGAGTTAGATTTGAAGGAAGTAATGGCAAGATTTACATGATCTTTTTAGGATTTTATCTTCAGTTTTGTCAAATTGGGTCTTTTAAAGGGGTTGTCCAGTAATAAACTATTGATCTGCAGTATAGGTCATCAATAGTAGATCAGTGACCCATGATCCCCACCAATCAGTTGTACGCCAGGCCAGTGTGCACGTGCACCGAGCTGATTTCTGCAGCAAATGGACAGCTCTGTTCTCACTTTAGTAGCCTGGCTTGGTATTGCAGGCCACTGAAATGAATGGGAACTTTGAGTGTAATACCAAACCTGGTCACTGAAGTAAGATCATAGCTCTTCATTCTTCTCCAGGTAAGGGGTACATGCCGTGACACGTGACTAATGCAAGCCGAAGCCAGGGAAAGTCTAGTGCCAGTCACGTGTTATAGCAGTTACCAATACCTGCATTGAACCCCGGAAGAAAGGAAGAGAATGCAGAGCAGTTTGGAGGTGCTTAGGGGGGCTGTGTAACAGCTGTTTACTTTTTTTGAACTAGCAGAAAAGGGGGTAGAAGAAGCAGTTTTAGGTATTATGGGGGCAAAAAAGGTGACATTATCTATAGTGGCAAAAAAGGTGGCATTATTAATAAAGTGCAGTACAAAAGGCGGCATTAGCTCTTATAAAACAGCATGATTAATTACAGGGGCAGAAAAAGCGGCATTATTATGAATGAAGGCAGAAAAGGCAGCATCATCAATAACAGCTGCACAAAAGGTGGTATTATTACCTACAATGGTAGTTTATGTGCTGAGGAAGAAAAGAAGACATTTTTACCTACGGTGGCAGAAAGAGGGGCATTGTTTATTACAGGGGCAGAAGGGCAGTATTAGTTATGGGGGCAAAATTAGTTACATTATTACTTACAGGGGCAGAAGTGGCAGCTTTATTTACTATGGGGTCAGAAAGAGTGGCATTGTATCTATCTATCCACCTGCGAAAGCCCTCAATGACTGACTCACTCATTCATTCACTGGCTGGCTGATTGACTCTACACTAATTCTCTAACTTCCCGGTGTCGTACAAACAAGGAAGCAGCCATGGACTGCAGGGATGGAGCATGCTTTTAGGGCTGAGAGGGGCTGCAACCTTCAGTCTAGGGGTAAATTTGAAAGAAAAAAGGAGTGTTACCTTAAGACTGGGTTCACATGGGATGGATTTGCCACGGAAATCCCGTGCGGCAAATCCGCCTGCGGCTGCTAATCCTGGGATTAGCCAGCCATGTGGACGAGATTTTGAAAAAGTCTCATCCACACTGTGCTGCAAAGCCGGGCGGAACGGGCGATGCAGCGCGGAATTGATAACTGCTGCATGTCAATTCTTTTTTTTTTTCTATTGCAGCCTCACTCCTCTCTATGGGGAGGTAAAGCCGCAACAGAATGCCGGCGGCCGAACCACTCCACAACCTGTGGCGAAATGCCGCGGGTTTTGAAGCTGCGGCGTTTCAGTGCAGCCAAGCCAGGAATTTCCATCTCGTGGGAACACAGCCTTAAGGGTAAAAAGTGAGGAGAGAGGGAGGGGTGGCACATTCTGCAGAGGAACATCGGTACATGCAGTCTGAGGAGAATCTAACGCTCCTCTATGTGTATACATATTTCGGTTCCTCTGAAGTAACCACGACTTCTTAAAATTTTCCATGTGAACAGGTAAACTCCTTTACCAAATTAATTCGGGCGAAGCAGGGTATATAAGTTAGCTTATTATGCAAACAGAAGAGAAGCAATATTAATTAAAGCAGCATTATTAATTATGGTGGCACAAAATGGTTATTACTACTTATGGGGCAGAAAAGGGGCATTTTAATTATGGAACAGAAGAGACAGCTTTATTACTGGGGGGGGGGCAGAAAAAAGGGGCAGTTGTACTGTGTGGATAGAACTAAAAGCAGCACTTACTGTGAGGAGCCCAATTACTATTTGGGGCACTATGAATCGTGTTAAATATTCTGTAAGCAGCATCAGGGGTTTAAGTTACTCACAATACGCACAATGCATATTGGCTTAATAAAGACTGTGGTTAGCAGTTGAAACGTTGGTGCAAAGAATGGAGCAATAAAGATGGATTCCCTTTAAAGATAGTCTCTGTTTGTGAGCAACTTAAACCCCTGATGCTGCTTACAGAATATTTGAAGCTGGTATGTGTCTTTGGATGAACAGGTCCGCATCCCGGAAAGCCTGCATCACTATTTCTCTTTTTTTTGACTCCCACCTTTGCATAAGGTTTTTCTTGGGTGCAGCAGCCATTTTTTTTGATTTGACGGCTATGAATCGTGTTAAAAACATAGGGAAGGTGATGGAAAAGCTAGGGGACAAAGATTTCTGTGTGTCAAATTATGCAGAGACCAGTCACGGATAGGAGGAGTCATTGTGAAAGTCTGGATGCAGATAAAAAAAAGGGAGAAAAAAATGACACCAATCAGAGATGACGCCACCTGTGATCACTGGAGGTAACTGCACTGTAATCAACATCACTATATAGAGCTGGTAGCTGACTATTATTTTGAGATATACTACTGCTATTAGCGGATTACTAGCGAGCAATATTACTGTGAGGAGTTACAAAAGGAGTGGCTTAGTGTAAAAGAGGAATGGCCAAAAGATTCAGTCCGGTCCAAAATTGCACTGATGCAGGTGTTGACATGGAGGGGAGGGCATGTGCGGGCCCCATCCTACTTGACTGCTCTGTACTGTGGGCAGCCTTAATCTGGCCCTGGCAGCAGCACACTTGAACACTGAGCTACCTGTACTGCAATATCACAAGTATATGTATATACTTACACTACATTATATAGAATGGATATCTAATTATTCATAAATCTGATAATCCAGGGGCGTGGCCTGGAGAGAGACCGAGACGGCTGTGTTAGCTTAGGCCCCGCTCGGTAGCGACTCTCAGCTACAATTTAAAAGCATTCGGAGGACTTTTACTCACCATCCGGCTAGGTGAAGTACCCAGGAATATGGCGACGTCCAGGAGAAGAGCCTCCAGGGCAAATCCGACGCGCTTGGAAGAGTTCTTTGTGCCGCGCGGCTCTCTCCCTGTAATGGCGGCGGAAGAGTCACCAGCCCCTGCAGCCGACGGTCCGGTAAGAGCCCCACGCATGTCCCCTGAACTGCTACCGATGAGCGGGGAAGAGGATGACAGCGCCCGAGATATGTCAGCGGGAGCGGGACAGGAGGAGGGGGAAGCAGCAGGGGAGAGAGTACAGAAGTCAGGAGGTCCCGCAGGTCGCAATACAAAAAAAAGATGGCGGCGGCAGCGCTGCAGGGGGGACAGTCTGCCTCTAACAGTCCAGCCAAGCAGAGACAGAAGATGTCAGACGAAACGGGGGGAGATGCCCCTGAGCGCTCTGAATCCCAGAATATGAAAGAAGGTGAAATAGATAACCTAGCTGCATCAGACAGACCGGCCTCAGAATTCTATATCAAAGAGGCTATAATGGCTTTGAGAAACACAATCCAAGCCGACCTGAAGGCTCTGACTCACCATGTCGACACTTCAGTCCTGGAGGTCAACAACAGGTTGAACAATACAAAAAAGCAAAATGGAGGAACTCGTTAAATCACATAACGAACTTATAGACGCGCACTATGAGCTAGAAGGAAAGGTCACCAAGCTACAAAATAAAATAACCGACCTTGAAGACAGGAATAGGCGCAATAACATTAAAATCCGTGGCGTTCCTGAGAAGGTCTCCAACACTGAAATTTCTGACTACGTCACCCGTCTTATCAAAAAAATCCTCCCAAATATCCCTGAACAAGAACTCAAAATTGACAGAGCTCATAGACTTCCACTGCCAAAATTTCTAAAGGATGGCACTCCTAGGGATATTATAGTGCGCATTCATCACTACAGCACCAAGGAAGCACTCATGAACGCAGCAAGGAAGATGAAATCTCTACCAAGCCCCTACACTGATATTCGTCTTTTCATTGACCTCTCTCAGGCTACCATGGAGGCGAGACGCAACTTCAGCCCTGAGTGAGGCGAACATACCCTACAGATGGGGTTTCCCCACAAAGATTATCGCTACAAAAGAAAACTCATTACACGTTCTTCATGATCCGTCTCAGCAAAAGACACTCTGAAATCTTGGGGTATAAAGACAAAAGACCCTACCCCCACCCGAGCTGAGGCTGGTCCTGGGAAATCCAGAGAAAAGAAGCCTTAAAATCTCAACCGAACTAGAAGAGGAAAGAAGAAATAAGATTTCCTGCAAGTAAGCAGGAATCTATACCAGCTTAGTCCTGCCGTAACACGGAACCGCAGGTTTGAGTGTCGCATACACACTCCTGTGAACTTTTACACCCCCAAACGAAATCGCAAGCAGCTGCTTGCATTACCTTGTCCAGATTGTCACGTTGTTGTTTTTTCTTTTATCTCTGCAGCGAGATTCTGTTTTGTGGCTTATGCATAACCAAAGTTTTGTTTTTGTGCAGTTTTTTTTTTGTTCATCGCTTATCTTTTGGGCTCCCCTGCTCCTAGCTCCAGGTCACCGATACCAGAAAAATAGCTACGAAAATACTATCATTAAACGCCAACGGTGTGAACTCTCCACATAAGAGGAGTTCGGTTTGGAAGGAGGCTCTTCGCAGAAACGCGGATATCGTATGTATCCAGGAGACACACCTATTAGACACAGACAGCTCCCGCATGTTCCACAAAAAATTCCCTCAAACCATATTTGCATGCGCCCCTAAGAAACAAGCCGGCGTTATGATTGCTTTCAGCAAATCCACAGCATTTACGGTCGAAAAACAAATATGTGATCCCAAGGGCCGTTACATAATACTGGTGGGAGTTTTGAGAGAGACACCAATCACAATTATTAATATCTACGCCCCAAACAAAAAACAAATAAGCTTCTTAAATAAGCTTATGAAAAAAATATCCCAAGTAGCGAGGGGGTCACAGATCTTTTGTGGCGATTTCAATTTAGCACCAGAGGGATCTATTGACACCACCCAACAAACTATAAGGAAGGGAGTTTTCCTCAACCAATGGCTATGGAGAGTGGCACTTTTTGACACCTTTCGTTGTCTCAACGCTTCAGCACGAGAGTACACGTTCTATTCGTCACGACATAGAACATTCTCCCGCATCGACCTATGCCTGGCTGACAAACAACTGATAACATCTGTGACGAAGGCAGAAATTGGTACGGCCACGTGGTCGGATCATGCCCCGATAGTAACAACAGTGGCTCTAGGTAGATTCCGACAAAAAGCCAGAACATGGATGAATAATATATATTTAATGAAAATTCCCGAATACAAAAGAGAAATACAAAAAAAACTTGGAGGAATTCTTTAAATTAAATGACACCCCGGACATAGACCCGGCTACTCTCTGGAACGCCCATAAGGCCTACATGAGAGGGGTTTTAATAAAATTGGGCGCCAGGTACAAAAAAATAAAACTTAATAAGACTGAGTCATTGATGGAGGACATCCAGTTTTTGGAAAAAGAATTACAAGTAAATCCCTCCTTGTCTACGCATAACAAATTATTCAAAGCAAGACTGGAGCTCCGAAAAATTTTACAAAGCGATTTTGACAGGGAGGTTATGGCCCACCGAGCAAATATATACTCCTCACTAAACAAACCGTCAAAATGGATGGCCAACCTGGTAAAGAAAAAAACAATGAGATCCGGTGTCCCTTATGTATGGAGCTCAAAAAACAAAGAGTTTAAAATCACCCACCCAAAGCAAATCGCAGAAAAATTCCGCTCCTATTACATTGAATTGTATAACTTAAAAAATGACCGCCATTTAGAACAACCAAATAGCATTGCGATTGACAACTTCCTAAATAAATTAAAACTCCCAAAAATAAGTAATTCACAAGCCAAAGAGTTAGACATAGAAATGTCAATTCCTGAGATAGCCGACACAATTTCAACTATGAAAAACCAAAAAGCCCCAGGACCCGATGGGTTTTCTACCGAATATTATAAATTATTCTTAGGGCCAATATCCCCATATTTGGTAAAAAATTTTAATATAGCCATGCAACACGCATCTTATCCGGAAGAGGCACTCCAGGCTACTGTTGTAGTTCTGCCTAAACAAGGTAAGACTCCTGATGACCCCTCAAATTTCCGTCCAATTTCTCTATTAAATACAGACGTAAAGATATTCTCAAAAACTCTTGCGCTTAGACTTCTCAAAATCCTCCCCGAGATAATCCATTCCGACCAGGTCGGATTTGTTAAAGGAAGGCAGGCCTCGGACGGCACGCGTAGGATCATAAATCTCTTGCACTCCCTGAAACTATCCCAATCTCCAGCGGTTCTACTGGCCCTCGATGCCGAAAAGGCTTTCGACCGCGTCCACTGGGACTATGCTGTTAAAACTTTAGCAAGATTCGGTTTAGGAGAGGGATTGTTGCGCGCCATCAGGGCCTTATACTCTTCACCATTGGCTAATATATTGGTCGATGGAACACTCTCCGAATCATTTAAAATAACGAACGGCACGAGGCAGGGCTGCCCGCTCTCCCCTATTCTATATGTTCTTTCAATAGAACCACTGGCTGAAGCTATTAGATCATCACTTGCGATAAACGGAATACCCCTGAACCATCGCCAGCACAAGATTGGCCTCTTTGCCGACGATATTATTCTTACTCTGGCATACCCACTAAATTCATTAAGGGCAGCCCAACAAATCTTGCAAGCTTTTGGCAATGTTTCGCAGTACAAACTCAATATAAGCAAATCAATGATTTTGGGAATAAATGTCCCAAGAGACCTAAGGGAAACAATAAAAAGGGAGTTCCCCTTTGAGTGGAGGGAGGAAGTTTTGCCATATCTGGGAATTCATTTATCTCCCAACATAAATGACTTGGAGAAAAAAAACTATACTTCATTACTGGACTCCACGTGGAGGGAGATCGACCGGTTGGTCGGGCTGAACCTTACGTGGTATGGAAGAATAATGACTTATAAAATGAAGCTCCTGCCAAAAGTCTTGTATTTCTTCAAAGTTCTGCCGATTAGTATTTCAAAAGCTACGTTGTCCAAGCTTCAAAAACAAATATCAGATTTTGTCTGGGGTGGTAAAAAACCCCGCCTGGCACTGTCCATACTAGCTATGTGTCGCTCCAGGGGAGGAGCTGATATCCCAAATATTGAGAAATATCTTAAAGCGTCTCTTCTGAACCAAGCTAGGAATCTGATCCACCAAGAAGACAAACTAGGTTGGGTGGGTATGGAAAGTAGCTTTGCCGGACTCTCCTCGTGCAGGCCACTCCTTTTAGCAGCATCAATGGAGGTCATGTCGAACCGCTCAAATTTAAAAATAAACACGAAATTCTTGTCCCCCACCACGATAGCATCTCTCGAAGCTTGGAAAGAACTAACTCAAAAGGTCGCTATACACGATAATCTCAGGTCCCCTTCTCTCCCTCTTGAAATATTGAATATATTCGTACCCGACCTAGATTTGAAAGAGTGGAAGAAACGGGGAGTGAAAAACGTATCTGATCTGATGTTGGGAAATTCAACTAAAACCTTTAAAGATCTGGCCACTACCTACAACCTACAACATCAGGATCTTTACAAGTATTCCAAAATTAAACACTTTCTAAATAAGACAAAAATACATGTAATAGAGATACCATCAGATATCATAAATAAAATTACTTCAAACCCCAACTTAGAGAAATCCGAAACCAGGGCCTTCTACGACACCATGACAGGTAATAACGCCCTATCAAACAGAGCTCAAATGTTAAACTGGGAAAAGGAATTAGGGACGGATATCACTATCGAAGAGTGGAACAGAGCCTACAAACTAGCGGGAAAATCAACCAAGGGGTTGGGAATATTAGAAGTGCAGGTGAAAATCAACATGAAGTGGTACTATACTCCCGCATTGTTATACAATAGACTCCATAGAGGAGAGGGTTTGTGCTGGAGGGAATGTGGTTGTAAAGGCTCTCTCTCACACATATTTTGGTCATGTCCCAAATTAAGTAAGTATTGGTACGAAATATTAAAAAGATTGGACAAAATTCTACAAGTCCACATACCAAGAGTACCAAAACATATTCTACTGCTAATAGATCTGGACGTATATGCTCACCCAACCAGATATCTAGTCGGTCACGCCTTGATGACCGCAAAATCCTTAATTGCAAAGCATTGGAGGAGGCCCGACCCCCCACTCTTTAGAGAGTTCAAAGATCGAATGGCTGAGCAGAAGGTGTTTGAGAGATGGCTGGCATTTAGAGATAATGCTTTGACGAAACATGAGGAGATGTGGAGCGCGTGGAGGGAACCTACATAACTTTGAAGCAATTATATATATTGCGATGCCAAGTTTTCAGTTTACTGTTATCTTTTAATTTTGAGTTAAAACCTTATCAATATTTGAATCGAAAGTGTCTATGAATAAGACAACAGATCGTTGAGAATGTCTACCAAGCTCGGATACAAAGATCGTCAAATCCTTGTTGTATTGTTTATTGAAAAACATTGAGGATGTTATTGCAATGTTTACAGATCTTCCTCGTCAAATTGCTTTGATTTTACAACTCTGTATAATGATTACTTTTATGACTATGTATCATCTTGTATCTTCAATTAAAAAAAATCTAATGATTAAAAAAAAAAAAAAAAAAAAATGATAATCCAGAACAGAGCAACAAAATGTTATTTCACACATCCAGAGGCAAATGAATCAGCCAATATAACAACTTAGCAAAATTATAGCAGCGCTGTTTATATAAACATATATTGGGATCTCTTCCTCAAAGGGGTTTTTCCAGAACAACAACTTATCCCTCTGCAGGATAGGGAATAACTTGCTGATCGGTGAGGGTCCCTATGCCGAGACCCCCGCCGATCTCAAGAACAGGACTCCTGTGTACCATTCAACTGTCATTATGAGGGTAGCTTCTTTAAGAGCAGTTCTGTCGCTTGGAATCAGTCTGTCACTTGAAATATATTCCCAATCGCTGTTTTACAAACTTCTTAAAAAGTTGTACATTGATTTGAAAGAATGCTGCCATCCAATAGTTGGCGCTGCAGAGGTAGTGTGCCATCTTCCTTATTGTCACTCTGAATGGAGCGTTGGCTGAGCATGCATGGTCAGCGCTGCATTCCCTTTCAATGGGACTGCCCTTTAAGATTCTCCTACATTTACTAGTCAATATTAAATTATTTCCAATAATCATTTGATAATGCAGATTTTCACTGTCCAAATGTGGCACATCAAAAATCATACAGTTAGGGCCAGAAATATTTGGACAGTAACACAATTTTCGCGAGTTGGGCTCTGCATGCCACCGCATTGGATTTGAAATGAAGCCTCTACAACAGAATTCAAGTGCAGATTGTAACGTTTAATTTAAAGGGTTTAAAAAAAATATCTGATAGAAAATGTAGGAAATTGTACACATTTCTTTACAAACACTCCACATTTTAGGAGCTCAAAAGTAATTGGACAAATAAACATAACCCAAACCAAATATTTTTTTTTCAATATTTTGTTGCGAATCCTTTGGAGGCAATCACTGCCTTAAGTCTGGAACCCATGGACATCACCAAACGCTGGGTTTCCTCCTTCTTAATGCTTGGCCAGGCCTTTACAGCCGCAGCCTTCAGGTCTTGCTTGTTTGTGGGTCTTTCCGTCTGAAGTCGAGCAAGTGAAATGCATGCTCAATTGGGTTAAGATCTGGTGATTGACTTGGCCATTGCAGAATGTTCCACTTTTTTGCACTCATGAACTCCTGGGTAGCTTTGGCTGTATGCTTGGGGTCATTGTCCATCTGTACTGTGAAGTGCCGTCCGATCAACTTTGCAGCATTTGGCTGAATCTGGGCTGAAAGTATATCCTGGTACACTTCAGAATTCATCCGGCTACTCTTGTCTGCTGTTATGTCATCAATAAACACAAGTGACCCAGTGCCATTGAAAGCCATGCATGCCCATGCCATCACGTTGCCTCCACCATGTTTTACAGAGGATGTGGTGTGCCTTGGATCATGTGCTGTTCCCTTTCTTCTCCAAACTTTTTTCTTCCCATCATTCTGGTACAGGTTGATCTTTGTCTCATCTGTCCATAGAATACTTTTCCAGAACTGGGCTGGCTTCTTGAGGTGTTTTTCGGCAAATTTAACTCTGGCCTGTCTATTTTTGGAATTGATGAATGGTTTGCATCTAGATGTGAACCCTTTGTATTTACTTTCATAGAGTCCTCTCTTTACTGTTGACTTAGAGACAGATACACCTACTTCCCTGAGAGTGTTCTGGACTTCAGTTGATGTTGTGAACGGGTTCTTCTTCACCAAAGAAAGTATGCGGCGATCATCCACCACCGTTGTCTTCCGTGGACGCCCAGGCCTTTTTGAGTTCCCAAGCTCACCAGTGAATTCCTTTTTTCTCAGAATGTACCCGACTGTTGATTTTGCTACTCCAAGCATGTCTGCTATCTCTCTGATGGATTTTTTCTTTTTTTTCAGCCTCAGGATGTTCTGCTTCACCTCAATTGAGAGTTCCTTTGACCGCATGTTGTCTGGTCACAGCAACAGCTTCCAAATCCCAAACCACACACCTGGAATCAACCCCAGACCTTTTAACTACTTAACTGATTACAGGTTAACGAGGGAGACGCCTTCTGAGTTAATTGCAGCCCTTAGAGTCCATTGTCCAATTACTTTTGGTCCCTTGAAAAAGAGGAGGCTATGCATTACAGAGCTATGATTTCTAAACCCTTTCTCCGATTTGGATGTGGAAACTCTCATATTGCAGCTGGGAGTGTGCACTTTCAGCCCATATTATATATATATAATTGTATTTCTGAACATGTTTTTGTAAACAGCTAAAATAACAAAACTTGTGTCACTGTCCAAATATTTCTGGCCCTAGTAAGTGTATTAGTCATACTTACTATGCTGCTGTACTCCTCATCATCCATTTCCTTCACTTTCAGACAGTACGACTGGAAAATAATAAATAAATGTTACAATAATGTTAGTAGCAGATAACCCCCACAATCCCTTCATGAACTTGCAAACCCATAAACTAATTTTTGAATTGTTGATATTTTACTAAATCATTATCTTTATTTCTTGGATTTCCTTTTCCCATAGAAAAGTCTTAGTTAAAATGCCGCACCGACAGCACACTGTGCTTGGGAAAGAAAAGTATGGATCTCAAATAACGCAAAAGTGATGAAAACGGCAAGTAAGAGAAACACACCACACAGTTTGGCGTACTTTTCACAACTGCCTACAGCTAATATCTGTCAGTGGCCTTTTTTACCAAACAAAACCCAGAAAAAAAGTGGGACATATTTACTAATAACGTTAGGGCTCATTCAGACAAGCGTGTTGAAAGGGCTGTGTCTGTTCGGCTGAGCGCTCAGCCTATCACAGGCAGCACTCAGCCATTCATTGAATTATGAATGGCTGAAGCGCTGCCTGTGATTGGCTCAGCACTGTGACCAATAACACTTTTGTGAGCAAGGCCTTAAACAGTGCAAACTAAGGCCTCCTGTCCACAGGTGATTCTTCATTACATTATCTGCGGTGATAATCCGCATGCAGGTAACGCATGAAACGTTTCTATAGTTATAGATACATGCGTGGAAATCCACTGAGATTTTCTGCAATAAACCTATAATAATAAGTTAATCGCAGATAATCGTGGTGACTTTAACCCTTTGCAATCCAATTTGGGATTCAGGTTTTTTTTTAGGGGGCTCTCTCTTTCTGCCATTATACAATGGCGCTATCTGCTGGCTAGAGCCAGTACTGCGGTATGGGTCTTGCTGGAGAGGCACCCGACAACACAGCGGCCAGTAATATACAGTAAGAATACCCTGCCAGACGTCTTCCAACATCGAAGCTGTTCAGCCTTCAATCAGAATGTCTTCAGATGTCAGACAGTGGATTGGAATGGGTTAAGTATTCTCCCCCGGCGGAAAGCCGCTTGCATTACAACGCAACGCCCGTGGACAGGCGGCCTTAGGGCTGGCTCACACAAGTATAATTTAATAGCGTATCACATGTGCGCATAATATGCTTAGCATGCTCAGAGTGTGGAAAACATAGAAATCAGGACTGAACAACAACCGCGTTCCTCCCGAAAATAAGACACAGTCTTATATTAATTTTTTTTTGCCTCAAAAGAGGCATGGTGTCTTATTTTCAAGGGGTGCCTAATAATACTCACCTACCGCCAGTGTTCTGATCCTCACGCTGGCCAGGCTGCCGCGTCCTCCTTCAAGCCGACAGAGCAGTTCTTCCTGGAAGCGGGACTTGAATACCCCACTCTCCAGGAATCTAATGTTCCGATTGGTTAATTGAGCGCCACGTCAGCCAATGAGAGCCGGCACTCGATTAACCAATCACAACCATTCAATGACATCATTGGATTAGCAAATCAGAGCATTAGCTTCCTGGAAGCAGGGTATTCAAGCCCCGCTTCCAGGAAGAACTGCTCTATTGGCTTGAAGAAGGATGCAGCAGCGATGGAGACCAGTCCGAGGACTGGTACGCCGGCGGTGAGTATTGTTTTTAGTTTGTTTTTTTTTAACATGTAGCCTAGCTATGGCTCATTTTTAGGGAAGACCTTATATTTCGAGCCTCCCCCGAAAATCAGGGCAGGTCTTACTATAGTGGAAACACGGTAGGTAGTGGCTGCTGTCAGCTCTCAACCTCCCATGCCTGGCTGACTGTACCCTGACTTCCCCTGACATCACTAACATTAGCACCTCCCATGACAAGTGCGCTCACTGGACTTGTGGGATCTAACCTTATGAATGGTGAGTGAGGTGAGTGCATTTATACAAGTTACAGACAGTGTATTTGCCTTTAGGGGATTCACCCCAGAAGCCCAACGAGCACTCCTCAGAGCTAGTGCTGATGGTAGTGCTGTCAGCGTAGAGGCGGAGTACAGACAGCCAGGAGTGGCAGGGAGAGTGCTGACAGCAGTTTTCTGCCTTGTACTACAGTCCTGGTTTCTAGGTTTTCCACAATTTGTGTGGAATCATCCTTTAAGAGAAATGAGAGCAATGATCTACTTACCAAATATTCAAACTTAACATCCAGATATTTTTTGATAGTTAATTTTGTGTCGGGAATGGCTTTATTAAGGTATGTATTTAAATCATTCAGCATCTGTTGAAAGAGGATTTGTATCAGTAAATCAATTACAAACACACAAGATTTTATCTGGAAATTAAGAAGTCATTGCCTGCATATTGCTGGGATAAATGGTCTCCTTACAATTGTCCCGAGATTACCTGAAATATCCAAACTGTTTTAACATCAATGATCACAGTCATGGTGACACATAATAGCAGAATAAAGGAGAAAATAGGTCAGCACTTCCCAATAGAAATCTATAGGTGCACGTTAAACCATGACTGCAACAAACAATAGAAGCAGAAACCAAATACGGCAACAGCACTCATAATACATTTACTATCAGAGGTATACATGCCTATAAATGTATGTAAACCTCTGATAGTAAATGTATTTATGAGTGCTGTTGCCATTTTTGGTTTCTGCTTCTAACATAATAGCAGAATATCTTGGAATTAGCATATTAGTTTTTAGACTATGAGGCAGTGATTTCCCTGGCGGTAAACCGCCGTCCGACGCTTACCACAGCATTGCTATGGAAAGCGTCGACACCTGTCCACGAGCAGAGAAGCATTGAGATTCTCCGCTCGTGGCGGGCAATTTGCAGAATGCTGCGAATTGCCCCGATTCTCCGCGGTCAGCCTATCTATTAGATAGGGCTGGCCGGCGGGGATTCGGTGGCGGCTCCTGCCCGTGGACAGCCGTCCTAAGAAGCTTAATATTCTTGCGGTTTTGGGATACGCAGTAAAATACAAAAAACAAACACAAGACTGTATCTATCTGATCTATCTATCTTGGTCTCTGCTCAATTTTGGGTAGTGTAATCAAGTACATTCAGCACATAACACTCATTTCAGTACATGACCGCTAAGACCGAAGCGATCACATGCTTTGTTGGCATGGGGCGGTTATATAGGTGCATATAGTCTTTTTTTTTTACTGTACAGCATTCCTCAAAATAATTTTTATTTAAAAGCCGCTGTAAAACTACCTTTAAAGATTCTAGTCTGGAGAGGCAGAAGGCCTAGAACTAAGTTATCTCACTTAGGGCTCCTTCACACTGGCGATCACAATATCAAAGCGAGAAAAGCATGGCAAAATATCATATTTGTTCACACGATTTATGAACGTCAGCGATACTTTTTCCTGAAAATAATCTTGCATCGCATCATTGTCGCCCACGATTTTCTCGCGGGATAGACAATAGGAGTTTCCAATGTTAATACATTGCATCAACATCGCAAGTTCGTGTATTGCGATGCGATAAATCGGAAACTCCATAGGGAAACATGAGTGAGAAGAAAAATTGCAAAATGCAGAAAGATAGGACATGCTGCAAATTACAAATCTCGCAAAATCACAGGACAGGAAACATCGTAAATAGAAATGAAACCATTGTAAAGCATGGGGTTTTATAATTTAGTGTTTTCTCGCACAATTGCATCGCGCAAAAATTGTGAGAATTTGTCGCAAGTGTGAAGGAGCCCTTAATGAAAAAGATGACAAAAGAGGCCTTGCAGCCCTGTTTATTACTTGGCAGACCATAGAGTCCATTTGGCAGGTATAACCATTGTTCTTATTTGAGGGATTCTGTAATTCTGTTAGCATAGTCAGGGCAGTTCAGAGGACTGGGCGCTAAGAACAATCTTAAGATAGAAGCAAACAAAATATGGAAAAAATAAATGTATAGAGCTGTATAGAGTATGTCGCGATTTTATAGTCTCGCAATGTCGCAGGCTACAAAATATCGCTTGTATGGAAGAACCCATAGGAAAGCACAAGCTCTACATACATGCGATTTGTAGCACTGTCGCACTGTGAGAAAATCGCCCATGTGGAAGTGGCTTAAATCCTTTTAAAGGTAGTTCCATGCTTCCTCCTGGTAAGACTTGTGACATTTAATGTAGAATTTTCTTTAGCACTCTAAATTTCACCTGATATTTCATTTTCCTCTGTGAATATATTAGAGAGAAAAACTATTTAATAGATTTGCTTTCTCCTCAGCACCCTCTACAAACAGGAGAAATCTCAGAAGGTTGGAGAAGGGCAAATGTTGTTCCTGTTTTCAAAAAAGGTGGACCCAGGAAACTACAGGCCTGTAAGCCTGACTTCAATAGCAGGAAAGATCTTTGAACAAATTATTAAGCAGCATGTATGCAAGTACTTGGATGAGAATGGAGTAATTAACTAGAGCTTAAGCATGGGTTTATAACAAACCAGTTATCTAATTTCCTTCTATGACAGAATCACCAACTGGGTTAATCAGGGAAAATGCAGTAGATATAGTATATATTGCCCTGTTAGAACTGGTCAACCACCAAAGACCCAGTATATCACTAATAAAAGACATTTTTGGTTTTTTCTCCCCCTTTAAAAAAAACAAAAAAAACCCCTAACTTTTATTTATCCATTGACGTAGATGTCTAAGGGCTTGTTAAAAAATTCTAAGTTGAGTGAAATGGAAAAACAACGAAATTCTATGACTTTGGGTGTGTCTTGTTTCTACAGTGTACATACTGCAACAAAATGATATGATAACTTTATGCTATGGATCAGTCCGATTACTACTGTATCAAATTTATATGTTTGGGGTTTTTTGCTGTAATATTTTTAAATTTGTTCCAAAGATATTTAAGTTTTAAAAATTATTTTCTGTCACCATCTTCTGCGTACAATAGCTTTTTTTATTTTTCTGTTGACACAGTTGTCCGAGTGCTCATTTTTAGCGGGACGTCCTGTAGTTTCTGTTGGTACCATTTTTATTACAGATTACTTTTTGATCGCTTTTTATTGCATTTTTTCTTGGAGACAGGGTGACCAAAAAGACACAATTCTAGTGTTTTTTTTTTCTTCTGACAACGACGTTCACCGTGCAGGGTAAATAATTTACTACTTTGACAAATTGGACTTTTACAGACACAGATATACTAAACATGTATTTTTGTTTTATTATTTAATTCTTTTATTGTAAATATGGCAAAAGGGGTTTTTTTTGTTTTGTTTTTTTAAACTTTTATAAATTTTTTTCATCCTCCTATCCAGTCGCTACTCAGACGCCTCTGCCCTGTGCCAGTCACTACACTGGCTGCCCGTCAAATAAAGAATACAATTTAAACTCACTACCCTCATCCACAAAGCGCTCCGCAGCACCGCCCCGCCCTACATTGCTTCCCTCATCTCACTTTACCACCCAGCCCGCGCCCTCCTCTCCACTAAACCAAACCCCTCTGTACTTTGCCTGATAAAATACTCCCTGTCCTACGGACTGCAGTTCCTGCTAGCCGTCATCAACTGGCACCTGCAGTCATACCGATTCCGCCACTATACGGCCTGACCATTGTCTATGTGTATAGCATCCCTCACTCTCCACCTCGCCATACCGTCCACATCTCCAGCCCTTTACCTTCTGTATCACCCCATTATTTGTAGTATGTAAGCTCGTTGGAGCAGGACCCTCACCCTAATTGTCTCCATCAATTGATTACTTCATGTAACCGTGGTCTTGTTTAATTTCCTCTGTCTTGTAAGCGCTGCAGAATATGTTGGCGCTATATAAAGATGATTATTATTATCCAACTTAACCAACCAATCACCGGAGAAGAAGGGGAGGAAACCGTTAAAAAGCTCAAATTAGGCAAAGTCCCTGGCCAAGATGGATTGACAGCCTTCTACTACAAAAACATTTATATCACTTCCCTCTCCCGTCCATTAACAATCTTTTACAATATACTATCTGGAAAATATATTCCCGAGGAATTTGTAAGCACCCACATAACAGTTATCCCTAGACTAAATACAAGACAATACTTCTCCTAAAAACTATCGGCCAATGTAAGAAAAATCCTCAATCTCATCTATGTCTCACATCTCCAAAAAACCCTGCTAGTAGTCCCCGCTTTGAATATCGAAAAAGTTTTTGACAGTCCCTCCTGGAATTCTCTCTTTGCAGTTTTAGAGAAAGCTGGTATCCATGCAGCTGTTAACCCCTTAACGTTATATGATGTAAGGTTAAGTCATGGCAGCATGGTACTTAACGCACCAAACATAAACTTATGTCATGTGAATTGCGCAGAACCCACGCCATCCCGCCTCCAGCTGCAACACCCGAGATCAATAAGAACATTGATCTCCACTTTTAATTCCCTACATGCCGCGATCTATGTAGAGTTTATTTACCTTCTGGTATCTCCACTGTCCCATCATTATCCCGTACCTAGATGTTTTCCTTTGAGGATGACATTCTGTCTGCTACCTAGACACTTGTCAATAATAACAGACCTCCTTACAAACTTGTGCGTATTATATGAAACACTAGCAGCGAGATATCGCGCATGCGCGCTAAAAGCAGGCTGCCAATGTTTCAGCATTCCCTGCTAGGCAGTGAACGCTACATCACTCTGCCGGAAGTGAACTGCAACTAATGGATGCTTCAAAACAGGAAGAAGAGGATCCAGCCAGCTGGAGGTGACATGACCTGGGGACTGGAAGAGCCAGGAAAAGAACGGCGAGGAGAAGATGCGGTAAGAAGACTGACAGGGAAGGAATAGGTAAGTATTGATGTATTTTTTTTTCTAATGACAAAACCCCTTAAGGACATGGCCTACTTGGGGCATAAGAACGCAATGATATTTGGGGGATTTTCTTCTCCACTTTTCAAAAGCCATAACTTTTTTTATTTTTCTGTTGACATGGCCAGAGTCGACAATTTTTGAGTAAATATATTATATTGCAAAACATTTCGTAATTTTTTTTTTTTTAAAGAAAATGCTTCAGTTCTGCTATAGTTTAACATTTTTTTAAAAGCGTTCATCATGCAGCATAAATGACACAATAAATTTTTTCCTGCAGGTCGGTACGATTACAACGATACCAAAATTCTTATTATTATTTTGCTTTTTCCACTCTTCCACAATAAAAACACTAGATCTGACTTGCACGGCGTATTAAAATGAAGACCGAAAAAATACAATTATCAAAAGGAAACCATTTCTTACACAGCTAAGGTAAAATAAAAGCTGCACTGTGATTGGTCGCTATGGGCAACACAGATTTTTGTTAAAGTCTCAATCCATGTTAATGTCTTTCGTTCAAGTTTTAATCCCAGGCAACGTCGGGTATCCCTGATACCTTAAAATTCACATACGTGCGGCAACATCTCCCATTTGAGGAGGCCAAGATTATGATATCCACCCCCTTCCCCTCTGCCGCACATAATAATCGCATACATGCAGCAACGTCTGCCCATTTGAGGAGGCCAAGCTTATGATGTGCAACCCCTTCCCCTCCGCTGCACTTAATAATAGCATACATGCAACAATGACATCTGCCCTCATGTGTCGGCCCGTTTGTGTAGGCATAGCGTGTGATGTGCACCCCTTCACCTCCGCCAGGCTGCCACACATTGCAGAGGTGCGCTTGTGCATCACCAAATAAATCTGTCTTGTCGCGCTCCCTAGAGCAGGGGTCTCAAACTCCAGTCCTCAGGGACCTCCAACAGGTCGTGTTTTCAGGATATCCTATGGTAAGAACACCTCTGGCAATGTCTGAGGCACTGACAATAATTACATCACCTGTGTAACACTGGGGAAATCCTGAAAACATCACCTGTTGGCGGTCCGTGAGGACTGGAGTTGGGGAACACTGCCCCAAAGAATGCTATACATTTTGGGGATAAAACGTAGCCGATGTCCTTCCTTAAGATGCAAGCTACCTCTCTGCCAAATTTCATCAAAATCTCTTCAGTGGTTTGGCCATGAAAAGGTAACAAACAGATAGAGTTACTTCTGTATTTATAATATTAGTATGGATCCAATGAAGCCCATTTTTTACTGATAATAAAGATTTATCAATATCAGTTATTTATATTAAGCACGTCACTTGTTTTATTAGCAGATGGTTAGGGCACACTAAATATACAAGGTGCAGCCTGATTCATAAGTGACACACACACCAAAAGAAACATTCCACACCGATAATCCAGCGTTCAGTGACAAAGCTGCATTATATCAATTCTGCTTTAGGCCAAATGCCTACGGTCGGATTATCACTGCGGAATTCGCGGTCAGACACCCGCCGCAAATTCTGCAGCAATGACTGTCCATAGACATGCTGTGTTAAACGATTCTCCCCTGCCCACGAGTGGAAATCAACTGTGATCCACTCGCAGGGGAGAATCGCAGCAAGTTATATTTGTGCGGAAAATCGCAGAGACGGCTTCCATTGCAGTCAATGGAAGCCGTCCGCCTGCGATACTTCCTCTGTGAGCACTGCAGAAGTATCGTGAAAATCTGCGCCACAGCCCAGCGCCGGAGCGACACACTCTGCACTCGCCGGCCGAGACACTTGTGGCGGATCCGGACAGCTGAGTCTCTGAGGGACTCCGGGTCTGATTCCGCTGCGATATTTCACAATCGGAATCCGACCCGACCGTGGGCATGAGGCCGTAAGTGGAATCAAGTGGTCAGATAGTCATAGCAGAGGGTGAAACCCAGTTTTAAGGGCTATGCAGGCACACATTTTAGAACCAACACAATGAACTCTATGGGAAGACATAATGGTATAAATTGTAAAAGCTATAAGAGGTTATTCCTAACAGAGAAAGAATTAGAAGTAGGTCCATCTAGGGTCATTTTTAGACATATCTAGGAACATATTCAAGATTTATTTTCATACAACAATGTACTCCAAGTCAGATCACTTACTGGTTTAATAGTTTTTAAAAGGTTAATTCCAAATTTTTCAATGTTTCGATGAGCATCAGCAAACTTAACAAACGCTTCACTTGCTGCAGGCTGAGGCTCTCGGACACCAATAACTGAGAACACATCTCCAAATGCTGGAAAGGAATTCCAAAAACATGTTTAATTCAGAAAATGGAAAGTTAAAAACTTTAACTATTAAGATTATCTGTAATCCGTCAATGCCTCTTCACCAACGCACAATGGGAATAAAATAATTAATACTCTTCTCGATTGCACTGGAAATAGACAGCCACTTCCTAGAAAGCACATCACAGGTTGCTTGTAGGAGGTTAGCAATAAATTGGTGGTGACCGCGGCCAATAGTTCCTACTGTCTCTCTTGCCCGCCAGTCCCGATCCCAACCTCCTACAGTTGTTAGATACAGCAAACAAGGCATCATTAGTTACCCCCGGCTTGCCCCTTAAAGGGCACGTATACCCAACTTTCCTATCCCTGGCCAATACAGTCAGCTACTTGGTTATAGAATTCACACTCAGCCTGAATAATAGGTGCTGTACAATTCTGCAAAGGGGCCCTTGTACATTGACTAACTCATGGTTTGACTCATGCCTAATTTACCAAGCTTTTCATAATGTCCCCAATCCTGACCAGGGCTTGTACTCTGACCACATTCTATCAGCCGTCAGCTTGACTCATTGCTACACAAGAACTCTGCCCGTCCTGACTTCAGCCTTGTACACCAATCACATCTGTCTGACCCATCGATGTGGCTGCTACTGAGCCAAAATTACTCTGGGGTAACAGCCTGCCTGGGATTCCCCACAGCCAAAACCAGATCCTAATTGGAGGGATTAAAGCCCTCAGAAGTAGCCCAAAGTCAAATTGGTCAGCAGCCCCGTGGGTCCACACTTGCTGTTCTACTACTGCCAGCATGTCTCGTACATACAGGATGATCATAACTATACTATTAACCCTTAACGACCACCCATACTTCTTTTGATGATAGCCATTAAGGGGCTTTATTCTGATGCTCCATCTTTTGACGGTGGCTGCATCAGGAGCCTGGCGCAGGTCTCCCATTCTGGGGAAGCGGGTGCTCAACTGTTGGATCCCTGCTGTTTAACCGTTTATATGCCGCGTTCCATGCAACTTTGGCATGTGAAACGTTGATAGAGGGAAGGGGCAATGTTATCACGGGGGCCCGATGGGTTGCTATGACACCTGGAGGCTTGAATATAGCTACGGTGACCTATGAAATATAGTAGTGTATTAGAAGAATGATAAAAGATGTAAATAATCAAATCCCCTAGTGGGACAAAAATAAAAAGTTAAAAAGTATAAAGAAAATTGAAAAAAAAAAAGTCAAAACCCCACCTTTCTCCCTTTACTATGTAAGAAAAAAATAATCATATAGCTGCGTTCTTAATGACCCAGAGAAAGAAAGGAGTACATTATTTAACCCGCACAGTGCACTTCATGCAAAAAATAAAAGAAACATGGTGAAATAGCTAACTGTGCCTATTTCACCTTATAAAAAATGGAAAAGAAAGTGATCAAAGCGTCACATGGATCAACAAGTGGTACCATTAAAAACTACAGCAAAAAAAACCCAATTCTTTTCACAGCACCATTGACAAAAAAAAAAAGTCAGGCTCTTTAAATGCAGAGATAAAAAAAAATTAAGCCGTGAAAAAGTTGCAAAAAAACCCCACTATATAAATTTAGTATTGGTGTAATAGTACCAGCCTGCAGAATTAATTAATGTAACATATCATTTATACCTCATAGTGACTGCCGTTAAAAACTAGATAAAATTGCAGATTTTGTTAATCTTGCGTCTAGAGAAGAAAAATGTAATAAAAAGCGATCAAAACGTTCCAAAAATTTGGATAATTGAAGACTAAGGTTCATCCTGCAATAAGCCCCATAAATCTCCATCAATGGAAAAATTAAAATGGTTTGTTCCTGGACTGCAGTGAGACAAAAGCAAGTCTTAAAAGCAAAAGTGTTTTTTGTGCGATAGCAAAAACATTAAAAAAAATGACATAAACTTGGTGCCATCGGAATCATGCCAACCCAGAGAATAATGTTATCACATTATTTATTTTGCTCACTGAACGCTCTAAAAAGGAAATCCAAAAAGCAAATGACAGAATTTATTCCCCCCCCCCCCCCAATCCCCTTAAAAAAAGTAATACAAGTTATACAATACATTATATATACACAAAAATGAAGCCATTGAAAAATACAACTTGTCCCACAAAACACAAGCCCTCAGATATCTTTTAATCGATCACTACTTGGTTCTACTAGACCTACACTTAATGGCAAACCCTGGTAAGTGGACCTTTACAAAAACTAGTTGAGTACCCCCCGTATAGAGCATGAGGAACTAAGCAGGCTGATGTACAGTTTTGTGTAAAACGACTCAGTATGGCCCCCTGCACACGGGCGGAAATTCCGCGGTGGGATTTCCCACAGAATTTCCGCCCCTGCCCGCCTGCATAAGATTGCATTAGATAACGCGATCCTAGGCAGACGGCCATGATTTGTCCACGTGAAAACACACACGGAAAACAAATCGCGGCATGTTCTATTTCTGTGAGGGTCTCGCAGACGCCCGCACAGAAATGTCAGTGGTGACGGGCTGGCTCCGCTCTGTGCATGTGCCGGCTGGCTGGCAGCTGGCACACAACGGGTAAGCCGCAGGCCTCTGCAGGGGCACGGGACCGCATTCCGCTGCGAGTATTCTCGCAGCGGGATCAAACCCGGCCGTCTGCAGGCGGCCTATAACATACAGTATTTTATTCATTTGGGCTTACAAGTCTAGTGGGCAATCTTGTTTAGTGACTGACAGCTAACTTTGTAAGCAGGCTCATACAGGGAAGGCTGTCGAACATTGAGTGAAGACTCCTAAAGAATGAGCAGAAATTCAAATTAATAAGTTCCAAAATGGCTATTACCTCTGTGTGTCTGGGAGAGTTCAAAGAAAGCTCTTAAGAGACGCTTCGTGTGTTCCATCATGCCTTAGAAAAATAACAGGAAAAGTGGTTAGCCAGTGTGGTTACAATATTATTTCAAAATAGAAATACCTTTCATCAAAATCTGGCATACTGTGCCCATAAAAAGTATTTACCCCCCTTCGGCCTTCATTGTTTACACTGTTCTCTGCTTTTAGTAGCACCTGTGCCTAATGCCTTGACTGGGACAAAGATTTAGCGAAACGTAATATGCCAGGTACAATGAAAACAAGGGCAGCCCTGCATGGATCCAAAAGGAAATAATAGGAGAGATAAAAGGGGCCCCTGACAACTCACCTGCTGTGAACAAGCTATCTTCCCTAGGGACGGCTCTCACACCTTAGTCCGGGTTCACGGTGAGATTTATACTGCTTCACCAGGAACCCCTCGTCCTTCCAGGACATCCAGAGGTGGAGAGCATCTGTGGAACTCCGCAGGTGAAGCTCATCCCGGGATAAGCATATAAAACAGACGGGATCGGAACAAAAAGGTTCCAGCGCTCTAGAGGTTCAACAAATGCATCCAATCAATATATCAGGACAGAGTAATACTAGCACTTATGTTCTGGGGGAGTTCTGAGATTAAGAACCCCCCCGAATTCTGCATATGCCTTGAATCATTCACTGGTGTTGCAATGAAATCCACACTCACAGGTTCTAGGCTAGACGCCATTTTATTTAATATACATATATAAAGGAACACAAACATGATACCTCCCTACCTAGGATTTAGGGAGGTTCTTGATCTCAGAAACCCCCCAGAACATAAGTGCTAATATTACTCTAATGTCCTGATATATCGATTGAAAGCCATTTGTTGAACTTCTGAAACTTTTCTTCTGATCCTGTCTGTTGTATATGTCAGGTATAGTCGGTACTAAAAGTATCAAGCTGTGCAATGCAGTATAAAACAATGAAGGGGACATATTACACGTCAAAGCCACTAGAAACAGCTGATTTCCGGGAAAGACAAATGCCCTCCCGATATTGGCCAAGGGGAGGCCATCAATCTGAAAGAAATGGAATGTCGTGGATGTCGTATGTAAGGAGCACACTCAGGAGCCAGAGTCATGGATGTCGTGTGACAGTATACGGAGCATACTCAGGAGCCAGTGTCATGATATCGTGCATCAGTATAGGGCGCATACTCAGGAGCCAGTGTCATGGATGTCGTGTGACAGTATATGGAGCATACTCAGGAGCCAGTGTCATGGATGTCATGTGACAGTATACGGAGCATACTCAGGAGCCAGTGTCATGGATGTCGTGTGACAGTATACGGAGCATACTCGGGAGCCAGTGTCATGGATGTCGTGTGACAGTATACGGAGCATACTCAGGAGCCAGTGTCATGGATGTTGTGTGACAGTATACGGAGCATACTCGGGAGCCAGTGTCATGGATGTTGTGTGACAGTATACGGAGCATACTCAGGAGCCAGTGTCATGGATGTTGTGTGACAGTATACGGAGCATACTCAGGAGCCAGTGTCATGGATGTCGTGTGACAGTATAGGGCGCATACTCAGGAGCCAGTGTCATGGATGTCGTGTGACAGTATACGGAGCATACTCGGGAGCCAGTGTCATGGATGTCGTGTGACAGTATACGGAGCATACTCAGGAGCCAGTGTCATGGATGTTGTGTGACAGTATACGGAGCATACTCGGGAGCCAGTGTCATGGATGTTGTGTGACAGTATACGGAGCATACTCAGGAGCCAGTGTCATGGATGTTGTGTGACAGTATACGGAGCATACTCAGGAGCCAGTGTCATGGATGTCGTGCGACAGTATAGGGCGCATACTCAGGAGCCAGTGTCATGGATGTCGTGTGACAGTATACGGAGCATACTCAGGAGCCAGTGTCATGGATGTCGTGTGACAGTATACGGAGCATACTCAGGAGCCAGTGTCATGGATGTCGTGTGACAGTATACAGAGCATACTCAGGGGCCAGCGTGATGGATGTCTTGCATCAGTATAGGGCACATACTCAGGAGCCAGCGTCATGGATGTTGTGCGTCAGTATATGGAGCATACTCAGGAGCCAGCAACATGGATGTCGTGCATCAGTATACGGAGCATACTCAGGAGCCAGCATCATGGATGTCATCCGTCAGTATAGGGCGCATACTCAGGAGCTAGCGTCATGGATGTCGTCCCGTTAGTATACGGAGCATACTCAGGAGCCAGTGTCATGGATGTTGTGTGACAGTATACGGAGCATACTCGGGAGCCAGTGTCATGGATGTCGTGTGACAGTATACGGAGCATACTCAGGGGCCAGCGTGATGGATGTCTTGCATCAGTATAGGGCACATACTCAGGAGCCAGCGTCATGGATGTTGTGCGTCAGTATATGGAGCATACTCAGGAGCCAGCAACATGGATGTCGTGCATCAGTATACGGAGCATACTCAGGAGCCAGCATCATGGATGTCATCCGTCAGTATAGGGCGCATACTCAGGAGCCAGCGTCATGGATGTCGTCCGTTAGTATACGGAGCATACTCAGGAGCCAGCGTCATGGATGTTGTGTGACAGTATACGGAGCATACTCAGGAGCCAGTGTCATGGATGTCGTGTGACAGTATATGGAGCATACTCAGGAGCCAGCGTCATGGATGTTGTGTGACAGTATATGGAGCATACTCGGGAGCCAGTGTCATGGATGTCGTGTGACAGTATACGGAGCATACTCAGGAGCCAGTGTCATGGATGTTGTGTGACAGTATACTGAGCATACTCGGGAGCCAGTGTCATGGATGTCGTGTGACAGTATACGGAGCATACTCAGGAGCCAGTGTCATGGATGTTGTGTGACAGTATACTGAGCATACTCGGGAGCCAGTGTCATGGATGTCGTGTGACAGTATACGGAGCATACTCAGGAGCCAGTGTCATGGATGTTGTGTGACAGTATACTGAGCATACTCGGGAGCCAGCATCATGGATGTCGTGTGACAGTATACGGAGCATACTCAGGAGCCAGCGTCATGGATGTAGTGTGACAGTATACGGAGCATACTCAGTAGCCAGTGTCATGGATGTCGTGTGACAGTATAGGGCGCATACTCAGGAGCCAGTGTCATGGATGTCGTGTGACAGTATACGGAGCATACTCAGGAGCCAGTGTCATGGATGTCGTGTGACAGTATACGGAGCATACTCAGGAGCCAGTGTCATGGATGTCGTGTGACAGTATACAGAGCATACTCAGGGGCCAGCGTGATGGATGTCTTGCATCAGTATAGGGCACATACTCAGGAGCCAGCGTCATGGATGTTGTGCGTCAGTATATGGAGCATACTCAGGAGCCAGCAACATGGATGTCGTGCATCAGTATACGGAGCATACTCAGGAGCCAGGATCATGGATGTCATCCGTTAGTATAGGGCGCATACTCAGGAGCTAGCGTCATGGATGTCGTCCGTTAGTATACGGAGCATACTCAGGAGCCAGCGTCATGGATGTTGTGTGACAGTATACGGAGCATACTCGGGAGCCAGTGTCATGGATGTCGTGTGACAGTATACGGAGCATACTCAGGGGCCAGCGTGATGGATGTCTTGCATCAGTATAGGGCACATACTCAGGAGCCAGCGTCATGGATGTTGTGCGTCAGTATATGGAGCATACTCGGGAGCCAGCGTCATGGATGTCGTCCGTTAGTATACGGAGCATACTCAGGAGCCAGCGTCATGGATGTTGTGTGACAGTATATGGAGCATACTCAGGAGCTAGCGTCATGGACGTCTTTGCTCTGCATCTGCAAGTGAAGACCAGTGGGAAACAGAAGCTGACAGCTCACAAGCTAGGGGGAGCGGGCGAGAGAGTATGGGCTTTTATGTTTGCACAGTATGTTGGACAGATAAAAAAAAAAAAAAAACTCCTTAATACTGATTATTACCTCTGTAAAATTCTCCTGTTTTTTCAAGCTCTTCCAGTTTCTTTACCAATCCATCTAAAATATAAACACGTTTTCTTTGTTTTTTATCACATCTTTTAGCCAAAATACCTAACATAAATAAAACAAGAAAACAGGCCTGATACACATATTTGCACATCCAAGTGGCTTGAAAAGTGGGTGAGGTTTAGGTGAAGGGAGGTTTTTAGGCACATTTATGAGTAGTGACATCCGAAAAAGCTGGGTTGCATAGAAAGTGACTCCAGATCTCTAGATATATTTAACCCCCGAATGACGCGGCCCTTTTTCTTCCCATTTTCATTTTTTCCTCCCTCTTTTTAGTGAAATTGTAACTCTTATTTATCCATTGACGTTGCTGTATGAAGGCTTGTTTTTTGCGGGACGAGTGCATTTAGGGCTCATGTCCACGGGCAAAATGAGATTTAAAATCCGCAGCGGATCTCCCGCGCGCGGATCCGCACCCCATAGGGATGCATTGACCACCCGCGGGGTAGATAAATAACCGCGGATCGTCAATAAAAGTGATTTTAAAAAAAATGGAGCATGAAAAAATCTGGACCATGCTCCATTTTCATGCGGGTCTCCCGCGGGGACGGCTCCCGCGGGCTTCTATTGAAGCCTATGGAAGCCGTCCGGATCCGCGGGAGACCTAAAATAGGAATTTAAAGCATTTACTCACCCGCAGCGGGCCGCGAAGCTCTGCTCTTCCTCACGGCCGCATCTCCCTTGCTTCGGCTCGGCGGATGTGCCCGGCGCATGCGCGCGGCACGTCGACGACGTGCCGTCGACGTGCCGACGGCGTCAGGAATTCATCCGCCGGCCGAAAATGAAGATCCGGCCGTGAGGAAGAGCAGAGCTTCGCCGCCCGCTACGGATAGGTAAATGCTTTTAAATTGCTATTTTCAGCGCTCATGTCCGCGGGGCAGGAGGGACCCGCTGCAGATTCTACATGTAGAATCTGCAGCGGATCTGATTTTCCCCGTGGACATGAGGCCTTATGGTGTTTTTTTTTCCGGACTATGTTTATCGTGCAGGGTAAAAAGTGCATTACTTTGATAGATCAGACTTTTACAGATGCAGCGATACCAAATATGTATCTTTGTTTTCGAATTTAGATTCTTTTATTATAAATATGGCAAAGGCGGTGTGATTTAAACTTTTATAACTTTTTTTTATTTTTATAATTGGAAAAACTTTATTGCTCTTACTTTTACTTTTTTTTCTTAGTCTCCACAGGGGACAATAACTTGTGATGCTTTGATCACTCCTGCAGTATAATGTAATCCCGTGGGGATGGCTTGATAGGCATTCTGCTAAGACAGCGCTGGGGCCTTTCAGAAGGCCCCCAGCTGCCATGACACCTGCACGGCTCCCTGCAATCTCATCGCGGTGGGCCATACGGGACCACCAAACATCGCTCAGGGAATTTAAATGCCGATGTCAGAATCGAAAGTGGCATTCAAAGGGTTAACAGTTCCAGCTGATCGGAGATGTTGCCGCCTGGAAGAAACAGCCAGTGCCCACAGTGTATTATGGGAGATTGCCACGCGATCTTCCTTTATACATACCCTGATGTTGAAGGACATAAATGTACACCTTGCAGCATTAAGGTTAAAGATGCAACAAATTTAACAACATTGTGCAACATTTGATAAATTTGTTGCATCTTCAAAGTGGAGAAGCGAAGATAAGCTGCCGGAAAACTTCCATCAAAAATTCTCCTGGTGATAAAGAGTCCAAGACTGCCAGAGAACCAAAGCGTTAAGTCTCAGTTTCATCAGACCTCTGCACATTGTCACAAATAACCTCTGTCTTATCAGCCACAGCATCGTTTAGCAGCTTGAATGCTGCAGTTAATGCTGACCGTTGCAGCTAAGCAACTAGTCTCCCAGGGTTGCCACGTATTGCAGTTTATCAAGTTCAGTCCATTAATCCCAGTCACAGGCAAACATAAAAATGTACAATACACTGCAATACAGTTGTACTGCAGCATATTGTACAAGTGATCAAATGTTCGATTTCCCTAGAGGTACTAAAAGAAAAAACCTGTAAAAATAAGTTAAATAAAATGTTTAAAATATTAAACCTTTTCCCTATTTTTCATATAAACAATAAAGTACTGCCGCGCCTGTAAACTTCCAGACAACTATAATACTGCATAATTTATCCCACACAGTTAATGTCGTAAGAGGAAAAAAAATACATATGCCTGAATTGTAAGAGCACCCCAGTCTCCTTAAAAAACAAAAACAAAAACAAATACAAAGTGCTAATAAAGTTGTATATACCATTAAATGGTACTAATGAAAACTTCAGGTCCACCCACAAAAAAATCCCTCACACAGCTCTAACCAGCGAAATAAAAAAAGAGTAATGGGTCTCAGAATACAATGACAATTTTTAATTTTTTTTAAGTAATAAAAAACAAAACAAAATACAAAAAGGGTATAAATTTGTTATCGCTGTATTGTACCGACCCCCAAAATAAAGTTCATGTCATTTTTGCTGCACCATGAACATCGTAAAAACAACCACCTTTCCCCTTAAAAAATAAGAATATCCAAGATTGCTTTTCTAAATAAGTCAGCAATTAGCAACAGAAAGATACAAGTGACAAGCCGTCACATAAGACCGTATACAGCACTCTTGTATATTACATTAGACTGCTTTCATGCCCACGTGTGATTAAGTAAATATGTGAGGAGATCATTACCATTGCACAGGATGGCACGGCTTAAACCAAGAGCATCTGCTGTGCCGGAACTCATATTCTCCACCAGACGATGCTTCACTTTTTTCAGTACTGAAAATATACAAAAGATACATAAAGACAGAAACAGAACCATCAAGTGAATTAAATTCACATTTTGTATATAATTACCACACATCTTTTAGGGCCATTTTTGTTTTAAAAAAACAAAAACAGAACATGCTTTATTTTATGCCGTTTTTAGTCATTAACTATTAAAAAAAAAGTTTTGAAAAAGCAATCAAAAACAAATAATGCAAGTTTTACAAGCTGTGCTGGGAAATGTAGTTCTTGCAGCAATTTCCATTCAATAGTTGCTGGCACCACAGCACTAGATGGCCTACAGCGGTCGTCCCCAACCACTGGCTAAGGGGCCACATGTGGCTCATAATGGTAGTCCTGAGTTGTGACCAAATGTACTGGCATCTGACATCATTGCAGACATATTTTTAAACACCAACCTGTGCCAAGCTGGCATAATACTATAATGTCAAGATTCACACTGAAATATTTATTAACAAATGTTTGCAATTTTTACACTATCTTGTTTCTCCACATTCAGACTAGGACTAAATGGTTACTTTGGGCGCAACATGTCATGTGGCCAAGGATTGCACAATGGCCCTGCTACATCGCATCCTAATGCAAGTTGTGACTCACAAGTTGCCGCAACCGGACAATCGTAAGGAATCCATCATATTTAGATTTCTTGTGATTGTCAAGTCACAACGGCTTCAAAGTTGCCAGACGACTGGAATCACTTACAATAGGAAGTGATGTAGCAGTGCCATAGTGAGATCTCTGGCCGCACAATGTATTTCACCATTCAGCCCTAGCATAAAAAAGTCTTGCCTCCTTTTTTGAATTGAAAAAGTCTCCTGAACACCATTCAAAGTTAAATGTGACTCTCATGGAATAAAAGATTGGAGATGTATTCCCTACAGACTAGTGTTACAGGTTTCAAAGATGACTTATCATGTCCCTATGTCAGTGGAGCTTTGCAGCTGCAATTCAGCAGACTGTAACGCAGCCTTTTGTTTATACTCCTCCATTCCCAATCTAATTAGATTCTGCTTCTGGCACTTGGAATGTGCCAATTGGGCGGTCCCCACAGCTCAATGTCAATCAAATCTGACATCACCCATTGGCAATAAGCTGTGCAGTCTGTCCCCTTGACACATTCCAAGTACTTGGCTTCGGACTGCTTTTTTCTTGTGTTGACTCTGTATGGTATGATGCAGCATATCACTCTACATTTGCTGTAACTGAGCCTCTAAATTGTACAAACTCATAGGCTACCGAAGTTGGCATCCTATAGATGGTCCCATACATGTTCTACTGGCAATGAATCTGGTGACCGGGCAGCCACAGAAGTGTGAGAATGTTGTGGGGACATTCCTGTGACCCCCCTGTGTGTGCAGCCAAGCGTTATTCAGCTGCCTCTTGGAAGCCGCCATGAGAAGAACACATGTGGCTGCAGGATGTCCTGAACATATTACGGAGCGGTCATTGTCTCTCGTACCACTACTAGGTAGGACGAACTGTCATATGCGATGGGCCCCCAGACCATCACACTAGCAGTGGGGCAGTGTGCCTGCCGCTCCCCAGCAAAGGCAGGATTGAGGAGCTCACGCCGAGGTCTCCAGACATTAACATGGCCGTCGTCAGTGCCCAGACTTAACTGTAAGGCCGGCTGCACACGGCTGTGACGGGCTCCGCCGCGAAATTCCGCGGCGGAGCCCATCACGGCGCCCCCCAGGAGACCCCATACTTACCTGCGGATCCGGCGTCCTCTCTCCCGCATGACGCTTCCCCGCCCACCTCCGCCGCGTCATGTGACACGCCCACCGCGTCACATGACGCGGCGTCAGTGGGCGGGGAAGCATTTTCACGCTATCTTCCGCTGTGCTACAGCGGAAGATAGCGTGAACGGACGGCTTCCATTGACTGCAATGCAAGCCGTCCGCGCGTACACCCGCAGCAAATAGAGCATGCTGCGGGTGAGGACGGGTGAATTCATGGTGCGGAATTCCGCACCATGAGCACTGAGCTATTAGGTTCAATAGAACCTAATAGCGGCGGGCAACACAGCAGATTTCTGCCGCGAATTACGCGGCGGAAATACATTCATGGGAAGGAGGCCTAACAGTCCAGTTTCATCGTTAATGATAAAACTGCAAATGGAGGCAACGGTGGGTGTCAAAGGCCATACACGTAATGGGCACTGCCAAGTGCTTGGAAAAAGTACCGACACAGGGGTGTAACAATGGCACAACCCGTCTCTGGTTGGTGGACAATGAAACAGTTGGAGCTGCTCATGCTTGTCAGATGATCAGACAATCCTCTCAACTGGTGGGCTGTTGAGGGCGTCCTGAGCCCAGTTATCTTGTGTGCCCTCATGCATCCACTGTTCACAACACCTAATAGTCTGGTCAGAACATCCCAGGTGGCGGGTAATTAGTTGACACAACCATCCAGCTTCTCACATCCTAATAATGCGTCCCCTCTCAGACTCTGGTAACGGGGTGAAATGTAACTGCAGCCCGAGTTCTGCAGAAAAAATGACAACTTCTTCTAGAGGCGCAATTTTTATTTATTTTTGACAAAGAGTGTATGAACAAAAGAGAAGCTGCAAAAGAGTGCAGCAAGCCCCACTGACATGTGGCCCCGCTGACATGTGGCCCCGCTAACAGGTCCTCTACAATAATTACAAATAACTTACCAATATCAAGTGATTTTCCTTGCTTTGGATCAGCCTGCAACTTGTTGTAGTGAATAGTCACTTCTCCCTAAGCAGGAAAGCAATAATCTTAGTTTAAAGATGCAATAATAATAATAAGCATTATTAAGGCCTCATGTCCACGGGGAAAATCAAATCTGCTCCGGATTTGTAACGCGGATTTGGGCCGCGGATGCAGTGCGGATGAGCTTAAAATAGTATTTTATTGCATGCGGATGACACGCGGATGCGTTTTTTTTCACGCGTGTATGCACGCGGATGGCATTTTTGCATCTGCGCGTGAAAAAAAATGCAAGGCCACTGAAAAAGAAGCCAAACTTGTAATCCGCATGCAGATTTCACGCACCCAAATAAATGGCATTTAACACCCGCAGCGGATTTCCCGCACCCCATAGAGATCAATGGGGCCATCCGGAGCGTGATCCGCACCTAAATGGAGCATGTCCATTTTTTTTCATGCTCCATGATTTTTCTAATTCACATTTATTGACCATCCGCGGGTATTTAGCTACCCGCGGGTGGTCAATGCATTCCTATGGGGCGCGGATCCGCGCGCGGGTGATCCGCTGCGGATTTTAATTATTATTTTCCCCGTGGACATGAGGCCTAAGAGAACAAAGGCTTTATTTACTATTACTGGGATAGTTCTATCCGTTCATTTCAGCGGAGTCAGGTTTAGATATCATGGGATTCTGACTGCTCTGAGATTCCCCACTACTCTAGACTGCACAAAATGTGGAACCAGTTCTACACAGAATCTGAATGCTAAGAATGGACCAGTGCCCTCACATCCGACCAGTGGGGGGGGGGGGGGGGGGGGAACAAATCAAGGCACCCATATCACAATCATGTTACTGCACCAATTTGCTGGTCCATAAAACACAATAGAAGGGCTCATGTACACAGGCGGGTTTGAATTCCAGGATTCGCGTGGTGTACCCGCGTGGATGATCCAGAGTTTAAGACGCCTATAGACAACCATGGGCGCCTGCAGCTTAATAAAAGCATGCGAGTTTGTTTTCCGAACCTTCCGCATGCTGCGTTTTGCTGCGGGTCCCACAGAGACGGCTTCCATTGAAGTCAATACAAGCTGTCCGATCTGCAGCACACCTGGAACTGTCACTCCGGGTGTGCTGTGGGTCCCTCAGGAAAGCAGGAGATTTTTCTAAAAAGAAAATCTGGAGGGGCATGCCAGCTGGCGGGCTTGCCCACATGGCGGCACGCTCGCCCACATGCCCGGAGGAGACGCCGGACGACCCGCATGGGTGTGGAATGTCCTCATGCCACGGGCAGGGTGGGATTCCGCAACGGGGCTCTCGCCTGTGGACATAAGGGTGAAAACTCTACAACTACTTTTCTTAAATTCACCTTAGGCAAATCTTAAACCTCAATGAATAATAATGGGTACCAAATGAGTTAAATTCCCTCAGGAGCTTAAAAACCTTACTTCACACACAATATTTTATCACTCATGTAATAAGATTTCCCTGTGTATTATGCAGCTCAGAGAAGGAAAAGGATACAGATGCTTATGAAGCGTGATTAAAAGACAATGAATACATACGGACTCAAGCCACTTTCACGTAGCAATATTTTGCATCAGTATATATATGCAAGCCAAAACCAGGAGTGGGTACAAAACAGAAGAGGTGCAACCTTTACCATTATATTTCATATTACGTGGCTTGCCAATATATAGTGCTAGATGATATACCTGGCTTCACCTGAGTTAATTCGGTACAGGTGTTTACCTGTTCGCATGGAACATTTCGAGAAGTTGTGGTTACTTCAGAGGAACCGAGAAATAAAATATCTATACACGGAGCATTAGATTCTTCTCAGACTGCATGTATCGATGTCCCTCTGCAGAATGTGCCACCCCTCCCATTCTCCTCCCTTTTTACCCTTGAAGGTAATGTCCCTCATCACTGGGCCAGCAGACACTGAAGTTGTGTGTGATCCCTACACCTCACCAGTTTCCTCCTCTTTCCATGTAGGTAGCTCCCCAGAGGAGCTATCCCTCATTTCCAGCAGTTTGCTCTGCCGTGTACAACATCTTCCACATTCCTACTATTATCTCTAACACTGTGCTCATTTTTGCAGATGGAAAGGAAAGCAGAAAAAGCAGGCGATTAAAAGGCAAAGAACTGACCTAGATAGATAATGTAAATGGAAGGGGTGAGCTGTGATATCTAGTCTGAAGCAGCAGCACAGTGAGCCATGAAAGGGAGTTGCAGACTCTGCAGCTACAAAATAGTAGGGAAATTGTAATGGTGACTATTTAAGGTCCTTTTAGATGTGTTGATCCTCGTTTATTGAGTGGTGTTACCGCTAGTTCACTCTTGTGCAGCCTGTCAAGACACATCGTTGGCTTGTTCAAAGCAGCATCGTTTACCCTTTCACATTCGCTGTATAGGGAAATGTGAAAGACTGAACGAGCGCTATTTAAACTGAATGATAAGTGAACGAACCAACGAGGGCTTTTACGTCAGCATAAAATGGACGACGAGAAAAAAGCAAATGATTCTCGTTCGTCAGTTAGTCGTTGGCTCGCGTTTAGACTGAACGATTTATAGATTCTGCTTCATACAAACGTGTTCTGCGTGACAGTCTGGTTCTATTGCACTAATATGATCCTGTTATGCAGAATGTATGTTACACCAAGCATACAATAATTACTACCAGCACCAATTTTAGTTAGTTCTATGCTGATCCTATCTGCTTTTGTGCCTTTAATAAAAAACAAAAAAATTCTGTACTTGAATGATTTACATTCACGTATAGAGGCTTCGGCTGAAGTTAAGGAAGGGACATGTAACCTAAAATAGGGTTTTCCTTTTCTGGCTCCATAGCGACATCATACAAATATTTGGTATTATTATGGATGGGAGAATCAGAGGATTAATTTTTGCGGCACATAATATTAATTTAACTAATTTAAACCATAGCGTGAGAAAAATTAAAATTTTTTTTTCCCTATTTCTGACCATTTCTCCTAAAAGACCTAGAAAATAAATAAATATCCACTCCAAGCCTCACGTGTCCCTAAAAAGAAAAATGCAGAAAAACATTTTAGGATAGTCAAAAAATGAGATGACTTTTACAAAGTAGCATTCCAAAAAGTGAACTTTTGCTCTGACCACAAAGGCCCATAACACCCCTGGTCATGAAAGGGTTAAACGTTCCAGATGAAAACTCTACCAATCTGCAATATTTTTGGAATGGATTGGTTCTTTTATACTCGACTTCTACATTTAACTTGTAGATCTCCTAGCAAAGTGCTATGTTTCCTTCAAATGTTTAAGTTCTATACATTTGGAGAAACATTTCATATAACCATCTCACCTTAACGGTTTGAATCATTTTGGCCACCTCCACTTTTGTTTTACCCTTTACAGATTTTCCATTCACACCGGTAATTTCATCTCCTGCTGCAATGGTTCCATCGAGTGCGGCAGGGGTGTTGTCAAATACCTGGAGGAAGGAGAAACCATTAATTATTAGATACAGAATAACAATTTAAAAAAAAATAAGCACCTGTAATAATAGTCTGGTTTTTTATAAAAAAAAAATCTACGGTCTGTGTCTATAAACACTTGTCTGCATTGAAAGAATTAGATGTCAGAGTAGGACTACAGGGTCAGACTACAAAAGGCTGTGTGTAGTCTGATCAACACTATTGGTGGGATTCAACCTATTCGATAGAATATCACTACCTAAAATTAGGAGTAATCTAAATTATAAAAGGAATTCATCAAAAATATGTACAAACATTACAAAAAGTATTAGTGTTTGTACCTATTTTAGATTAATGCACCCTTAAATACACAGGGTTTGAAAAAAACACCACTCTACAATACTTCACACGCAAGACCTGTAATATGCATGGCAAATGATACGTAAATTATAACACTGTCTCGACCCACAATATGTTGGCCACAAACAATGTTGGGACTCCCGAACATTGGTCAGGGCATTTAGATGCCGCTGTCAGAATTGCAGGCAGCATTTAAAAGGTTAACAGCTCCAATAAGCATGGCTTATTGGAGCTGTTGTGGGGGGTGTCGGCTTAAGAAACAGCCGGCACCCGCATTGTATGGAGTGGGGTTGACCAGCGGTCCCCTTCCATACATACCCCGAACATGCAAGACGTAACTTTACATCCTATATCGTTAGGGGTTAAAGGGAAAAAAATTCCTTCCCAACTCCAATCTGGCAATCAGAATAATCCCCAGATAACGACCCTTCTGAAATTATCAGTGATATAACATGTAATATTGTATCGCTCAAGAAAGACGTCCAAGCCCCTCTTGTACTCCCATCGAAATCATCATTACCACATCCTCAGGCAGAGAGTTCCATAGTCTCACTGCTTTTACAATAAAGAACACCCTTCTATGTTGGTGTAGAAACACACTTTCCTCTAGACGAAAAGGGTGCCCCCTTGTTACAGTCAAAGTCCTGGGTATAAATAGATGATGGGAGAGACCTCTGTACTGACCATGATATAAACATACATAGTTATTAGAGCGCACTCTTGTTATAGTCCTGGGTATAATAGATGATGGGAGAGATCTATGTACTGACCATGATATATACATACATAGTTATTAGAGCGCCCCCTTGTTACAGTCCTGGGTACAAATATTGGGACTATTTACTCTAGAAAAAAGAAGGTTAAGAGGCGACCAAATAACCATGTATAAGTACATGAGGGGACAACACATGGATCTCTCCCGCGATCTGTTTACACCCAGGACCACGACGGTAACAAGAGGACATCCGCTACGATTAGAGGAAAGTAGGTTTCATCACCAACACAGAAAGGGGTTCTTTACTGTAAGAGCAGTTAGACTGTGGAACTCTCTACCGGAGGAAGTGGTGATGGCAAAATCCATAGAGGAGTTTAAAAGAGGACTTGATGTCTTTCTGGAGAAGAAGGATATTACAGGATATAAATATTAGGTTAAGTGTCAATCCTGGTATACAGGCAGGTAGGAACTATTAGGGGTTGATCCAGGGAACAGTCTGATTGCCATTAGGGAGTCGGGAAGGAATTTTTCCCCCAAAAGGGCTAATTGGCTTCTGGCCTTGGGGTTTTTTGCCTTCCTCTGGATCAACACAGTAGGATAGACAGGCTGGACTAGATGGACAATGTCTTCATTCGGCCTTACATACTATGTTACTATGTTACTATGATGGGAGAGATCTCTGTACTGAACCCAGATATATTTATACATAGTTATTAGAGCGCCCCCTTGTTACTGTCACAGTCATGGTTATAGTCAGTGTTTAGTAGTAGTCCATTTTTGACAAAAGCATTCATGTGGCTTCGGTCAGGTGACTGTTGTGAAGCATTCCCTGGTGTCCCATGTGTTGATAGGAGAGACAGTAGCACTTTACAAGTAATTAGGACCTGTGTTATTACATCCACATGCAGAGCAGAAATAGGATGAGGATATGCACTGTCTAATGTATTGAAAACTATGATATTAAACATTTCTTGAATATGCTGACTAGGATTAAACCTAATTAGGATTGGAAGTCTCCCATTATAAATTTCTCATCATCTGCTATGATCAGTGTGCTATGTGATACCTGAAAAAAGGGGCTTACACCCTGAAAGGCATTTTAAAGTTTTATGGAGACTTTCTAAATGAATCAACGTTTTTGCTGATAGAGAATTGTGCCCGTGTGTGAACTGCTATTACACATTCTACTTCTTCAAAACAGAACAGAAAAGGATGGCAAGCAAAATGATAGCGTGAAAGAGGCCTACAAAAGGTATTGGTTGCAGGATTAACCCAATAGACAAGCATGCCAAGACGGCAAATCAGTATAACAAGCAATATCCGAGGAGAGCCCTAACACAATTAGTATACCTTGAAAACAAGAACTTGGGGTGGAATAATGAAGCAGGTAGGTTGTTGGCGCCCCTAACCAAACCATGTAAGAAAGCTACCTAAAGTCAGGAAACTAAAGACTCCTTTGAGAAGAGTGATCACTGACCATTTATGAGAGACTAAGGGCCCTTATACAAGGAACTATCATCGTTCAAAAAAATCGTTGGCTCGTGTGAAATTGAACGATCATCACTCAATGTAAACACAGGCAACGATTGAACGGCGAACAAAAATGTGTTTGCTTCTCGTTTGTCGCTCATTTTATGCAGGTTTAAAAATAGTCGTTCATATTCACTGCTGCAATGAATGTAAACGACTCATCTTTCCTTATAAATGGACTGCGTGTCATTGTTCGGTCATGAGAATGATAAATTGCTCCATGTAAAGAGAGTCTTAGGCTGGGTTCTCACGGGGCGGATTCTCGGCGGAAATCTCGCGGTTTGGCCGCAGCGAAAAACCGCGAGATTTCCGCCGGGAGAACCGCTGCTTTAAAACCCGTGGCGGTTTTGAAGCGGCCCGGCCGGCGCTCCCATAGAGAAGAGCACGGCCGTAGCGGGGGGAAGAAATGGACATGCAGCGGCGGCTTCTGCTGGCTTAGCCGCAGCGGATTTGCCGTCCTGTGTGGACGAGATTTCTGAGAAATCTCGTCCCCATGGCTGGCTAATCCCGGGATTAGCGGCCGCATGCGGATTTGCCACAGCAAAATTCCGCACGGAATTTCCGCAGCAAATCCGCCCCGTGTGAACCCAGCCTTACTCTCTAAGTAGCAGAAAACTCTTGATACAGATTTGTGATGCCCAACCGTGACATTCCAAGGTGCGGGGAACCTTGTTTAGTTGAGGCTATGAATTTCTGCACCTGTTTTACGAAGTTATAAAACAAATGCCATCAACTCTGGTAGCAACAGTCAAGGAACAATTGGGATTTACCTGTACAATGTAAAGGCAAGGACAGTGCTGGGCTCCTCCACCAATGCTGATTCCAATGACATTTTGGGAGTCTTTCTTTAAGGTTACTGTGCCTGGGACTGTTGGGATCCCCCTAGAACACAGAATGGGAATTAATGTTGCAGATATGAATACAACAGACAGTGCAGATAATTTACAGTATATTATGTATCTTATTAGAGGCATGCTCATGTTGGGTTTCCAGGTGCCACTGTGTGTGTTGTATACGTGTGTGCTTGCTGTGTAGGTCTGTTCCCGACTGCAGACGTGTTACTGCCCATATACCTGTCCTGGCTGTCTGTATGGCAGGATCCCTGCCTTCTCAGCTCCTGCCAGCCTACTGTAGACCAGTTTGTAGAGCAGAGCCTGAGGAGGGGAGTTAACTGCTGGACATCAGGTACCTGACTCCATGTCTATTAACCACTTAGGATGGTCCAATTAACCTTTTCACTACCAACTGCCACATCACTATCAACTTCACAGGATCCTATGGCTCCAGGATTGGGGGATGTGGCTTATCTGGTCTCAAGCAACTTGTCCAGGTCTGGTAAGGGGGTTTTATAAACTTGAAATTTAGGGTGACTGCTCCTAGTCTGGTTGGGAGTGGATTAATTGCAGGGGTGAAACACTGCTCATCTGTTGATTCCCTTGCTGGTATTGGTGTACATTACTGCGGTGATCATGTGTCCGTAGTCACACACTGAAACAACACATCAGCCCTGAAGCAGCATTTGAAATGTTCAGTGGTTTTCTCATCTATGGGATAGCGGTATATAGTGCACAGATCCTATATACCCCAAATTTACTACACAATCCGATAAGTGATAACCACATCTGTAGACCTCACTGATATATAGAGTGGTGTAATAGAGCGGTCTCAGAAGAACAAAGATGGGGGATTTATAAAGGTGCCTGCATCCGTGTTCTGGGGTGAAAGTCACAGATTACATTGTATAATTTTATACCATGCTTGCCTCTTTTGCCTTGAGATAACAGTACAAAAAGCTGGCAGTGCATATCATACAGATGCTAATGTAAAATGCTTCCATCCCATTTAGATGTGCAGGTCAGAGTGGGGCGGGAGTCATACCTTTCAAGATGCCGTATTCAAGACCCTAACAATTGTGACCCAGGAAGAATATTTCTAGAAGAAAGGGCGCTGTATTGTACCAGGGAAGCATCTCCCTGGTGAAGTCCCCTCCACTGGTAAAAAAGTAAGCTGACCGCTTATCTAGTGATAGCGGTTACAGTTTTTTGACATCCACATGCTCCCGCTCACTGCATTCGGTACGTCAGAACTGGAGTTCAGGTGACCCGCAGGAGGTTCGGGTGTTATGTCAATCTCCCATATGGCACCTGTGTGAAAGCATCCTTAGTTAATGCATGCTAGGTTTAGGGATTTACAATTATTTATTTGGTGGATGGAAAATGATATATATATAAGACGAAAGCCCTCACTGACTCACTGACTGACTGACTGACTCACCAAAAGTTCTCCAACTTCCCGATGTCGTAGAAACATGAAATTTGTCACAAGCATAGATTATCTCCAAAACAGGAAAAGTAATTGGGTCCCAACTCGATTATTCAATTATAGCGCAAAAGAATTGGCGTCGAAATTTTACGTACATAATCTAAATCTCTCACTTCCCAAGGTCATAGAAACTTAAAATTTGGCACGAGCATTGAAAATGTCATAAATAAGAAAAGTTAATAGGTCCCAACTCGATTATTCAATTCTAAGCGCAAAAGAATTAGCGTCCAAATTTTAGGTACAGAATCTAATTCTCTCACTTCCCGGTGTCATAGAAACTTGAAATTTGGCAGGAGCATTGATTAGGTCATAAATGGGAAAAGCCAATGGGTCTCAACTCGATTATTCAATTTTATGCGCAAAAGAATTAGCGTCCAAATTTTAGGTACGGAATGTAATTTTCTCAGTTTCCGGTGTCATAGAAACGTGAAATTTGTCACGAGCATTGATTATGTCATAAATAGGAAAAGCTAACGGGTCTCAACTCGATTATTCAATTTTATGCGCAAAAGAATTAGCGTCCAAATTTTACGTACGAAAAGTAATTTTCTCACTTTCCGGTGTCATAGAAACGTGAAATTTGGCACGAGAGTTGATTATGTCATAAATAGGAAAAGTTAATGGGTCCCAACTCAATTATTCAATTCTATGCGCAAAAAAATTTG
The DNA here is from genome assembly GCF_035609145.1 of Eleutherodactylus coqui. Lineage (NCBI taxonomy): Eukaryota > Metazoa > Chordata > Amphibia > Anura > Eleutherodactylidae > Eleutherodactylus > Eleutherodactylus coqui. Next base: position 141,990,733 of record NC_089839.1, on the reverse strand, counting down.
CGTCCAAATTTTACGTACGGAATGTAATTTTCTCACTTTCCGGTGTCATAGAAACGTGAAATTTGGCACGAGAGTTGATTATGTCATAAATAGGAAAAGTTAATGGGTCCCAACTCAATTATTCAATTCTATGCGCAAAAAAATTTGCGTCCAAATTTTACGTACGGAATGTAATTTTCTCACTTTCCGGTGTCATAGAAACGTGAAATTTGGCATGAGCATTGATTGTCATAAATAGGAAAAGTTAATGGGTCCCAACTCGATTAATTAATTCTAGCGCAAAAGAATTGGCGGTGAAATTTTACATACATAATCTAAGTCTCTCACTTCCCAATGTCATAGAAACATGAAATTTGCCGTAACCATGGAATATGTCATAAATAGGAAAAGTTTATGGGTCCCAACTCGATTATTTAATTCTAGCGCAAAAGAACTAGCGTCCAAATTTTACGTACGGAATCTAATTCTCTCACTTCTTGGTGTCATAGAAACATGAAATTTGGAACGGGCATTGATTATGTCATAAATAGGAAAAGTTAATGGGTCCCAACTCGATTATTCAATTCTAAGCGCAAAAAAATTAGCGTCCACATTTTACGTACGAAATCTAATTCTCTCACTTCCCGATGTCATAGAAACTTGAAATTTGGCACGAGCATTGATTATGTCATAAATAGGAAAAGTTAATGGGTCCCAACTCGATTATTCAATTCTAAGCGCAAAAGAATTAGCGTCCAAATTTTACGTATGGAATCTAATTCTCTCACTTCCTGATGTAATTTTATATAAAGGAAACATCACATGGTTACCTCCCCATGGGGTTTCCTGGGTAACGCAGAGAACTATGCAAAACGGTGAACATTTGTTTTTCCCAGTATCTCTAAAGTAACCACGACTTCATAAGATTTTCCGTGCGAACACCAGATAAACACCAGTACCGAATTAACTTGGGCGAAGCTGGGTATATCAGCTAGTACCTATATAAACCCCAATTTAATTTGCATATAAAAATCGGTGCATTCCTATGGTGGTGGATCAGTGTACTTTGCGTGAATGAATAGACATTGTCCGGACTGCAGTTGCAGTGTTTGTTTTACAAGCAGGATCAAAAGATTCTTAAAGTTGTAAATATATTATATAAATAATGGCCCAATATTTCCCCCATGGTGATGTCCTGACAGAATTTGGCGACACTTTCAAATGTAAAGTTTATGCTTCTCTCTGTTACATTAAATTGTGATCTAACATATCACTAGAGTGTATCATGTTCCCTGATCAAAAGGTAGAATAGTTTGCACAAGGAGTGCAATGTGTTCCCTCTTCCATAAGTTTAGTTGTAGAGATAAGGAAAATGCTGGCTGTCCTCAGTTAACCCTGACAGACAGATCCTGGACAAAAGAATGTAACATGTTGTGAGATTGATCTGCACTGGATAGATATACAATGAAACCTTCAACACAGTCTCATGCTAGTAGAAGGGGCCTTTTTAGTCTATTGGCTGACTGCATGCTAATTGGCAGATGGAGTCTGGGACTCCACTAAGGATTAAGACTTCTGGGAAGTGCCCCTTAGATAGTTAGTCATTCTGGGAATGACAATTGCAGCAGGACATATATTATTTAGGGAATGATATTTGTGGTGACAGCAGGACAGAGATGACCCATTGTAGGTCATGCTCCATTATCTTACCAATCATGGACACTATTGGAGCGCCAAAGACGCCAAAAACTGGTTATCTTGATGTAGAAAAATGAAGGGATTTGAATTTGTCTGAGAAAAGGAGTCAGTGGGTCATCTTCAGTGGGTATCGCCACGGCCCAACTCTGTCTTTCACTGACTGCTTTCCACAACGTGATGATGCAGCAGAGCTGAACATGTACTATAGCCATATTGAGCTAAATGTGGTGTGGAGAGACCAGAGAATTAACTGCTTTGCATATAACTACCTGCTTGGAAAGATGTAAGATCATAATCAGAGCATGTAGAAGTTAGAAAAGAGAAACAGTGACATTTCCATTGCATTTCGGAGGGGCTGTAGCCTGTGTGAGTTGGTAATGACTGTTATTGCTGCACAAGAGAATTAGGCATAAACAATGTGGATTTATATGTGTGAGTGTGTGAAGATATCTGTGTATTATCAGTATGTTATATGGTATTAGTGTATCTTGACGCCACCAGCAATAGCTGGTGGAGCCAAGATTGACGGGGGGGGGGGGGGGGGGGTGCAGCTTCTTGGGTACAAGCCTCTTGAAGGGCACTAAACAAAGCGAGAAAAGGCATAGAGCATCTGCCGGGGATGCAGCCACAGCTGCAAGTAGCTTCCCTTAGGCCGCCTGCACACGGGCGGAATTTCCCGCGGGATTTCCACCACTGAAAGCCTGCATAGGAGTGCATTACAATACGAACTCCTATGCAGACGGCCGCGGTTTGGCCGTGCGAAATGTCGCGCAGCAAACAAACCGCGGCATGTCCTATTTCTGTGCGGGGCTCGCAGAGCCTCGCACAGAAACGTCACTCACCCGGCCGCCGGCTCCAGTGTGCGCATGTGCCGGCTGCCCGTCAGCCGGCACATGAAAGGGCCGGTGCCGCCGGGCGCGGGTGAGAATTCTCGCCGCCGGATCCGACCCGCCCGTCTGCAGGCGGCCTTACTCCTAATTGTTTATGGTCAATCCCCTGTAACACTGGGCTTTTTCACACATTGTTTATCTGCATTAACACAGACCAGCCTAGCAGAGAAGTGTATCTCCATTTGAGTGAAATGTGTGTAATATATTATCAACATTTCTTACATATATTCTTGATGCGTGCACAAGACAAGTGCATATTACGTATTGCTTGTTTGGATACTAGTGAATTGTGATGCTACAACAGTGGTGAGAAGATTGTGTACCTGACAAGCCTGCGAAGTATGTTACAAATAGAATCAAATGAACAACAAGAGTTTTCTTAACCCCTTAGTGACCAAGCCTGTTTGCGCCTTAATGACCAGGCCAAATTTTGCAAATCTGACACGTGTCAATTTAGCATGGAAAAACACCAGAAAGGTTTTGCATATCCAAGCGATTCTGCGGGCACCGACAGCATGGAGCTGTCACGTCCAGAGCCCGAGGGGCTTTATTCTCTGTAGGACGCATGTTTTTACGTCCTCAGAGAATAAAGCCCACTTCGGGAGGACGTAAAAACACTATGGGCTGGTCGTTAAGGAGTTAAAGGGTATTACATTATCAAAATGAGATTTTTTTCGTGACCCAATCAACTTATAAGGGGCAGACATACTTACAGCAATATAAGCAACAATGGTATTAAGGTGACTAACACCCCCCCTCCCCAGACTAACCAACAGTTAACTACCAATTATGTTGTGCTTATTGTTACAGATTCTCAGGAAAATGTATCTCTTTACGTGTAACAAGTTCTTCAACGGTATCAGAGATTCTGCGGACCAAAAACTCACGTGGATATTTATGTCAGGCAATACCCTTAACCCCTTGAGTGGCACGCCCGGAAATTTTCCGGGACAAGCTCCACTGCTCATAGCGACATAACCCGGAAGATTTCCGGGCTATGTATCACTATGGGAGCTGCAGAGCACAATGCCACAAGCTGTGACATTGTGCTCTGCCTGCACAGACCCACAGAGAACAAAGCAAGGGCTTTGAAAAACCAGCAGAAGATATTGCCGATCTGCCGGCAATCTCCTGCTTTGTTTACAGGTTGCCATAGAGACCATTGGCTTGTCAGAAGCAAGCCGATGGTCTCTGTGGCAGGGAGAGCTAGTGCTTGGCTGTCAGAGGACAGCTAGGTACCAGCTCTTACAGCAGAGATCAGAGAAAACCTCCAATCTCTGTTGTGTTAACCCTTTACATGCGGCAGTCTATGTGACTGCAGCATGTAAAGGGCTGTCACCATCGGACCCCCGGAATGTGATCAGGGGTCCTGATGGGTCCCTGTGGAAATCCCCTAAAGGGACAAAAAAAAGTGAAAAAATTTTAAAAAAAATTATAAAAACACTTGTCTCCCTTTACTTTGTAAAAAATCAAAAATAAAATCACACATGTGCTATCCGTGCGTCGTAATGACCCAGAGAAGGAAGTTAATACACTTTTTTTAACCCCTTAATGACATGGCCCCTTTTTTTCTTTTTTCCCCCATTTCTTTTTTTCCTCCCCCCTGTTTAAAAAATCACAACTTGTCCCGCAAAAAACAAGCCCTTATATGGCTGTGTCAATGGAAAAATGAAAAAATTATGGCTCTTGAGACACAACTGCAAAATTAGTTGAAATTCAATGATTAGACCATTTTAAAAAACCTGCCCTGGTGGGCACGACAGGCTGGTAGGAAACCCGCCACTCAAGGGGTTAAGCCAGTATTGAAGTAGGTCTAGGCTTACCTTTGAAAAGGGTTCATACAGTAATGTTATTTCTCTTACAATTCTTCATTGTTTCCTGTCAAGAAAAAGGTCGCCAAAAGCACCACAAACCTTTCTCTTGGTTCACTATTTATGATATTTCTGTACATGTGTGTGTGTGTATATATAGTGTGTGTATATAATATTATAAAATGTGATTATTACCAGCAAAAGAAACCACGTAAATACATTATGTTATAGCGAGATGTCCAAGATGGCCAATATGATATTATATACATATATAATTAGACATATCTGATTGATAGGGCTATGATACCCTTTGAGTATCACCTAAATCAAGTGATTACTTTAACAAAAGGTAATTTCTGTATTTTACAAGTTCTTATTTTCATCATAGGGCGGCTTCAGACAACCGTATATCGGTCAGGTTTTCACGCTCGACCGATATAAGGTGTCCCTCTCTGCAGGGGGAGAAGGCTGAGCTCCCCCCTCCTCCCCTCGCCACTATTTGTAATGGGAGGGGATGGGGCGGAGCTAAATTCCGAGACTTATCTCCACCCCGTCCCGCCCCTCCAATTGCAAATAGTGGCGAGGAGCAGAGAGGGGGCGGGAGCTCAGAGCACTGCTCCTGGCTCTTCCAGCCTCCTCCCCCTGCAGAGAGGGACACCGTATATTGGCCGGGCGTGAAAACCCAGCCGATATACGGTCGTCTGAATAAGCCCTAAAACAGGATCTTTGGCCCTTCCAGTTCTTGTGATTTTATGAAGACAGTGCTTATCACATATAGGCTTAGGTGGTGTGTACTCAGCATTTTAACAATGTTCCGGGTATCTACTGTGAGAAAATATATGGGTACATGAGTTTAGTACGATATTTTTATTTTGAAATTTAATTTTTATTTGTAAAAATTATTTTATTTGTCAAAAGTATGAAAATTTTCATGGGATACCCAGAGGTGCAAAATGTTTACAAAAACCTAGCAGCAAAAGGGTTAAATTATGGACTTCAATGACAACTTAATTAGCTAATACATTTTGTGAAGAGCCCTTTACATACACACTCACGTTTGCTGTAGGTCAGCAGTAAAGCATGAAACTATGTTCTATCGCATTTTCTGTAGTGGTGTTTTTTCTCCCTTTTGCTGGGCATATTTTGGGACTGTGTGCTGTCTGTGTAGATCCACAGCACACGGCTCCATTGTAGCTTATGGGGTAACACACATTTTCTGACACGGACTGACAGTCTGCATGTAAAAGCTCATTGCATGTCCTATTCCTGTCCGTTTTACAGATGAGAAATAGGACATAACAATGTATGTCAATGTGCTGTGCCTGTGTATATTTCGGGCAACACGCAGACTGGTATCGGTGTGCTGTCTGATGCAAGTTGCGCCCAAGTCTCTTGGATGTAACTTGCAGTTATGGTTAGTGTTGTACCTAGCCTTAAAGAGGGTTTTAAAAGAGGTTAACTAGCTATCAGTTGTAACCAGCCAGATTGTTTATTTTACAATATCTATTACAAAGTGGGTGCAAATGTCCACCATGTAAGCTAATTTCAGCTCTCTGTCCTTATTAACCCTTTCCAATACAATTTGTATCCTGGTTTTCCTAGGGGGCTTACTCTTTTTCTGCTGTTATACAATGGCGCTATATGCTGGCTAAAGCCAGTATTGCATGAGGTGACACGTTGAATAGCCTCTGACAGCAGAGAGGCTGGCAATATACAGCAAGGAACCCCGACGCACGTCTTCCAACATCCGATCTGTACAGCCTTAAATCATAATGTCTTCGGAAGTCAGACAATGGATTGGAAAGGGTTAAAGGGGCTCCCAGTTGCTCAGATTTCCTTTGTAAGCATTACTTACAGCTTGTCTTCATCGAGGTCATAATCGTATTCCGAAAACATTTCAACCAATGCGATGGTCTGCTTTACTGTAGAAAGAGAACATACATGAACTGACAAGTTATTGGTCCACATCAACAGCCATGTAAATCATATGCAGATGTGTCCCTCCTTAAAGGGGTTGTCCCGCGAAAGCAAGTGAAGTTAAACACTTCTGTATGGCCATATAAATGCACTTTGTAATATACATCGTGCATTAAATATTGGCCATACTGAAATTATACACTTACCCCCTCCGGTGTTGGCGTCCCCGTCTCCATGGCGCCGACCGAAGCCTTCTTCTTCCTCGATTAGACGCGCTTGCGCTGTCCGCTCTTCCCTCCCGTTGAATGGGGCCGCTCCGGCGTGCTCGCGCCGGAGAGCTGGTCTGCGCATGCGCAGAAGACATGTGCGGCGTGAGCACGCCGGAGCGGCCCCATTTAACGGGACAGAAGAGGCAGACTGCGCAAGCGCGTCTAATCGAGGGAGAAGAAGGCTTCGGTCGGCGCCATGGAGACGGGGACGCCAACACCGGGGGGGTAAGTATATAACTTCTGTATGGCCAATATTTAATGCACAATGTATATTACAAAGTGCATTTATATGGCCATACAGAAGTGTATAACCCCACTTGCTTTCACGGGACAACCCCTTTAACCCATTTAGGTCCAGCCACTGTATATATACGGCGGCTGGTCCTTGGCTTAGAGGACCACCGATAGTAAAAATACAGCTCTAAGTCTCTTGTCTCTGCAATCAGTCAGAGCCAGGAACAGGTTATCAGCTGTTAGTGACAGCTGATAACCCGGAGCAGAAGGCAGAAGGGGTTTTTAACCCTTCCTGCCTTCTGCTTCCCCGATATGAGCACTGTATGGGCAAAGTGAAAGTAAGAAGTACTTACACTACGGGAGCCTCGGGGGGTCATGTGACCTCCCAGGATTCCCTGCTATGCAGAGCTAGAGGGTCAGACTTAGACCCTGGCAGCTCTGCAGGTGACTAATGTCACCACAGGGGTTGCTTTCCCCTATAACTAGGGCTCCTATGGACGCCCTAGCTATAGTGGGAAAGTGTCAAATAAAGTAAAAAAAAAAAAAGTGAATGTCCCCCAGAGGTCTTATATGATGTCATGGGGGACATAGATAGTAAAAAACACAAACCACAAAGATAAGTAAAACAAAACAACAGAATAAAACAACAATACATACAAAATAAAGAGAATAACACAAAGCAGACGCCAACAAAAACCGTCACCGTATGCGCCCTGTAAGCCAAAACCATACATACTATATATCAAAACGTCCGAAATAAATAGAGGAACCCATTCCCATACTTTATTTTAGTGTAAATATAAAAATCATTTTTTTAAAAACTATAAATGTTAAAAAAAATCATTTTTTTAGCATTTTACCCCCAATAAAACTAAAAAACGGGAAAAAAAGTCAGTGAAAAATATATTTAAAAAATAGTCCTATATGTCACGGGAAAAAAACGCAGCAAAAATAATTTTGATAGCTAAAGGGAAAAAAATGGAGCAGTAAAACCGCCACATGGGTAAAATCCCTAAAAACTGTCTGGTCCTTAAGGTACAAAACAAGCTGGTCCTTAAGGGGTTAAGGTGCATTATCATTCCAAAGTGAAAGTGAACGATAGTGTAAATGCAGCCAACGACAAACGAGAATCGTTTGCTTCATGTTCTTCCTTCAGTTTCAGCCGGCATGAAAATAATCGCCGGCTCGCTCACTTCTCGTTGCGGTCAAACTCCGCTCTGTGTATACATAGGAATGTGAGCGCTGAACGAGAAGTCATCGATGATCTGCTGTCTAAGCAGGCTGCACAAGCGCTAACGACCTGGTGAGGGCGTCACTCATTCGCTCAGGAACATCTAGTGTGTACAAGGGCTATTAGCTTGGCTCGTCGATATCATGAGATGAGTCAGGGCGAGATGGCCAGTTAAAGAAAATAAACAACACAAATTTTCTTTTGTTTTTTTCACAATATTCCTGATGGAGAGTAAAACACAGGATTTAATATTTTTTTTCAAAGCTGGTTATCTTGTGCCTCTGATCTCAGGATATTTACAGCCAAAGCAAAGTATACTTTTACATGGGCCGACAGCTCAAAACCGTAAACATGCGACCTGACGGGGCGAGTGACTGTTATTTACTGCTTCGTTTTCAGCTCAGCTAAAAGTGGAGCGACTGTCAGCAGTGTAATCATCATCTGTGAACCACTACCTGCTTGTTGTGAATGGAGGCTGGAAGGGATCTGGAGCGCACTCCGCCTCCGTTACACGAGTGGTCATCATTCCTGTGTGACAGCACAGCAGCGAACGTCGCTGCGACAGCTGTCAGGCACTAAAGCGCCCAACACTCGTCCCCTGTAAGAGCACCCTAAGGATGGATACATCTGTACAAAGCAGGAATTCTTTATGCATTATTTAAGCTTTAGGTCGGCTTCACACTGGCATCTTTGTTTTGTCGGGATTTTTGAGGGAGGTGAAGGGGAGAGGGGGCTTGAAATAAAAGCCCTACCCCAAAAATAAACCTTAGCTGCATAAAAAAAACATATACAGCACTCAGCCAATCAGAGGCAGCGCTTCCTGGAGGCAGGGTTTTTTGAAAATCCTTACCAGGAAGCTCTGCAGGAGAACTTCAAGCAAGTGCCCGGGAGCTTTTGGAGACATGCGCCGGAGCCGGACAGGTGATGTATGTGTTTTTTTATGCAGCTAGGGCTTTGACAGTAGGATTTCCTACTTGAAAAGTTGCATTGCACCGCACGAAAACGCAGTTTTCGTGTGATGCAACAGAAAGGAAGGATCCATAGGAAAACATGGGATACAAAACATCAGAAGTCGTGGGCAACCAGCGATTTTTTTCATCTTGTAATGTCGCATGCTACAAAACATCGCTAATGTGAAGGAACCCATAGGAAAGCATGGGCTTCTCATACATGTGATTTGTCGCACTGTTGCATCACGGGAAAATTGCGAGATTTTGTCGCCCCTGTGAAACCGGCCTTAAACCCATTTTCCTAATAGCCAAAATGACACAAAAAAAAGACCACCACCACAACACCACAGTGCCATTTGGCTAACCGGAACAATACAAGAGTATAGCAGATTCAGAGTACGGGCCGCCACTGGCTGCAGGCCAACATTTCGCCAACTATAAAGAGTTCACTATATGCATAGGTAGAAGACTCTTTCCCCCCATTAGAAGTGCAAGATGGCCACCAGTGAGGACTTGTGGAGTCTGCCCTCAGGGATACACTGACTACTATCTATCCCTCACATACGGGACTAGTCTAGCAGCACCGGCCCGCATCACCCATGACTGGATATACTCTTAGTCAAACTTTACAAATCTAATACTGGAGCAGAGAATGTCTGCCGCAATCCAGTTGCAGAACGCTCTCCACCTTTCGTACACGGGACTGCCGGAGGATGGCAAATGCAATCCCTTACTACTCGCCACGTGTAGAGCATGGGACAGGCTGTGTTGCGACAATGGCACGTCTCATCGTGTATCCCCACACTTATCGTTTGTAAAAAATCCCAATTTCCAGGATGGTGACCCCCACGGGATCTTTCAGGTTTAGTACGCTCGTGGGATTGACTGCATAGACAAACTACTACATAAATAAGAAAAACGCATTCTATCCCATGAGGAATTTAGGCAGAAGTTCCCTGAACTGTCAGTTCCAATTTTCCTATTTACAGGCCAGACATTCTATCCAACAGATCCTGCCTCAGTCCCGGGAGCTTCACTGGACAATAACGGGTGGTACTTGGATCTCTAGACAGGTACACATACATGGACTAATATCTAGGCTATATAGATTCATTCGTAACACGCGGGAGATGAGCGACATCGACCCCGGAGTCAGAAAATGGTCTCTTGATGACCTAGAGCTGACCCCCACAATGATCGCGGCGTCGATGCTGTCGGCTCACAAGTACTTGCCCTCGGCTAGTTTCCTGGACATGAGGCTACAAACTGCCCACAGATATCTGACTCCTGTGAGGGGAATATACCCGACCTCAAACTGCTTCAAATATAAGGAGCCAAACGCCAATTTATTCCACAGTCTATGGACCAGCCCCCTGATACAGGCTTTCTGGTCCCAAGTCTAAAATTACAGTCACACACCTGGCAACTTTCTGCCCGCTGGAGCCCCTGTGGGCGATCTTCGGCAATTTGGACCCAAATGCATATTGTTGTTCAAAGGGGGCTCGCAAGCCCCTGCACTTCGTGGTGGCAGCTGCATTGAAGGCCATTCTGCAGATGTGGATACAGCCGACAGCCCCCTCCCTCAAACTGTATCCGGACAAGCTAGCTTTCTTGTTCCAAATGGATTGGGCTGAAACATCACTCTTCAAGGAAAAAATGGTGCGGTCATTCTTCACAACCCGGGGGAGCTTCACCCAGCTGCTGCCGCAGAGGATCGAGGAGATGCTCAAAAATGACCACACATGCTAGTTCCAGGATCAACTGGCACTGGGGGATCCATCCCTCTGAAGCAAATTAGCAAGGTGTTCTACATGAGGAGATATTGGAGCTCGTGGTGAGTCACTGAGATGATATCGCCATTTTATCTCATAATAGTGATGGGAATAATTGTTCTTGCTGACTATTCTGCTAATATGTCGGACCTCACACTAAGGCCTCATGCCCACGGCCGTGACGGACTCCGCCAGCGGCATATGGCAGCGGAGTCCGCCATGGCGCCCTCCAAAACACCCATGCTCACCACTCCGGATCCGCTGTACGCATCCCGCCTGGCGCACATGCACAGTACAGCGTGTGACGCGTCGACAGTGCCGGATGACGCTCCCGGCGGTGGGAGGGGAAGCATACTCAAGTGATACTTCCACTGTGCTACAGTGAAAATATAGCTTGACGGCCAGCTTCCGTTGACTACAATGGAAGCCGGCTGCGCGTATTCCTGTGGCAAATAGAGCATGCCGCATTTTCTTTTACGCTGCACAATTCCGCTGTGGAATTCTGCAGCGTGAACATTGAGCTATTAGGTTCAATAGAACCTAATAGCTGCTGGACCAACTCCGTGGATTTCCGCTGTGTAAAACGTGGCAGAAATCTGGCCATGGGCATTAGCCCTTATGGTGGTTTGTGTGAATTAATAGCAGCCGGGCAAATATTTAGGTCAGAGTTTGAAGTCTATCACAATGTAGATTTGAGTACTGGTGTATCTTGTCTTCACCGGAAGGTATGGGTGGAGACATACATCAGTGACAGGGAAAGCCCTGCTCACACCCTCACATGTGATTGGCTGCTTGAGGCCAGTGTATGGAGGTCGCTGTACCCTAGGCTGAGGAGGGCTTTCCTGCAGCTCTGGCATGGTGCCGCTGGAGAGAAGAATGGCAGTCGCCCTCTGTGCAGCAGAGCCTCCCAACGGGGACAAGAAGGGAAACACTGTGGAGGTTGGCAGTGGAGCGGGGACCCCAATGCGCTGGGAGCAGACATGCCAGGGCGCCGGAGACTGTGGCCGGGGAGTGTGCATCTGGCGGCCTCAGCAAACCATCCATCCATGGCAGGCCCCCGGGTAGCAGCTGAGCATAGACACCTCCCGGCTCGTGTAAGTTACCCCACCTCTCTTCCTTTTCCTGTTGGCGCTCCAGCGCTGGCACTTTTCCCACCTCAGTGCTCCTGTCATTCTGCATCACTTCACAGGGGCGCCTCTTGTCACACACCCCGCTACTCTGGATTGTTCCTTCCTCGCTCCTGCGCTTTTTACACTTGGCACTGCAGTTGTCCTGGTCCTAACGCTAATTCCAACCCTCATTTTAACCGTAAACCTTTAGCCCCAAACCTAATAGTGAAGCCATGGCAAGCCAGCCCCCTAGCCAATTAGGAGCTAGAGGACGTTAACTGGGCATATACTGTGTGTCACTAGGTCATCCCATCCTTCTGGTGGAGACAAGATACACCATTACCGAAGATTTGTATGGAAAGTTCGGAGTTGAAGGGAATCCCATAAATTGACTGTGTTTTACTTCTTCGGAAGATCTCTCTAACGGATATTTTCATGTTCACCTGCCTTATGAAGCTGCTGAACACACTCCCCATTTCTCAGCTTGCAAGTACTTCTAATTCTGGGAAAACTGCTAAAAACCATTGAGCTGGATTTACTGAAGCAATCAGAAGAAGACAGATGAACAAAGCCGCTACTGAGAACACAAAAGGAAATAGGGAAGTTCACTGTGCTCCAGCTTACCAACAAACGAATCCACAGGATCATAGAGCTGCAGCAGCTAAATACAGGGAAAATAAACCCCAGATTCATAGAGCTGCTGCAGCTAATTATCAGCAGAATAACCCAGAGGTTCATAGATCTGTAGCAGCTGAATACCAAAAAAATAAACCCCAGATTCATAGAGCTGCAGCAGCTAAAAACCAAAAGTATAACCCAAAGATTCATAGAGCTGCTTCATGTTTGACAATGCCATCCAGTATGCGGTCCTTGAACAGCCGGCTGCATACTGCTGTATGAGATGGGAGCGTGGTGCACATTTGGAAGCCCAGATCCAGGATCTAATGAGCAGCTTGTAACACTCAGATCCTTTACAACCTAGAAAGGGGTTAGTTGCTAACTGAGCACTCGCTGGGGTAGATGTGGGGTTGATGTGGATGGAGACAATGAAGGCCAATGGACTTTCACTCTTCCATACACACTGGCATGTGGACATTGTGTATAATATGCAGGAGAAATAACCCGCAGTGTGCTCTATTTCTCTGCATATCGTACGCAGCCCGGCTCAAAACATAGTGCGCCTGTTCAAGCAGTCAGGTCCCCAGGCATGCGCAGTGCCAATCGTAGCCGTACGCGCAATGCCAGCAGAGCGTATGGGCTGTAATGTGTACAACACTCTGAGAGACCTGCAGCGTTGTAGGCTTACGCCCGAAAGCTGCGTGAGTCGGTGGTCGTATCGAGGAATTGTCCCCCACCTGGACCGTTCTGACCAGACTGCTAGGAGGTGTTGGGATCAGTGGATGAGTGAGGGCACACAAGGCGACCAGGCTCAGGACGCCCCCGACAGACCACCAGTAGAGAAGATCAGCTGATCTGCCAACAAGCACTAGCGGCTCCAACTATTCCATTGTCCGCTATGCAGAGTTCGGGATGATTGGCCACAGCAGTCACCTGACTTTCACTGGCTGTCTGCGCCAGGATATGGGGTTGCGGGAACCAATCAGCTGCGTACTGGCAGGGGGCACGAAGACCGCAGAGTATACGTTCTATTTTATCTCATGCCCAGCCATACATTTTCTCCTTGTAAGGACACTATGAGGCACAGATATGGTACTGGAAACAAGCTGGCACTGGCCTTGGCATCCTCCTCCGGTGTTCTGGTGCCACAAGTGCCTCACGCTGTACTTTTCAGCAAGGCACCCCTCTTCTGAGGATGGGCGGTGCCACGGCTGAAGAATAACATTGGCAAAGAGCACAGAGCCTGTGGGGATCTGCTTTGCCCCCCTAATGCCAGCTGTGACTGGAGGCTGATGGCACGGGGGAGAACATTCTGGAACAGCCCCATTATGGGTGACTGACAACTCCCAGAGGAAAGTGTAGGAAGGATGAGCTCTGGGGGGAGGTGACGTCCTGCACACCCTGCTGGCGGCTACTCCATGTCATACACATGGGCACAGCAGTGACAGAAGCAGAACCACATCATATATAACACCACAAGGGATACACAGACACCTGCCGGGACTCACCTCAGCTCCACGCATGCGCACCGGGATCTGACGTTACAGCAACTACTGGTGACGCGAAGCAGGTAGAGGATACAGTGGAGCGGGCTGGAGGAGGTCTGACGTCGGCAGATCAGGTGATACTTCCCGGTCACATGACTCCAGCAGAGGTGAACGCTGACTACACCAGCGGAGCAGGCCTCGGGGCGCTGTGGGGTGATTGTGGAGGAGCCACATGGTAGCAGTGTGATGTTCGTAGGGTGTACAGCGGGTGTGACAGCACATGGGGGGCGGGGGAGCTGTGAGATGCTCGTAGGGTGTACAGAGAGTGTGACAGCAATGGGGGGGCTGTGTGATGCTCGTAGGATGTACAGCAGGTGTGACGGCACATGGGGGCGCTGTGGGATGCTCGTAGGATGTACAGCGGGTGTGACGGCACATGGGGGCGCTGTGAGATGCTCGTAGCGTGTACAGAGAGTGTGACAGCAATGGGGGGGCTGTGTGATGCTCGTAGGGTGTACAGCAGGTGTGACGGCACATGGGGGCGCTGTGAGATGCTCGTAGGGTGTACAGCAGGTGTGACAACACATGAGGGGGCTGTGAGATGCTCGTAGGGTGTACAGCGGGTGTGACGGCACATGGGGGGGCTGTGAGATGCTCGTAGGGTGTACAGCGGGTGTGACGGCACATGGGGGGGCTGTGAGATGCTCGTAGGGTGTACAGCGGGTGTGACGGCACATGGGGGGGCTGTGAGATGCTCGTAGGGTGTACAGCGGGTGTGACGGCACATGGGGGGGCTGTGAGATGCTCGTAGGGTGTACAGCGGGTGTGACGGCACATGGGGGGGCTGTGAGATGCTCGTAGGGTGTACAGCGGGTGTGACGGCACATGGGGGGGCTGTGAGATGCTCGTAGGGTGTACAGCGGGTGTGACGGCACATGGGGGGGCTGTGAGATGCTCGTAGGGTGTACAGCGGGTGTGACGGCACATGGGGGGGCTGTGAGATGCTCGTAGGGTGTACAGCGGGTGTGACGGCACATGGGGGGGGCTGTGAGATGCTCGTAGGGTGTACAGCGGGTGTGACGGCACATGGGGGGGGCTGTGAGATGCTCGTAGGGTGTACAGCGGGTGTGACGGCACATGGGGGGGGCTGTGAGATGCTCGTAGGGTGTACAGCGGGTGTGACGGCACATGGGGGGGGGGCTGTGAGATGCTCGTAGGGTGTACAGCGGGTGTGACGGCACATGGGGGGGGCTGTGAGATGCTCGTAGGGTGTACAGCGGGTGTGACGGCACATGGGGGGGGCTGTGAGATGCTCGTAGGGTGTACAGCGGGTGTGACGGCACATGGGGGGGGGCTGTGAGATGCTCGTAGGGTGTACAGCGGGTGTGACGGCACATGGGGGGGGCTGTGAGATGCTCGTAGGGTGTACAGCGGGTGTGACGGCACATGGGGGGGGGCTGTGAGATGCTCGTAGGGTGTACAGCGGGTGTGACGGCACATGGGGGGGGGCTGTGAGATGCTCGTAGGGTGTACAGCGGGTGTGACGGCACATGGGGGGGGGGCTGTGAGATGCTCGTTGGGGGTATAGCGGGTGTGACGGCACATGGGGGGGGGGCTGTGAGATGCTCGTAGGGTGTACAGCGGGTGTGACGGCACATGGGGGGGGGGCTGTGAGATGCTCGTAGGGTGTACAGCGGGTGTGACGGCACATGGGGGGGGGGCTGTGAGATGCTCGTAGGGTGTACAGCGGGTGTGACGGCACATGGGGGGGGGGCTGTGAGATGCTCGTAGGGTGTACAGCGGGTGTGATGGCACATGGGGGGGCTGTGAGATGCTCGTAGGGTGTACAGCAAGTGTGAGTGTCTCACACTTTGTGACGCACTGCGAGAACACTTTGTCTAAATGTGACGCATTACACGCCGTAGACACGAGCCTTAAGTGTCAGGACTGAGCAAACACTTGGCTTGTACCAGAAAACACTTTATCTGTAAGATTGGTGGGGATGGCAACTAAGACCCCTACTTATACAGAAATCGGGGTCCCCCTCACGGTAGGCTTACTGTAGCGCCAATTTGTGGAGGAGATTAAATGGAGCAGCGGTTGTGCATACATCTTAGACTGCTGGTAGTAGGGGGCTGCTACTAGCCCGATTACAGTACCCCGCTACTAGCCAGATTACAGTCGTAGGGTATACAGTGGCCGTGACGGCACGTGGGGGGGGCTGTGTGATGCTCGTAGGGTGTGACAGCACATGGGGGGGTATGATATGCTCGTAGGGTGTACAGCGGGTGTAACAGCACATGGGGGGAGCTGTGAGATGCTCGTAGGGTGTACAGCGGGTGTAACAGCACATGGGGGGAGCTGTGAGATGCTCGTAGGGTGTACAGCGGGTGTAACAGCACATGGGGGAGCTGTGAGATGCTCGTAGGGTGTACAGCGGGTGTAACAGCACATGGGGGGGGGCTGTGAGATGCTCGTAGCGTGTACAGAGTGTGACAGCAATGGGGGGGGGGCTGTGTGATGCTCGTAGGGTGTACAGCAAGGTGTGACGTCACACTCGCTGTACACCCTACGAGCATCACACAGCCCCCTCATGTGTTGTCACACTCGCTGTACACCCTATGAGCATCACACAGCCCCCTCCTGCGTTAACACATGAGGGGGCTGGTAAGATGCTCGTAGGGTGTACAGCGGGTGTGACGGCACATGGGGGGGCTGTGAGATGCTCGTAGGCTGTACAGCGAGTGTGATGGCACATGGGGGCGCTGTGAGATGCTCGTAGGGTGTACAGCGAGTGTGACGGCACATGGGGGCGCTGTGAGATGCTCGTAGGGTGTACAGCGAGTGTGACGGCACATGGGGGCGCTGTGAGATGCTCGTAGGGTTACAGCGAGTGTGACGGCACATGGGGGCGCTGTGAGATGCTCGTAGGGTGTACAGCGAGTGTGACGGCACATGGGGGCGCTGTGAGATGCTCGTAGGGTGTACAGCGAGTGTGACGGCACATGCGGGCGC